>NC_046332.1:69637417-69986493 GCF_000738735.6 Corvus cornix cornix | reverse complement strand
TCAGGTAAAACTTCCATGTGTCTGAAGCCAAGTAACTGCACAACTTCTGAGGATGAAATGTGTGATGTCTGCGCTCCTTGCACAGCTGACAACAGCAGGGCCTGTTCGCCCCCTCACTCCAGACAGAGGAAAAATGTGTGTTAAGCCCTTCTATGCACTAGAAAATCCATACAAAGGACTCCAGAAAACTTAAAGACAGAGTCAATTAAGGCCTTTTCTTTTCCTCATCAGTCTCATTATCGGATTCTCACAAAATTGGATCCCACTTTACCATGCCCTCAAAGGGACTCTTGTTAAAGCAAACAGGAGCACTCAGCATCTTGCAGGTTTTATTCCCAAGTAAAAAGCTCATTGCAAAATGTAGCAGACAGACACATCCTTGGCTCCCTGACTCTCCCTAAAAGAGTCTGAAACCATAAAGCCTCCAGAATGAGATTTTCATAAGTTGAAGCCTGAGGTTGTAGAGGATCTTCTCATGCACAGTTAGTGCAATTGCATATGTATAGCTGGCTTTTGTACATACAAATGGAACCTGTACACTAGTGCATGGCTCAAAGGAACCTAGACAGCTATACAAAAACACACATGGCCCTCAGTTTTTGTTTTATGAGGTGAATTAAGTGAAGGGGGAAGAAGAAGGTGATGAGAAAAAGATGAAATTCAGACCTCATCAAAGTGAAGGGTAGTTTTCCTATAGACTTCAAAAGATTCAAAGCTTCATCTGTTACATTTATGTGCTACTGAACCCAGAGATATGCTCAGAAACAGGTTTCAACCTCAATTCATTTGGCAGCCCAACTTCTTCCTGGTTGAATGGTGGAAGCACTGACAAGAATCTCAAAAGAAAATTTTACCGTGATCTAAATCAGTAGTTCCCAATTTTTTCTGGCTGTCTGGGCAAACACCTCCTTTTAAGAGACAGTGAGAGCCTTCTATCCCAGCATTTATGACTCACATACCCCAAGCTAGAGTGTTCATGGAGTTGTCCATTGGAGTAGCATGCAAACTAGCACCATGTTTCCCAGAAACCATGAATTTGCTATGTAATTCATTCCCAAGCTGCTCCTGCAGCTACTCCTGGGAGTAGATTACAAGCTGGATAAATTGAGTTTGCAGGCTGTGTTTAGCCTATCCCTTGCAGAATGAGTGTTCTTCCTCCAAGTTCACACTGTTTACACGGATCTGACTAAGTACCATTAACTGTCTTTCAAGAGCGGCTTACATCTTTCTTTTGGGAAAAGGACTGAGGGGAAATGTGGGAAAAGTTCCCCTCTTGTTATCAAATTTAACGTTGGTCTATGCAAGTACAACATTGCTGACACTGCCACAAAATCCTGGCCACACTAAACTTGATGGCAAAATTCCCTTTGACTTTATTAGAGTCTAGATTTCCCAACAAGTGTTAAGGGAGTGTGACTGCAAGACTGAGGCAAAGGCAAAGTAAAAGCAAGAACAGTTTCCTCACTGCAATCCAGAGACAATGCATGGTTCTCCAGGGCTATAAGGCAAGAAATAAAAATATAAATAAATTTATAAATTAATGAAATGAATACTCTGTTCAGACAGTTACTAGTTCTTGGCACTTTTTCTCCCATCTTGTCATCCACAGACACCTGTCCAGCTGTACTTTCTTCACACTTGACTGTCCAGTTAAGCTTCTCTGTCAGTCCTGCTGTCACTCCTCTTTCAGCACATGATGTTAGCTCTCCTGCCATCTTGCTGTCACTCTTTTCATATGGCAGGATTCACAGCCTTACCTCACAGACCTGTTTGTACATCGGAAGAAAAATATTTGTCATACTTACTTCTTAATCCCCCATTAAAAATGAGCATAGCTAAGTAGGAAAAGCCTGTCAGGAAAGTACTAACAATGAGTTTCTCTGCCAGCAGTGTTTCAAAACACTGGATTTTTTTCTTCTGCCTACCCAAAGATATGAGAAGAATTGAGAAGTGAAGGATTTAGTTCTACTAGGGAGTAACCATACATATTCTGTAATGGCTTTTCAAGTGCTCTTCTACATGTAGGTCAGTGAACAGAAGAGGTTTTGGTCCTAATTATTGTTTTGTTGTGAGATTCTTTTTTTCCACTGACCTAATGGTGTCTAAGCAATCATTTTTGCACTGCTGGGCAAAGGTTATAGCAAACTTGTTAACTGGGCATTTTTATACTGCTCCCCAGCACAAAAGACACACCTCAAAGCTCCCAAGGTGGCAGGTTCTAAAGTGCCCCTCATTTTAACAGCAAAATATTGCTATATTCACTGTGTGAGCAGACCTTAGGTTAGTTGGTATAATGGGACATATAAGAATGTGTAATTATTGGTCACAGCAAAGGAGAGTGAGAAAACAGGTTTTTACAGCAAAAGCTTTTCATCCTTTGCAGGACATGGATAACCTCTGACTCCCATGCGGTGCTGGATTCTCAGAGGATGGAAGTGAGCAATGGTAAATCACCCCAGACAAGTATCTCCTCCTCAATATAATAAGCAGTTTATGTATCCGGCTGCAAAAGTGTTCTAGGAAGTTGCCAAACAGGAAGGAGATCCTTGCCTGGAGTAATTTGCAAGCTAAAGGCTGGATCTTACCAAAGCATCTGGTCTGAGGTTTTGAACAACTTTTACTCCCATAAGATTTCAAAAGATATTCAGGAGGGCCATGTCTTACAGCATGCTGTAAGGTTTGGCTAAAATTGCCTGTAAACGAGTCTCAGGTACTTAGCAGGCCTATGTTACCTTAGCCTTTAAAATAGGGCAGAAATGTGCTGCGGATAGATGAACTGAAACTACACCCACAGGAGATGAAATTATATTAATAGACATACAAACATATCATATTGCAAGTGAAAGACACACAGTATGTTACTGTACTCACAAAATTTAAAAAATATGCAAATCTTCCTTCCCATGGCCTGATCCATCAGTGCAATGCTGCCAAAATGGATGGGTTAATGCCATGGAGTGAACTGTGCGGATCACAGACTTAAACCTGCTGCCACACACCTCCTTTCTCACGACCATTTGTTTCAATTAGATACCCTCTGGCCACCCTTAAGCCAACAGTGACATTCTTTACATCTTGTTAATAGGTGTCATGATAAAGAAATAAGAGCATGTATCCTACGTTATATAAGGAGAATCTAATGCTGCTGCACGTTAGCTGGCACTTTCTTTTTTACCTTGATATTCACAGACTCCAAACCTCAAAAAAAGTTTGATTTTCTCCTTACTTCATCCTCTGGCTTTTCTGTCAGTTTTTTTTAAGAGTTACACTTCTGGCTAGAATACAATGTTTTAGTCACAGTGTACGGACATTGCAGAACATTGCAAAGAATATTTGACTCCTGCTTTTTATTTCCTAACTGTATCATCAGTTCCAACCACTGAATATATTGGCAGAATTGGGCATTGCTAAATGGCAACACTAAGTCTAACAGATCTGGATTTTAGTTAGTTAGCATGCACTACCTACCTCATGTGATGGCAGGAAATGACAGCTCCAAGGCTGAAATCAGATCCAGGCAGGTGGGCTCCTAAGGGGGTTGGTGCAAACACAAATGTTGGCCCGTGTGAATCCAGCTGCAGCAACAGAGCCTGAGGTTGCAGAGACCTTAGGAGAAAAACTTGTAGTTATATTTAAAATCTAATGCGTCCAACACATTACTATGCACACACATACATGATGTATCACATGGGGTGATGCATCAACACTGCCTGCATCAGATAGTTAAGGGCACTAAGCAAAGTACAGAAGTCCAGACTTGGCTACAACGAGACATTTCAGTAATTCTCAGGTTCAGGGTTTTTGTTCCTAAATAAATCAATTGGATAAGTCCATGACATCTTTTTGAACTCCAGGATACAGAGTTCCTGTGAAAGAGAAGAATCAGAGTGAACAGCTTTTCCTTGAAAACCATGAAGATCACTTCCCTTGCTGCGTGGAAGACAAGGGATGAGCTACCCCAGTCATCGGAGCAGATGCAGAAACCAGTGGAAATGAGGAGATAAAAAGTCAAAGCCCAAGGATTGGCTAATAGAGAAAGAAGTGTTGTAATTGCTAAATCACCCAAACTGCTTTGCCAAACTTTGACATGCTTGATTTCCTGTGCTTAAATAATTTTTAGGCCTAAAAAAAAAGAAGGGGGGGAGGGGAAGTGCAGAAAAATAACCAGCTGTTCCTTGTATAGTGCAGGAAACATGTATGATTTATTGCTTTAAGGTTATTTTTGAAGGGGCTGCCTGTGGCAGCCGGAGTGCCGGAGAAGTCACTGAGGCCTGTCCACTTGAAGGGCTCAAACTGTTTCCTGAACAGCCCTTCTTCACTCGTCACCTCCGACAGCTCCCATTGACAACGTGTGACTGGGGCCCCGGAGTGTTTTAAAGCCGCGGGGGGCCGGGGCGGACAATGGGGCTGTCAATTACCTTTTCCCCCGTTGTGAAAGGGGCCGGCGAACAATGTGCGGGCGGGGGGGGCTGTGCCGCCGCTCCGCCGCCCCCGCCGCGCTCAGCCCGGCCCGGCCCCGCCGGGACAAGGTGCCGGAGGTGCCGCCCCGCAAGCCCCGAGCTGCCGGCGCGGAGCCGCCGCCGCCCCCGGCGCTGCGGCGGGGCGGGAGGGCAGGGGCTGCCCCACACGGCCAGCCCCATCCCCGCTCCCCATCCCGCGCCCGGGGGGGAACGCCCGGGCTGCGCTACCTAGATTGTGCCTTTAAAAACTTCCTGTGTGCCTTGATGGCTTGCTGAGAGGACTGTCCATCATACAGGCGCTTTGTCTGGCAGTCACTGCTATTTGAATTTGACTGACTGAGGAAGCCCGAGTTATTTGTAAAGAACAACAAGGCTTTTCATTCATAATTTCAGTGGGGGGACAGGGTGCTAATGACTGAGCTTGAATAACCAGAGAATGCGGTATTCAAGGCAGGAAGAAGCCCAACTGGCTGCCAAATGAGAGGAAGGGAGGGGAGGGGGATGTAGGTGAAAGTGCTTGTGTGAAAAGGCAAACAATGAAATCGGGATCACACGCATGTATACAAATACAAATCAGGTTCTCAAAAGGTGAGACAGGCAAAGACATAAGCAGGAAGGAGAGCAGAGGAAATTCCCGTTTCTATTTCATTGACTTGCCTTCAGAACCAGCTTCTGCAATGCTAAATCCGAGAGGGTCTCAGCAAAAGGCAGCTCTCTTCCCTCCTGCAGCCCTCTCACCACAGAGAAAATGCTTTCCCTCTCCTATTCCTTTTTTGCTGCAGAAAAAATCCTTGGGTTTGAAGTTGGGCTTAATGAAGATTTTGCCTCTGCAGCTTGAGCTCCAGCTTCGACCAAACTTGAAAGTACTTCTGCTAGCCCGACTAGCAGCATCTACCATCCGTACACATAATTTTACATATTGACCCTCTAATTTAGACATATATTTACATATATTCTCTAACTCCGAAAAAACTTTGTCTTTACAGAAGTCAAACTTTACCTGATGCAAAAGCTATTCAACTAAATAAACGCTGTTGCCTTTATTTCTATTGTCTACAGAGGGATTTTGAGTAAGGCGTTAACAGAAATTTCCTTAGCTAAAACGGATTTTATAGAGCCATAATTTGTGTCCCTGTGGAGAAAACAAATCTACAGCGCTAAGAAAGAAAACAGAAATTGAACGGCACATACTCTGGAAAACACAACTGCTTTGACACAACGTAAACCATCAGAACTGGCTATAATTTATGCCAATTTGAATTGCGTTGTGAGTAAGCAACAATAAGAAAACTTAAAATATGTTAAACGGTTTAAACACTTAACCTCAAGAATGAAGGAAGTTTTCCAGTGGGCTTATTTTGCAAGCTTGTTCTGTCAGATGCAGTGGATTTATTGTCTATGTTTGTAACGCAATTTCCAATGCTTCCTTTAACTTTCATTAATTAGAACACCATCCTGGGAGCTGTTCTGGACAGCTGGATTCCCTCCCTGGCCTGGAGCACATCAGACTTTCACTCGGCTCCAGAAGGAGTCAAGGGCTTATTTAGGAGGAACAGCTCCGAGATTCAGCTTCTCTGTTAATTTCTTCCTTCGTATCTATGGGACTTTTGAAAGTAATAGGCCTGCTTAAAATACAGGAAAAGATGATTACAAAACCACAAATGAGATAGGAGTAACTACACCAGATGCAGAGATGGCAGTTTACAGGAACTCTTTAATCAAGGGGTGGGAGTGGATGCTCCTGCAGAGATAACCTTGTTTGGATAATTAATTTTGTCCTCTTCCCTCTCGAAGTGACATAATTGTCCAACAGTTCAAACCCTTTTCTTAAGGTGTTCCGATTCTATTAGACACAGATTCTGAAATTTTGGTTGTGCAGAAAGACTCTGGAGGTCACAAGGAAATCAACACTTTGGGCCTCCTAGGGAAGCAGCATGTATACAGCACAGAGACTGGACTGGGACCTGAGAGTCCTAGTTCTTGCTTTTGAGATAAGTTACTTCTTTCTTTCTTCCCTCTTTTTTCTCACCTCTAAAATGGGCATAGTGACATCTCCTAAAAACTAGTTTGAGATCTGTGGAGAAAACTGTGATAGAATATACAGTGTTTTAATTATTGTCATTGATATTGTCATTATAATCAGGAAGAAAAAAGACAGTACAGATCTGACAGCAGGATCAGGGTATTTCACACTTTTTAATACTTTTTAATTGATGTAACCATATAACTAGTATTTTACTTTGGTTGTGTTCTGATTTTCAGACAAGTGATGGGGAAACACCAGTTTTTATTTTCCTTTTTGTGCAAAATGAATTAGTCTCCAGGAAATTATTCTGTCCTGCATACATCACCTCTGCTTTCAGGACGTGCTTGTATGCCACTCAGATGAACACAAGTGTTTTATAACTGAGAAAAATAAAAATAATCTCAGTAAATAGGATAAACATGATATTTCTTTTTTTAAACATTTGCTCAATCTGCTTCCTTTTGTTTGCAGAAAATCTGTGCATCTGACTTGTACATATGCCATGACTGACTTGCAAGATTTATATTACCAACTGCTAATCTCTCTGAGTGTTTTTTGAACTCCAGCCTCCACTGCAGAAAAATACGTTATGTTCTGGGAGCAGAGTGGCCGTCACAGCATGGAGGTCTGTGGAGGCTACCTCGCATTTCAGAGAAGAGTAGGCATCTGTCTTCTTCCAACTCCACTGCTCACAGTACCCAAGATATTAATTTACCTTTCTACTACATTGCAGTTTAGAGCTAGTTCGGGTATCTCTACATCAGTGGTTTTCTCACTGTGATCTCTAAATTCCTATGGACTACTTCTAAATGGGAGGTCTCATAATTTACAATTTTCTAAAAAAGCCTGTGCTTCCCTTATGCTTTTTTTTTCTCTTCTAAAGCATAAAATGTCTACAGACTGAAGAAATTTAAAAACTACTGCTGCAAACCACAGTAGAAATGTGATAAGTGTCTTCATAAAACCTCCTTTCAAATTTCCCATAACTTCTAACTTTGACCTCTTCCATTTCTTCTAAGTCACTTTAATCACAGATCAACACACATATGTCTGCATCCTGCTACAAAATATTTTGGGAATTTCCAAACTAGCACTTACTAACATTTTAATAGGCAATCAGTTGATTTTGCATAAAATTCTAGTAAAGTCAAAGCCTGGTGTTACGTAGCCTCTGACTGACCAAATCTAGGAAGTCCAGTGTTTCAAGCACTAACAGACTAGGCTTGCCTGTGTTGTCATGCTCATGATTACTTCTACCAAAGAAGTCGAAAATATGAGGAGGAATACCCTAACAAAAACAAATACACCCTAACAAAAACAAATACAACAAATACACCATAGAAAGCCTACTATAATACCAAATAACAAATAAACTTCACTTAGTCCCATCCACGCCAAATTGTTCCACTTATGAACATTTGGTCTCAAGGTACTTGAAAAGAGAGAATTAATCATAAAATGCACTGTATAAGCTAGAAAGGTTTATAAAGTTGAATTCCAAAAAAACAATGCTGATTTTATCAAGGACACAAATATAACCAAATAACATTGAATGACACATCAAAGAGCATAGTAGCTTTATTAGAACAATTTACATGCAAAAGCTCCACATTATATTACAAGTGCTAAATGTATGTATCCTTCAGTATAATTTCAGAAGGATCAGGACAGGGATTTGTTTATTCTTTAATTTTACGTAAGTATATTTGGTATTCAACAAGAAATTATCTTTCTGACAACTGTCCTTCTACATACTGGGGCAATCACCATATGGGATAAAGTTACACAGGATCTGGCCTATATCACCTTTAAGGAAGGAGTCTATCATGAGCTAGATCTGAAAATAGTAGTTTAATCCGAGAATACCTGGGCATCACTAAAAGCAGGTGACTCAGTCTCTGAGCAGGTTCAGAGCATGTGTATTCCCAACGACAGTAGCAGGCATTAATTCTATCTTTCACATGTAGCAGTGCTGATCCTTGTCCCACCAGACTGCATTCCCAGAACACAATGTTCATTTTCCTCCTCTTCTCAGGGAGGAGAATTCCAGAATTTCCTTCAGGTAAACTACAATAAAAATTGCAAAAGCAAAACTAACAGTACAGAGTCAAGGACTTAATTTTCTTCATAAATACATCCAGCTGTTTACAGTGCAGTGTGTTTGACCTCTCAGTTTCTCTCCACGATTTACCTAAGTGGCCTTATCTGCCATGAGAACCTCAATGAAATATCAGTAGGCAAAAAAAAGCTTTACAGGTAATCACTTTTAAAAAGCTCTATAATTCCTTTATGTATTTTAGCTTATTCAGAGTAACAAACATAGAAGATAATCAATTAAAGATTTAATTTTCTATGGAACTTCTGGACAGTAGAAGCAATGTGCAGCCAAGCTTAGTCCTTTTAGGATGCGCAGAATCAATATTCCCATATCATTGCATTAACTCATGAGATAATGCATGAAATGTTCTACCTGCACTTTCCTTCCCTTGAAGGAAGAATTCCTTATGAATGAATTCCCTTACTTCCCTTCCTTTTCAAAGTAAAGGGGAAACCACTTGTTTTCAGGTCCTGATCTGAAAATCAAATCATGTAAAAACTTGTGGGACAATTTCAGGATGAAACAGAAAAGTTTCAGCTATTTCAGATAGGTGTCTATCATGCCATACACTTTTCAAATGTTATGTGCCCCATTTTTCACCTGAAACCACTGGGATTGCTACTATTCAACTATATCATGAACATAACACCTATACATATATAAATATATGTGTATATTGGTGTGTACACAAATATATATATATATATGTACAACAGTTACATTTCTTTGCTGAGAATAAACTCAACTTCATCTCAACAAACAACGTCTGCTTGGGTTAAAAGAAAAAAAAAAACACAAAAAAAAACCCAAAAAACCCCCACCATGCAGTGGTTAGAGCAAACCACTAGGGGAAACATAATCACATGCATTAAGCCACTCTCTATGACAAATGTGAAATGTGAGTGATACATGAAGTCTTCCAAAAGCTGGTTCCAAGGTACCATCAGATTAAAAATCTGAGAAATCAGCGTCGAGGTTCCAACATGAACACACACAAGCACACGCACAAAATAGAGCACACTTAATTTTTGCAGATTTGTGCACTGTTTACTGAATACCTTTGCGCCAGTTAGTGCACAAATCTTTGCAGGTTTAAGGCTTCTCTTTCAAACTCATCAGTACTAGGATGCTGTATTCTTGGGGGTTTTGCTGGCTTTATTTTTGGCGCTTTTTTTTTCTTTTTTTTGAGCTATAAGACATTGATGCTTCACCGTTTTGCACGCATGACTGGTTCTGTGAATAAAAATAGCTTCACTGCTTTCAGATCTGCCTTTGAGACTACTCTCTATATTAAGTGTATACACCTGTAGTTGAGAACTGGTGTGGAAATCGGTGATTGCACTACTGATCGACAGATTTTAAAATGGTGTTATGAACTTTCCAGTTTAAAATACTATTTATGTACTCAGTATAAACGACCATAAATAATTTAACAGACCTTTCCCATGTGTATAGGTTTGCACAACGACTTCTTAACCTATTTTTGACTTTGCCGTGTGGGAGGAAGTGATTTTTGTCTTTCTACAGTGAGGGGACTATCGTGTTTTCTCTTTCCCGGATATTTTAACCCATACTTGTCTCTCACAGCTGAACACCGTGGATTGCCTGGCTGACACAGAGCGCGCAGCCTGCACACGGGGCACATTTCCGAGGATGCTCATGTCGCTGCCCGGCGCATCCTCATGGAGACGCTAGGCCGCTGGGCGCCCCCTCCCGCGGGGAAGCTCAAGGAAGGCTCCCTCCGGCGCTGCCCGGCGCCGGGGCTGCTGCCCCTGCGGAGCCGCCCTGACCCGCCGCCCCCCGCCCCGGCGCCGCGCTCCCTCTGGCGGGGAGAGCGGCCGCGACGCCGCCGCTCCGCGGAGCCCCGAGGATAACCCAGCCCCACCGGGCTGCGGCTCCAGCGGAGGAGCAGCCCCCTCCCCGGCGGGAGAGCGCTCCGTCTGCGGGGCCGGGGGTCGAACAGGGTGGGGAGGGGACGGACGGACGGGCTGCAGGTGTTCTGTGCGGGCTAGGGAGCGATGGAACCCGCCTGAAAGGAAAGAAGCGAGCCCCGTTTAACTCCGGCTGACCTTACTGTCAACCAAGTATGGAAAATAGTTTGCAGGTTCCGAATACTATTGTGGAAGAACGGATACTTGCATATAAAACCACGAAAACCCGAAGGCCGTCCGTGGGAGACACAGCCCTCCTTATTTACACGTTTTTATGGGGAATGACCACCCCCTCCACAGAGCGGTGACCAGCAGGTGTAGGAGAGGAAGTGCCTGCGAAATCGCCTCGAGTAGTAGAGGGCTGGCTGGGGCTTTGCACCGAGGGTTGTCCTTCTGAATAGCGCAGCGATTACCGCCTTACACACGGTGTGTATTTTAGGCAGTGCCACACGTGACACGGGAACACTCGTGCTCGGTGCATGCCTGCCTGGGCACAGGGGTGCGCGTACAGATCCGTGTCGGCGCAAGATGCCTGCGTCCAACTAGCCACAGTGGCCCCGCCAGCGCTTCCAGCTCGTACCAAAGGGACCGAGCTGTGGCCGTGTCAGGAAACGCCCAGAAGACAGTCACGTTCGCGAGCTGCTCGCAGACCGTGTCCCCCTCACGAATGGCAACTGACTGAAATTAAGGGGGGCGGGGGGGGGGGAAGAGTTTGCAGGGTTTTTTAACTCCTCCGCACCCCCCTCCCCCCCCCCCGCATAGGCGAGGAGACCCCGCTGGTGCCAGGGACGCGGCGCACTGCGGGGACAGGCGCCCGAGGCGCGGGGACCTGCCCCCCGCTCCGCGCCCCGCGGGCCCCGCTCCGCGCTCCCGCCTGGGCACGGGGGCGCCCTCCGCGCCGCCTAATCCCATTAATCCGCGGGACAATGCCCCAAGTAATCACCCTTCCTGCTCTCTGCGCGGCCGGCGACCGGCGGCTGGAAAGGGCGAAGGGGGGGGGGGAGGGGAGGGGCAGAAAGTGTAAACTTTTATTCCACTCGGTTAAGAGAAACGGGTGGGAGGCAATAGGGAGCACTTGGACACGGGTCTCCCGAAAGCCCGCAGCGGTGGGGAGCGTGCGCCTTCCTCCCCGCGAGAAGCGAGTTCCCCTCGGTTTCTCTGCAAACCTATCGCCGCCTGCCTCTAGTAAATACACGAGCACAAAAGCAGCCCCGAGCGGCGTGAGACCGCGCACGGAGCAGCCTCCCGTGAGCACAGGCTGCGGCCAGGCCCCGGGAGCGGGGCTGCCGCTCGCCCCGCACAGCGCGGGGAGCGCCGCGGACGGGCCGGGGCCGCCGGGCAGGCTCGGCGGCGGCAGCGCTGCCCTTTTGAATGCCTCCCGCAGCTCAGAGTGCTGGCAGGGCGCTGGGAGCGCCAGTGAATGTAGCCCCGCAGAGCCAATGAGCTGGGACCGGATGCGATATATCCTCTGGGACAACAACTGCTCTGTTCCTCCTCAGATCCACATGACGCCATTTACTGCTGCTTTTGCAGAGAGATCACCCTACCTCCTCCGGAAAGAAAAAGAGAGAGAGGGAGAGAGCGAGCGAGCAGAAAAACGCCGAGCCCCTACAGCTCGGATCTCAAATCTTCCTCCTCCTCCTCCTCCACCTCCTCCAAACACACAACAACAACCACCACCACAAATCCGCTGCGCTCCCAAAACACCCCCCCGATTGCAAACCACAGAACTGCCTGCAACACACACACGCTCGCAGAGGGAGCGAGAAAGCTAAGAGGGAGAGAGGGGAGAGGAGCCTGCAGCAAGCAGCTTCTCAGCAGAACGGCTACATTGCACAAGCTGCTTTTTTGGAGGAGCTCAGTGGAAGAAAGCTCTGGGATTTTATTTTAGATCCACTTTATTTTGTTTTCTTTGGCTTTTCCCTTTCCTTTTGATCAATTTGCAACAGCAACAGAAAAAGTGACTTGGTATTGCGATTCGGCCTCTTGTTCATTGAGGAGGAAAAAAGGAAAGTGTGTGTGTAAGACTGAGTGATCTCTTTTTAAGAGAAAAGAAAACCCACCCCGATCCGGAGAGGTGTTTTGATTATTATTATAGTATATACACGCACACACGTATTATAATCGATCTGGGGAGAGGCACCTAACTTTGCTCTGGACTTTTTTTTTTTTTTTACATGGTGATCATTCTTACTCTAATTTGCAAGCTGGACTAAAGCAGAGTTTGGAAAAGAATTTTTTTTTTTTGCTTTAGGGCTGGATTTATTTGCAAACCGCAGGAAGAAGAAAATACAAGAGAGAGAGGGGTTTGGTGCAGCGCCGCGATCACGGTGAGAGCCTTTTCCTTCTTTGCAAAACAAGCTTTTCAGTAACCTACTCCCTCCCTCCCCCCCCCCCCCCCCCCCCCCCACCTTGGTTGCTCCAAGAGAACTCGTGGAAATGTTTGAGGCCGATCCCTTTTCCATTCGTACAGGTTCTCCCTCTCCCCCCCTTCCCTTCTCCTTCCTTTCTCGGAGAGGAGCTGGAGGTGGGATTTCGGAGCGGTTTCTTCTCCGGGGAGGGGTGGGGGGAGCTCCGCTGGGGTTTGCGGGCTGCGCCGCGTTTGTGCCCCGCCGGGGTGCCCCGGGGGCGCGGAAGGCTGCGCGGGGGGCGGAGGGCTCCGCGGGAGCCCCGGAATGCCTGCGGGGGCTGCGAGTGGGGCGGGCGGTGCGCTCGAAGGAGCCACAACTCCGGCGTGTTCTGGCTGCTGCGGGGAGCCGGGCACGGGAGGTCCTGCGCGCTGCTGCCTCGCTGGGCACGCGTGGGTTTCCGACAAGCCCCGGGGGGAGGTGAAGGGAGGGCGCAGCGGGGCTGGCGAGCATCGGGGCTGTTTGTTCCCCGGTCTTGGGGGAGAAGGAGCAACCCGCCTTTCAGTGCGTGATTTACGCCTGTCTGTAGTGGCGTCAGGAGATCCGTGAGATTCGGAAGTGAGTGCACGTCTGGTAGAAATATATACATGTGTGTGTGGGTGAGTGTGTACACTTAGATACTTCTATGATGAAATTAATTCGATCTGTAAGACGAGGAAAATCCTTCCCTAGGTTCTTCTATGCAGAGGGCACGAGTGGAGGGGAAGGAAAAGCCTTTTTTTTTTTTTTTTTTTTTTTTTGGTGGGTTACTTCGTAACAACCCCCCTTCCCCCATTAAAAAAAAAAAAAGCTGCTGGTGTTTTCAGCAAGCTATTTGTGTGTCACTTTGCCCCACCCCGATGGTAAAGTCCCTTTTGCCCTAATCCATAGTCTGATCACACACTCGGCCCTTAATGGGGGTTTCAAAGCACTTTGAAAGAAGAGGAGGTGGTTGGTGTGTGTGCGGTGGGAATGGGGGTGGGGGTGCCTTGCACAGGCTCCGGCCACAAAACAGAAATTCACGAGCAGAGGACTTCTCTCGCTTAGGCTTCGCCTTTCCCCGGCCAGCGGTACACGGGTTTTTTCCACAGCACGCAAGAAAGCCCCTCGTGTTTTAAACCTCCCCACATGTGCCGAACGAGAAACCCGTCCCCCTCGCTCACCCTTTTGCCAAGCCCAGCTAAGAAAAGTTAGCAATCCTGGCACTTGAGCTCGGTGAGAGTGGACTTTGGCTCTCAGAAGTGGGGAATCGTGTTATCACACACATACACACACAAAAAGGCAAATCTGCTTCTCTGCTCTTGGCGGATGCAAAAGGGAGAAGTACTAGGTCAGAGGAGGGAGAGACGTGCCCTCCCGTAAGGATTTTCGGGCAAATGTAGGTCTGCAAATAAATGTGCTGGTCCTTTGCGTCCTGTCCTGTTAGCGGATCTACCAAGGGGAGAAAAAGCGGGGAGCACCCGGCTCGGCCTGATGCCCCACTGAAAATGCCTCCTGGGTCCCTCCGAGCTGGGGCGGAGCGGGGCGGGCTGAAGGTCAGGCAATTTGCAGAATATGCGTAAAATAAGAGGAGCTTTTCCAGCGGCTGGCTTTGTGAAGTTGAATGGGTGCTTAGGGCAAGGCGAGAGGGGGTAATCTGCCTTTTGCCCAGCTGTCCCGGAGGTGTTGTCTGCACCGTCTGCAGGGCGCCTGGCACTTCCCGGGAGGGGAAGCTCCTTTAGCATCTCCTGGGGGAGGGCAGGGGGGAAGAGTTAAAAGGAAACATGGGTTTGACTTTCTGATAAGGCGGCTGAAGCAGCTCCCTCCCACCTCCCAGCCCAGAGGATGTCTCCTGGTTATCTCCAGGTTGTCTGCACTCTCCGGCGGGCGAGGGGCCGTCGCCTCCCACCTGCTGCGCGCCCCCCGCCCGGGATGGAGCCGGAGGTGGGGAGGGAAGCGGAGACCGGAGGCTGCTTTTTCAGCTCCCACCTAGGCGTCTGAGGGGGGCTCCGCCACCGAGCCCGGGGTCGTCTGAAGCGCCTTCAGGTCAGGGTCAGCTTTGCTTTTGCAGTGGGTTGTCATTTCTGGAGAGGCAGGGGTTGATCTGGCATACCCTTTTGGCTGGCTGGGGCTGGTGGAAACCTGGACCTGGAGGGCAGAGAGGGCTGCCGATTCCTCTCAAGGATGGGGAAAGCATTTTACTTTTTATTATATTTTATCTCCAGATTGTTTTAGATGAGGGGAACGTCTGCTTAGGCTGTTGGTTGAAACTTTTGATATGGCAGAGGTTTTAATTTGTAAAAAAAAAAAAACATAAGCAATGCTTCAAGACAAGTTTGCGAGACTTTTTTTTGGGGGGAGAGGGAGCTAGGGGGAAGAGGGGGGGATGGACACCGTGACATACATCCTGTGTCCAAAACCAGGATTTGGCAATATTTAAAATAGGTGGTCACTCTTAGAAGTTAGAGATTTGTTTGTATAGATGTATATATATATTTTTATTTTTTATTTTAAGAAAAGCCTCTTGAAGGAAGGGAGCCAGCAGTTAAAAGGTTAAATGTTTTGCATTGATGTTAGAATAAAGACAGTGTCTTGAGATACTAATTGTTAAACTGTTTGGCTATGTTTTATTATACTGCAGTACAGTATTATTGTTGGTAACTGATGTGTACAGAGTAACACTTGTGGTGCTCTTTCTAGGTATAATTGAAGACATTGTGTGGTCCTTGTAAGAAGTTTGGTTCCTGCTTGGGTTTTAATTGTAAAATATTGTTCTGGATTTCTGTATAGGTAATTGGATTTTGGAGCCACTTTAAGATATGATAAAGGCAGAACAAATATTAACTAATTTAGAGGGCAGTACTTGAAACTTGTGCATATTTGAGTGTGGAAGTTATTTACAAATTCTCATCTTCTGTGTCTTTTACTGGGTTTTCATTTAAATTCTAAAGTCTGCATTTCTACTTTGTAGTTAATGACTCTTTAAAGGAATATTCACAATCAAGTAGACTTCTTGGATGCTGGCATTATTTGATTATATTATGCATGCCTCTGTCCCACAAGCCACTCTTGGTAATATTTACAGTTTGAAATGTAGTCTATGGAGTTTTTTATACATTAAAAAAAACCCCCAAACAACTGTGGTGACACTGCTTTTGTAGTATTGAGTCTTAAAATAACAATCACAGTTGTGTGCACCAGTATGACACACACTAAAATACTGGAGAGAGATATTTTTACTTGTGCTGTTGAAGCTTTTGGTAGCACTAACTCATTTAATGTCTAACCTCAAACATTTTATTGCTATTTAGTGTTTTTCTTGGGACCGTTGGTATTAAACTAAAATTTCCTATTTACATCATGTAAAGTTTAATGTGTAAAGAGACTAGCCTACCAAAATATTATCCAGTTTTAAACAAAATTGGAGAATTATATGTCTGTCATCAGCAGGTCACATTACACTTGCTGAATACTTGCAAGGTAGTGTTTTGGTCTTTTTTTTAATATAAGGCTTTCAGTAGTGTGATGTGAAAAGAAGCGTCACTTCAAGTGGCTGAAATGTAATCGCTTTAAAGGCCATGGTCTAACCAGAAGATGGCCTGGGAAGCCTTAGTTAGCAGGAATAATACCTAGACTTTCTAGAGCCACAAGTTAAGCTGCATGGTCCTAGGAAAGAATCCCCTTAAACTCTTCACAGCAGTAGGCAGAACAGGCCAAGGGAAGTGCACTCAGTTGACTGTGTGTGTCCCATATGTGACTCCTTTTTTTAATGGCTGATGCATTACTTGATTGTGTGTGGTGCTGTGGGGTCCTGCAGGCTTGAAAGGCTGCTGGAGAGAGTATGAGATGTGTTGCAATAGTGAATCCTCTCTTTGTTGCTCCAGGATTTCAGATGTGTTCTAAGCCTGCCGGGGTGAGCAAGCTTCCGGGCACTGATGGAGACTCAGCACGGCAGTGGGTCGCAGCCCTTACTACAGGCTCGGCGTGACAGTGGGAGACCGCACGGGGAGCCCGACCTGCGGGATGTCCTGATGCAGCAGGTTCACGTCCTGTCGTTGGACCAGATCAGAGCCATCCGAAACACGAATGAGTACACAGAGGGACCTACGGTGGCTCCACGGCCGGGGGTCAAGTCTTCTCCTCGGGTAACAACCCAGCCCAAAAATGAAAGGCCCCATGGCTTGCCTGAGCATCGTCATTTTAGCCGGATCCAGCACACACAAATGCACGCATCTCCTCGAGCACCTCTGTCCCGATCCATCAGCACAGTCAGCACAGGTTCACGGAGCAGTACAAGGACAAGTACAAGCAGTAATTCGTCAGAACAAAGACTTCTAGGATCATCTTCGGGGCCAGTTGCTGATGGGATAGTCCGAATGCAGCCCAAGTCTGAGCTTAAGTCAAGTGAGCTGAAGCCACTGAGCAAAGAAGACTTGGGAGCACACAGCTACAGGTGTGAGGACTGTGGAAAGTGTAAGTGTAAGGAGTGCACTTATCCAAGGACCCTCCCCTCATGTTGGATCTGTGACAAGCAGTGTCTTTGCTCAGCCCAGAACGTGGTTGATTACGGGACTTGTGTTTGCTGTGTGAAGGGCCTCTTCTATCACTGCTCTAATGATGACGAGGACAACTGTGCTGACAACCCCTGTTCCTGCAGTCAGTCACATTGCTGCACTAGGTGGTCCGCCATGGGTGTAGTGTCCCTCTTTCTGCCTTGCTTGTGGTGTTACCTACCAGCCAAGGGTTGCCTTAAGTTGTGCCAGGGCTGTTATGACCGGGTAAATCGACCTGGGTGCCGCTGTAAACACTCCAACACCGTTTGCTGCAAAGTTCCCAGTGTCCCCCCCAGGAACTTTGAAAAGCCAACATAGCATCACTAGCCAGAAATACTAAAGTAACAAGGATTATTATTTTAACGTACATATGCAACCAACTAAGCAGCTATGGTCTTGGCACTGTAGTGGAAGGGTTGGGGATGTACTTTGCTGTTTGCAGTGAAATGCTTTTCTGTGTGTGTGCCATCTTAACTGATACGCTTGTTAGAATCCAGCTAGTGGCATACAGGGGAAAAAAAAGGGATGCAGTACATTGTGACCCACATATTGCATAAGCTAAAGCAACACAGACACTCCTAGGCAACTCTATTGTTTGTGAATAGTACTTGCAAAATTTGTAAATTAGCAAATGACTCCTTTTTTTTTCATTGTTTTCTGCCAGAGATAATGTGCTATATTTTTGTATATACAATAATATTTTCAACTGTGAAAAGTAAGTGCTGTCATAAGACATGGCACAGTCACAAAATATTATACTAATATGTTGTACATTCGGAAGAATGTGAATCAATCAGTATGTTTTTAGATTGTATTTTGTCTTACGGAAACCTTCTATTACAAGACTCTGATTTCCCTTTGGACTTCATGTATATTGTACAGTTACAGTAAAATTCAGCCTTTATTTTCTAATTTTTTCAACATATTGTTTAGTGTAAAGAATATTTATTTGAAGTTTTATTATTTTATAAAAAGAAATATTTATTTTAAGAGGCATCTTACAAATGTCACCCCTTTTTATGAGGACGTCATAGTTGCTGCAAATAAGGGGTGAACGATGCATATGTTCACTATAAAATAGAAAATATATTAACGTTTGAAATCAAACTGGGCTACTTGTCATTTTTTCCCCCCATTTATTGTTTTGAGTTGGGAGAATTGATACTTGGAACTGCAAACTTCACAGTGCTATAGACACAGCCTAATAGGAAACCAAAAAGAGATTTTTTAAGTGTATTCTTTTGTTGTTGATTACTTCTTCACCTGAAAACAATGCAGGATTTTTGCACCCTTCCTTTGCACAAATGTCCCATATACTGTTCCTACAACAGAGAAGGAAAATGAACATAGGAAAATGCATTAATTCATTCCAGACTAGGACTAATAGGCACTGAAAGCTTGACCTATTCTGTAAGTGATGAGCTTTTGTGCTTCAAATAGGAAATAAGTAATCATTCACAAAAAATGTTGGGCTTGCATGAGTTTACTCAGTGAGAGAGAGGAGGAAAAAGAAAGGGTAATTAATACGGTTAATGCAAAAAGCTTGCAGGATTATTTGTTAAAGGTAGAAGAGTATGCCACAGGGAATGATAGATCTGAATGCAGTCCAGCGTTATGTCAAACATTTGCCTCACTTTGTAAGAAGAAAGTTGCTTGATTTGTCATTTGTGGCAGTTACCTTCCACTGAGGTCAAAATCCTTTCCCTGCCAAGTTTCCCACCGGAAGCCTAGAGAATGATTTACCTTTCTTTATTAACAAACTATCATTTCCTGTTCTGACTATGTCTCTCCAAGTTTAGAGGTCTTAATGTTCAATTTTATTTATACATTTCTTAAGCTGGCATTTAAGGATAGTTGTAAGTATTTTTAAGCTGACGCTTAAAAAAGTTTCTCAGCCTTTTCTGAACCCTCTCCAAGAAAAACAAGTTATTACTAATAAATTAAGAACTCACTAAAAGTTGAAAACCAGAGCATTGAGTAAATGGTCTTGTCTTTTTGCCCCTTAATTTTCATCTCAGATTTGGTGTTTGGATGATTCTACATAGGTCTGTAGTACTCAAAAATCTTAACTGTGTGTTTGTGCGTATTGGTTATCAATCATCAAGTGAAATTAAAAAGTGCTTGTTCTCTTTCTCTTTTTTTTTTTTTCCCCTTACCTCTCTGGTGAAAAATGTAAGCTGGTTTTCTTTCCTCTCTGCACCAGCTGGCTGGATACTTTGGTATACAAAGACAAACCGTCTATATTTAGCTTTCTGAATATTTCTGTATTTGCCAGAAAGAAGGTAGCTTATGTTACACGAGTAATTTGTCCATATTTAAAGCACATCAGTATACTGTAACTGAGTATTGGAGTATATATGTGAGATTCTGCTTGGCTGCTGATAAACAGAGATTTTTATTATTTAATTATGGGTTTTTTTAGCAATTTTGTTCTTGAAGGGGTTGATGACCATCATGTGTTTCCATTCACTGAATGTAGTTCTGGAACTAGGTTAGGTGCTTATGCCTAAACTGTCCTGGGCTAGTCTTGCTGATAAAAACAAACACGGGGGGAATCTTTGACTTTTAGGCTCTTTGTTGGAAACCCCAAATCCCACTGTTTCCAGTAGACAGTAAATCCAGTGTTTTCACTGTATTGATGAACTTGACAAAACTGAAGGCAAGCCCTGTGTTTTCAGTGATTTATGTTTCAGTTGAAGATAATTCTATAGAAAGCTGAAGGTGAAACTGGAAAACTGTGGGATGGCTGAGCAATACAGCAGTCAAAGAGGGTGCAACTTAAAAGTCCTACTAGCTAAAATCCAATACGAAAATTGTGGGTGTGTTTTCTTTTTGCAGTATAGTAAGTTCTCTGTCTGCCTAGTTAGGTTCTAAGGGAAAAGTCATCCTGTTGACAGTGAAATTTGAAGCTGATGGAAACACTGAGCAGTGGTTGTCATCTTCCACTTGGTTCTTAATGAGGATAAAATAGTGGATCCCCCTCACCCCAGGTAAGCCCATTACCAGGAACTGGATTGCATGCATGACTCTTGGGAGCAGGGATGTAGGGAAGTGTAGCCTGTTGGGCTAACTGGCACCGGGGTCTAGGCTTCGGTTAGTATGGATTGGCGTGTGTGCCCACTGGACTTTTAAAAGCTGGCTTGTGTATATTAGTTAATATCCTAATATTGCACTTAATTAGATAAGGTTTAGTATTCTGAATAAAACCAAAATCTTGCCTCAAGCAGATTAGATTGTTTTAATAAGAATTAAGAGGGCTTTTAGAGTGGATTGAGATAATGTTATTAAAGCATGCCTACTTTATCCTTTGAGATAGGAAAGTAGAGGTCCAAGTAAGGAAAATTTTCCATACACAGGTTTTGAGGATAACCATGAAAATCATGCTTGATATACACCATATAGAACTTTAATTTTAGACTGCGGTGAAGTCTTGAGAGAGAGCAAAACCCTTATTATTGCTCCATTTGTTGTGTTGTTGCTCTAGAGTTTTGATCTCTTAAGTTACAGATTCTGTAAGGTTTGTTTGAAGTATAGAGACTTGCAGGATTGGACTGACAGTTGAGTCTAGTAACAATGGAAACAAGTAACATTTTTTCAATTTATTTTTCTCTGCGATGTAAGCTACAAAAAAATACATCAAATTTAGAGAAATTTAGAAATTCCTCTATTAAGAGCCTCAAGATTTTTTTATTACTTTGCTCTTTAATGGTTTGAAACTTGATGATAATTTCTTTTTTGAGATAGGGATCATAACAGTTAAAAAAAAAGTGACTTGGATGCAAGTGGAGAATAAATAGTGTTTTAGATGGAAATTAAATGTGTTCCTAAAGGATTTGAGATCATATTCAGGTGAGTATTTACATATTCGACAGATTTACCAAATCAGTCTTCAAAAGCCAAAATTCTCCAAGTGCAGAAGTGCGGTAGTTAAGTGGTCATGATGCTTAACACAATAGATTTATTACACTTTCTTACTAAACTCCTAGCATTTAAATGTATAGTATCACCTGTATTACCCTTTTCACCCCTGGCAAAATACAAAATAATTAATTTTTGTGATGAGTGAAATCTTAGGGCTTTTTCTCAGGTGGCAGGAAGAGAGCAGAATGCATTGCTGTTCTACAGTGGAACATTTAAATATTTTTAGGAAATAAGAGTTGGGAAAGACGGATTTGAACAGTCTGTCTTGTCTCAGGTGTTCCTAGATGGGTGCAGATACAGCGAGTAACAATGATTTCATCTGCTGAGACTAATTTCTCAATCAGTCACTGGAGCAGAGTCCCAGAAAGAAATTGGCTGAATGTGAGAGCACGCTCGATTGAGTAGTGTCTGTATGAATAGTACTGTCTGTATGAATAGTACTGTCTGTATGAATAGTACTGAGTAGATGTCTTACTGAAAATTTCAGCATTTGTGATATTGGGTCATCTTAAATAAAACAATTACAGTTGGGATTGCACATAGACAGCACACCAGACGTGGGATTGCAGGTGACAAAGCACACCAAATCCTTACCAGTGAAAGTACTTGGGTTTTTTCCTCTTTATACAATCTGATTTTAAACTGGAATCTTACAAATAAAAATTAATGTCTCATTGAAGTCAGGACAGTTTGACTCAAAAAACACGTGCATATATGATGCAGATATGTATAGTACTTTTGACTTCAAAAATATTTCCTGTTTCAATCTGTGGAGACTCCTACATGTCAGTCTTCATTATTTCTCTTCGTATTTATTCTTTCTGGTCCCTATGCCTTTCCTAGGCCTTTCCTAGGAATAATACATAAAGGTTTACTGCCACTTATAGGACAAAAGGGGAAAGAGGAGGATGAAACATGCTTTTCTCATTAGTATCCTGTGCCTGAAAGTTTAGGACAAGGTCTAAAAACTGATTACCTTGCTGCACTTACCCTGCATTTTCAGAAATATGAAGTGTTTTTTCCATTCATGTGACATTGAATCCACTATTTCAGAAAACATCTTATTTTCATTGTTTTGGTATGATTTTTATTACTCAAGAAGGCTTTATGTATCTTTAAAGAGTTCCCCTTTGTTTTAACCCACTAGCACTGTGTTTCAGATGAAAGGCAGAGGTCTTACTGCCATAAAAAGCATGAACTGCTGCTGTTCCTCTCTCACAGGGATTATTCAGGAGAGAGTCAATGTAGTTACCTTTGGACATGAGTGCTACATACACAAAGTTTCTCTTTACATGTGGTGTAAGAAACTTTTTTTTATTCTCACTTAGCTGTGCATGCTGATTACAGAAGCTTAGGGCTAAAATGTTCAAATTGCTAGACTAAAATGGATTGGTTCCATTTCAGTAGAAGTTACCAATAATCAGAAACTTCGACAATGTAATCTGCTATTATGTAGGACTATTTATGGATATTTTAAAACTTAGGGGTTTAAGTAACATTTTAAAATGGTCTTGCCAAGGGAGATAATCTGTTTCTAAAAAGTAAGGAACTGTGTAATCAGAGGAGCTCTGCTTTCCTGAAGGACTGCTGTATAATTACCAAACCACTTGGTGCACCAAGATATGTTACAAGAGATAGCACTTGATGCCATTTAGGAGTTGCAGTCACAGGTTTCACTTGGAGAGCCTGAGCCAGTACACAAGGGTGTATTAGGACGAATCACCAACTTACAGACATAGAGAGCCCCTTGAACAAAGGGAGTTTTTTTTCATTTTTCTTTTTTACCCTCATTTTATTTTGATCAAGAAGTGGTGTATATGAATGAGTCATAAATCGTGTGGTTGTTGCTATGTTTACTGATGAAAGAATGTATTGATGCACTTATAGTGTGTGTCAAAAAACCACACCAAAATGGAAAATCTTTAAATGACCAAACTTATCACTGTCATCTTCAGAAATGAATGTAAACATCAGGTTTATAGCAATCCATGTTTCAAAATTTGTTGCACTGTAAGTAAATTGCACTAATTGGTTATACTTAAAACTGTTACTATAATTAGACACAGTTCCGCTTTAGGTCTCAAAATCAACTCAGACCTTTGTCAGCTTCCTCTGTAGTGCAGTTTTATTAATTTTATTAATTACTGATTTACTTAAAGTGTTGTTGTTATTTCTTGTAAGACACATATAAAAGTTGGTGTATGCAAACTGTCAAATGCACAAAGGGAACAGTTTTTCCTCCCTCTCATTTCTCTTTCATAAAGCATTGAAAAGAGGAGGAAAATTTGAAGTAGTTTTATTTGCTTTGGGTTATTTTATTTATGAATTTTGTTTAATTATCACAGACAGCATGCTAATTTGATGGAGTGCTGTTTTGTTATTCCTTCTCTGCTCTCCCCACCCCCCTCACACTCATTCCCCCGAAGTATATGGCAGTATGAAATATGTAAGCAGAGTAGTTAAAGGACCAAGAATTCACTTTGTGAACTTAACCTAAGTGCAGCTGCATTAGATAGCAGGAGCATCAATGCCCTCTTGCAGAACTCATAGAATGCATTGTACCTTTCACCAGTAGGTTTACTCTCTTCTACCTCTGCTGCTCTGCAGATGGAGGTTATGCAGTTGTTTATCATGTATATGTTTTTATGCCTCAGTGTCTTTTCTTTTTGGAGAAGCATTGTGTTCATTCTTTAAAACTAGTGCATGAGGATCCCATAATGCCATTATTAAAATAAAACCCTAGCCACACATGAAGGTTATCTTAACTGCCCACTGCCTACTACTCTCAGTACTGTTCTTGGGGAGAAAGGCTCTCCTCAGACCCCTTCATCCCAAGTGGAAGAAAAAGACTTACAAAAAAGTGTGGGTTATTCTGAAATATCTGTGGCTGAGGGGAGGCAGGGGTTGTGGTATAAAATGTGAACTTTCCGTCAGGGCTGTGCCTGACCTGTTCTCTCCTGCACACACACAAATGCAGTACAAAGTCTGAAAGTACGCAAAGCTGTTTCTGGCCACCTCTGTACTCATAAATCAGACAGTAGGTGGAAATATTCCTGGACAATGGATTGCAATTGCCCACACTAGCAAAGCGTTAAGACTTTGCCTGGTGTGAGTCAAGCATGTGCCAAAAAGTACTCTCCCAAGCTATTCCCTACCACATTTCAGGAGCCATTCCCAAAAGTCAGGTTGCCAGCAGCTCCTTCTTTTAGAGGTTAAAGGAGTTGCCCAGCATGGACACCGTCCTTTCGGGGCCAGCTGGAACACAGTGCCCAGAAACATTCTTGTACACATTTATTTGCAGTCCAGGAGGAAGGAGATCCCTCCCACAAATCTCATCTCAAGGGAAATTCACTCAAAAAGACAGACATTCTCATGAGTCCAGATGACGCAATCTAATCCCCAAGTAGAAACTAAATTGCACAGAAGCAAACTATTTATTTTTTTGTCTCAGAGGAGTAAGGCAGTTGGCTAGGTAAGGTTTTAGAATTTTGCAAAGCTTAAGTGACCAGGGCACGGGCTCCAAAGTAGTTACCTAAAATTATATATTGATATTTTGTATCTAAACTTGCAATTTTTTTCTTTGTTTTGGGGAATGGCTTTTTTTTTTTTTAGCATCTACTGACTAGTCATAAAAACAGACATTTTTCTATATTTTCCTTCACTGAAAAGTAAGCTTTAGTATGTCACAGAACTTGATTTTTTAAGAATGAATTGAGATGGTGTTTCTTGCTTTTGGAAGTTACATACATCTCTGAAGAAAACAGTCACAAAAGATAGTTTCCTCTCATGGTAATAATTACAGCTTCATCTTTTCCCAAGATATGGAAAATGTTGTTTCTTTATTCCTTTCAGCCCTGTGCTGTCTTAGCCCCCAGATTATAGAGTGGGTGGCTTATGGAACCTTGCAATTGCTGAATGATTTTGCAGACTTTCATAGAGAAAAACTGGTGTGTAAAGTATTGCACTTGAGCTTAGCCTCTGAGAGGACAGATCTTATTAAAATATTTCAAGTGTGTGCGAAATATATTTCTGCATACATGCAGTCTGAAGGATGTGGCTGGAGAGAAAAGAACTGTCACAACTCACCCCTTAAAATCTCTGCTTCAGAAAAAAAGAATCAATGTAAACTTTTTTTTTTTTTAAGCTGATAAATTAAGCTAAGTGAAATATTAGATGGAAAGATATCCTGTTCAGTTTATTAAATGTTCCAGGATTTGTGCTGTTTACATTTCACATAGTTTTTATCCAAAGACCTCACTTCAGCTGCAAGATTGGTGGGTGAAATGCCTGGCCTCACTGGAGGCAATGACAAAATTCTCCTTGACCTCCTTGAAACTTTGTATAGACAAGAGGTGAATTCCTGAATATGTACTGATTGAACATTCACTTGAATGGGTATCCTGGGAAAATCCCAGCTGCCTAGGGGAATAAAAAAAGTTTATAATTGCACGACACACACTTTTGAATCAAGGAATACTTATCTTAGTTTAGGATTTTTAACTGCATTCTGATCCTACTTAACTTACTCTACTACTAAGATAATTTATTCCTTCCACTGCTGTAGGATATATGTAGTTGCTTCCTTTAGGCATCAATCTGTTAGATTTTGCTGAGATATTCTGTTTTGGGGGTTAATTCCATTAAGGGTGCTGCAGATTCCTGTTAGGCTTTTTGCTGACAGACTTGTGCTGATAAAGCTTGTGTGTAGACTTTCTCCTTTTATTTCAGCTTACTGTTATCAAACCATTCCTGTGTACTGAAGCTGCAACAGTTTGAATTCAGTTTAGCTCAGCTCTTGCAAAAAAATCTAGGGAGAGTATTCATTTGGTTTAGCTGACAGTCTGGTTAATTGGAATAGGCTCATTCATACTAATAGTATCTGCACAGTGTTTTGTGACTGTTACTAAATCAGCTCTAAGCACTACCGGAGGTTACATGAGCAAAAACATGCTTAAAGTACAGTGAGCTGCTCTCAGACAGAAGTGTCTATGTGTACTAGCATTGCTTTAATCCGACATGCCCATGAAGATGGGCAAAATATCATTACAGTTACATTTCTACATCGCACATTCTATCTCCTGTACATATATATGCACATCATAAATACATCTTTCTTAGGGGAAATGAGGAATTGAACTACCATATTTCACTGTTACCAATACTCCTCTTTCAGAGTATCAGCTTTTGCTATAACAGTTTCCCATGGTTTTTAAATGATACTGTGAAAGGTGCTACTTTCTCCTACCCCTGGGGGACAGCATCTGCAGAGTGGAGTGCACCTGCTCTGTACTCTGTATATTGAAGTCTCCCAGGCATAGCATGTTGGTCCAGTAAACAGAACAGCTTTTTTCCACTTTGTTCTTTCAGTGACAAATGAGTGATGAAAATAGTTTTCTTCTTGCTTATCATACATACACGGCAACTTTCAAAGCCTTTGTCAATTCCTGAAGCAACAGATAGGCAGCTCTCATGCAGATGCAGATATGCAGAACTGCTACTTTGGGAGAAGATATCATCAGAGGATGAGTGATAAAGAGAAGGATGAGTGCACAGATGTGATGTGGTATAGAAACCAACCACGAGCAACAATGGCCATGAAATGATGACTGGTGGGTTTACTGTTGGTGGGACTTTACTGAGAAAGTCCCACAGTAGTACAGACACTAAGTAGACACAAAGAGCATTCATTTCTAAGTTTGTAAATTTAGTGACTTAAACCTGCAATTGTCCACATGTGATTTAGACATCTCCTGTTGAGGGCATGAAAGTTATTGTTTTCTTCAATGGTTTTTTGTTGGTTTTGGTTTGGTCTTTTTTTTTTTTTTTCTTTTTTCCCTGGTGAAGGCAGGATACAGCTTGCATGGCAATGAAAAACAAAACAACCTGCCATCCTTGGTAACAACTTCAGAGATGTACAAAAAGGTTTATTGGGACAAGGAAAAGCCAGAGACCAAAAAAATGTTGAAGTTAAAGTCTTGTGCTCTTCTGGTATTTGCTTCCTTTCTGGCGTGGGTATGTTGTCGTGGTGGTAGTGATTTTTTTCCATTGTTTGTTTGTTTTAGTCTTTCTTTTCTAACAGCCCTAGTCTTCTTCAGGCCTCTTAGGGTCTGCCAGTCCTATGGCCATAGATTTGCCTTAATGAGAAAACATGGGATATGAAATATGAAAATATAACCCTGTATATAAAACTATGTGACAGCATTGCAGGATAGTGGTTGCTGTCGTCGTGGGGAGTTTGTGAGTTTTAGGTTTTGGTTTTTATTAATTTAACTGGGGCCCAGATTCACAAGTAGGGTAAATCTACCTGGCACCAGTAACGACAGAGTTGTTCTGCTGATTTCCACGAGCAGTGTTCGACGAATAACTTACTACCAAAAAACCTCATGTTGCACATTAGAATAATAATCTTAAGATTTTATCAGTTTTTTGTTTCTTTCTGCATCATTGTTGAACAACAGTTTTCACTATAACTCATGACAGTTCAGATTCCTTTTTTGTTATACTTTAAGAGCTATTTTTTATTACATTCAAGATGCTTGTGCAAAAGGAATGCTTTCAATTCAGTCACTTAATTTTAGGGTCCTGGAATCACTTGAGTGTTCCCAGACTTGTGAAAAATGCAGAACTCCTGCAAAAGATAGAAAAATTATCGTTTCAATTTACATGTAACAGTGTTTTAAGTTTTTAAAAAATACTTAAAGCATGCTTTGTGTGGTGGACATTTATGCTGAGTCTATTTATTATGGAGTGAATAATATTTTTCAAGAATGATTCATCTGGGTTATTTTAGAGGCTGCCTTGAATTCTGGTCATTTCTATAGATACAGCAATTCATAGTCATTAGTAAGCTAGTGGTTTGATCTAACCTCAGCTACCTGTTGCTGGCTGTGAATGGAAGAATTTATTTTTAGTGTGAAACCACAATATGAATATTTTCCACTCTGAAAGTATAAAAAACCCTTTAAGTAGAAATTTTACTTCACTGTGATGTGCTGTGGCTCTGATGTCAGACGTACTGGGTTCTTCTTAAAGTAAATCCTTTAAAATGCCTTATTCTCTATTGAAGTTGACAAGAATTTCCTCCACTTAACCCCTTCAGTGCCCTCAGGCGTTCAGCTCACATCAAACAAAAGGGAGCTCCTCTACCTCCTTGACGGGAATAGTGGGATGTTGACAAATGCAAAATGAAAAATAAGGAGACAGAAAAACCTGGGCCCTTGGAAGGAGGTTAGTGGGCAGGCTCACATAGCTGTGATACGTGAGAGGCAGTGTCTCTGGGGGCTGTGACTTTACAGCTGCACAACCACTGTGACTGCCCTGCTGATATGGAAACCTTCATTTTGGTGTAATGTGGTCTTTGCTTTTTGTTGGGCTGGGCCATTTGGGGAAAATTCTGACATTTCTGAAAGATTCAGAAGCAGAAATGGCCTGTAATTTCAGGTAATATCAGCTCTGCTTAATAAGTCAATGGTGTAGTTGTGCTAGAAAGCTACCTACAGCTCTTGAGCACGTGAAGCCTGTAGTTATACGTGGAGTTATGAAAGCTATTATTTAGTGTAGCAGTGAGTGGAATACTTCGCCCACCATGGACTACATTGCAGAAGTATGAGAATCTGACACCTATGTAATGCCAGTGGCCTATACAAAAACTTCCCATTTTTTTACATAATACATTTGAATTACATTAGAGATTAGATGAAGTGATGACAATCAATATCCTGGTTCCTTTATACTTCATTTGGTTTATAATTTTGCAAATAAGCCTAATCTAGAGTGCAGTTAAAAGCAAGAAGATAAATGGAAAAAAGGAATATAACACAGTTTAAAAACCACGAGAGTTTGTAGCTCATACCCAAAGTTCAATTCATTTTAAGGACAAGAAATGGCTCCTGAGACTTGACTGAGAGCCTGGTTTCCACAGAATATAGGGCCTTCAGGTAATTGATGGGCTTTGGTTGCTGTTCATCACCAAGCTTTTGCTGTTTCAGTCAGAGAGGCTACTGACCTTCCCTGCTTAGATTCTCACCATATTTGCACAGCTTTAAAAAGATTTCAAAATAATTTGTAGACTTCTTTGATGAAGGGAAATCAGTTCCTCCTTCATATTTGTGATGCCTTAGAAGTTCTCATTTTTTGCCCTTTCTCAAGAGGCCAAAAGAAAGAAGTAGTCCATGATTTAGTTCTGTCAGCTCAATTAATTTATCTTAGGTGAAGAAAGCTGTTGTCTTTGTGTCCACACTCATAAACGAAAAAAAGTGTATGTTTTTTACCAACTGCTTCCTCACACATGATCATTAGCACAAGGTAAAATGTTCATGTGGTCACAGCTGCTGGAATTTCAGTGCATGTGGTTTGGTAATTCATGCTACCAAGAAAATGTTTACCATTTCTACCAATACATGTCAAAAGCTACAGTCATGCTCTTACCACTGTGATTTTAATATTTGATAAGAAAAAAATGTTTGTTTAAAAAACACAAGCAAATAAATACCATTGCCCAATCAATTTTCTCTAGAGAAGATAACACCTGAGCTTCTGGTTAACACCTCCAGAAATGTTACTAACCACCTTGCATTTCACATCTGTGTCTTAAAATGCAAGAGACCTTGCTTTTATAAATGCAAACATTTCTTGTTCTCCTGACCAGCTGCAAGGAGTTTTTACAGGTACTCACCACTTCACTGCCCAAGCAGGATCTGTTTGATTTTTGGTCTAGAAACAGGAAGGACAGGCAGAGCATTTTAGGAGACCGCCCTTCTGGTTGCAGAGAAGAAGAAATAGTGGAGCCTATGTCACTGTGCATCATAAATGATGTGACGAGTAAACATCCTTTTGGTAAGCAAGCAGTCTTACCGCAGGACTGTAAATACTTTTGGTAATTACATTTTTTTGATCTTACTTTTTAGTGTGATTGTGAAAGAGCCATCTTTGCTTTCAGATTCTTCATTACCCTGCACAGAATGGAATCTTGACCATGTTTAAACCCTGGATTCAACTTCCCCCAGTTTACAGGGACTATAACAACAGATTTTTCAGGAGTTATACATTTGTAAGGGCTAATATAGCTTGTAGTAAGCTAATATTTTGTATTTCCTTGCTAGATAAAGACTAGAAAAAGCAGAACATCCAGTAAGGGAAGAGCCTGCTGGTAGGTGAATTTAGGTACCTCATAAGAGACTTTCAAGAAGTGGCAGCCAGGCTGAGATGCATCCATAACCAGGAGCTGGTTGAGAAGATGTGTAAGGAGATCTTCAGGGACAAAGGGGCTTCACAACTGAACACAGTCTGATTAACACCATAATGATAACCAGCTTCCAGAGCCCAGGTGCAAGCTGCTTCTGGGCTGCCTTAACCTCCTTTACTTCTGTAAATTTGGTGTTAAAAGTAAGACATGCATTTTGACTGTATCTGTGAACTGTTTGCTTTATGAATCATAGATTCTTGAACAGAAAGTAAAATGAATGGGGGGTTTGGGTGCACTGTCTACTATCCCAGTACAATAGTGGTGGACATGAGAGGGATTGGAAGGGAATGGACTGCAGACAGTGGCCATGTCTGCACATTTTCCCTAAAGACCATCTCAGTTGTCATCATCAGAAAATACATCTTGGGCTATATGAACCACTCTTCTGAGGCCATCGAAGGTCCCAGTGTTCTTAAGACATTTTTGAGAAACAGAAATCCATACCAATTCAGAACTGTCTTGCGTTTTCCTGAAGCAGGTGTAGGGGAATTATAGTGACTGCCTGTGTGTCAGCTGCTATCTACTACAGCCTATCAAGGCTTAGATGGCTGTTCAGCATCTCCATTTGGATTCTCCTAGAAAATATGTAGAAATAATGAAAAAAAACCACCAAACCTCACAGAGTGGTGCTAGATTTAAGAATTTTTTTCCAGTGTGAATGGACACAGCTGACAGTGTGCAAAGATGAAAATTCTTCTGCTAAATATGTTGGTAAAGTAATTCTCTACAGTGGCCTAAGGGAAGATTTTTCACTAAAATTCAGCTTTTCAAACAGTTAAGTCAACAAGACACTGCATCTGGTATCCCTCAGAACACCCAATAATGTGAACACAGATGTTTAGCTATACCTTATGGATGGTTCTGCAAAGTTAGCAAGTTGGCTAGGTGATGTTAGCAAATATTCATGCCTAGGAGATCAGCACTGAAACATGCAGAAAAGGTTATAACCAGTGATACATCAGTATTTAAGGAATAATAAAGTACTTCTTCAATCCAGAAACTTCCTGCATCCAATCTAGTGTTTTAATGGCTTTTAATGACTTTTTAATTTCTGTTAATTTCTAAAGCCTACTGTCTCAAGCCATTCTAACATGTCTGTCCACAATATCCTTCAGCAAGGAGTTCCACTGTTGTACTCTAAATCTAGCTTTTAGCTGACCAAAGAAGGTAAGATAAATTTCATCCCAAACACTTGCAAACTGATTTTTATAGATGTATTTCAGTACCTTTATAAGGATTGGAGGTACATTGACTGATCTGTACTTTGATCTATAATTCCTTGATTGTATTGCAGCACTTTACCTGCAGTATGACCCCTCAGGTGCAGCACAAAGCTAATTCATCTAACTGGGTGCATATGTTTCTAGGGCCCCTGCACCAAGCTTTGCTGTTTTCTGTAGACATTTATTAGTTGCTAATGTTTTTGTCAAGTCATCAAAAAGAAATATTACCAGATGGCTTCCTTGTCTTTGCAGCTCAAATTCCTGCAGCAATTATCGAGAAAGATGCAGAGTACAAAAAACATGGCAGTGTCATCATTTTGTTGTAAGGTAAATGTATGAATAGCAGCTGAGTTATACCTTGAGAGTTTCTTCTCATGGGGAGGGAAACCTACCTCAGTATTAGGGCATAATAACTGTAGATTTTTCTATCAGTGTTTGGTGAAATGTTCAAGTCCCTCTGTATCTTCTTCAGGTTTGCAAATTTTCAGATTTTTCATCTAGCACTAAGAGTGTGGTACTCTTTGAAGCTTCCTGTAGTCTCTTGCAATGTATCAGGGCTTTCACTGTTTCTGTGTCAGTTATTATTATCAGGGTTATTATTATCAGCAGTAGCCTTCCCTCCCACTCCCCTAAATCCAGAAAGATTAGAATTACATCCTGCACTGGGAGGGACAGAGAGGACAACCATTAAATATAACGTCAAGCATAAACCCAAAATGTACTTAGTGGCATGAAATACAGATAAGGTTTGATGCACTGGTGGAATCTGGCTGGTTAGGTCATGTTTATAACTCCTTTGCACCGCAGCAAGGAGGATAAACCAGTTTATCTGGTCTATTGATTTTTTGTTGCTCTGAATCCTGATACTTTGATTTTTTTGGCTCGAATCTTTATGCTGCAAAAAGGGTGAAACTGATGCTTAGGGCCATCTCCCTGGGGGTAATATATGGATCAGGTATGCAGGTTGCTGGCAGAGGATTTTCTAAGGTAAGTCTGCAGAGCATGCAGCTACAGGTCTCTGTTTAGGAAGGGTTTCAAACCCACCTCTCTCATTTTGCATGTTAAATGTGGCCTAGAGGAACATCCACCCACACCAAATGGAAAAGCCAAATTTCCTTCCAGTTCCAAAAACATTATAGACATCTGCCAAAGGACATTTCTAATTCTTCCCGTAAAAAATGGAAAGCTAAACAGAAGCATCACCCTTCCAATAAATCCATTCCAAACTCTTCCTGATTTATTCCAGATCCTCTACATTTTGGTGAGGCTGTTAAATAATACCTGCTTTTGTTCTCCTTATGGTGCTTACCTCAGAAAGTATTTTATATAGTTGTTCCTTCAGAGACTTTTAAAAATGCTCTAGAAATCATAAAGAGACAAAGTTTGACTTCTGATACACATGTTCAGTTCCTATTGACTTCACTGGGGAATTTCAAGCCAGAATAGACCACAGTGTTGGAAATATTTACTTAGGCATGCTAAGGAAAATGAGTAGTTCTGAATAATTTTTAATATTTCCATCAACTACAACAGAATTTAAGCACCTTAATTTGATTTTTTTTTAATATGCTTAAGAAGTCAAAGGAATTGTGAAATGAAGAAAGCCACAAAAACTTCTTGTCTGGAGGGTCTTTTTAAGGACTACTTAATCACAACATCTCACAATAGATATATCATCTCTAAGATGTAAATAAAACATAAAGCTAGAACTCATTTTTTACTCTGGTGAGATTGTTGAAAAGCATCCAGATTCATGTTACCATAAAGAAAATTGGTCTTAAGATTTTTTTCTTTTACATTATAATGACACTGAAAGGGCTGTTTTCAGCTGTCACTGTTGTCCATCATTTTGCTCTGGAAGGTTTTTGCAGCCTGACTACTTGGACAAGCACAAACCCAAGGTCCTCTGGCTATGCTCTGACCTGGTCAGACAGAGCCAGATCCTGTCCAAAATCAAGTAATTGCACTCAGGTTGCTCAACCCTGCTGGTTACTTCAAAACACAAGTGCCATGTGAATGTGTCTGTATATGACTTTGGATCAGAGCTAGCTCATGTCTGGCCATTTGAAGAGCAGACAGACAAGCTTGCATCTGTCTGTACCTGTCCCTGGAGACATACCCTAAAGCTGCTAAATAGCTGATTTTCTTTTTTTAATGTCACAGTAAACAATGAATATGGAATGTCAAGTAATCATCATGGAGCTGAAATATCCTCAACAAAGAAAAGAAGTAAAACAATGCAAATAAAATGAGATTTTCTTTACTCCCACACCCATAAACTGTCATGCAAGTGCAATAGCTGGAATTGACATAAACCCTTTTTGAAAAGCTAATTTAGTAGTGTGCAGTCACCTTTAATTTGTTCATTATTCTCTTATTTTAATGTTTCTTCTTATTTTAAGAAGAATTTTGGTATTTCCAAAATCTAATCAAGAAATACTGGCTGTTTGTACAGGAATTACAGGAGAGCCTGTAAAATTTTCAGTTTTCTTTCATAAAATTAAAGGTCTTGGTAAACTTTGGATAAGATTCCATACTTGGAAGTTTTAAATGTTGCATGAATTGTTCTGTTGGCAAAATTTTCCCAAAGTATATTGTTATTAAATTCAGCAATGTCACAACATAAAATGGCCATTACAGTGCCTGAAAAAACATCTACTTCTTCAGTAATTAGAAGGAACATCCCAGATAAAAACAGAAGACAGATCTATAATTGTCACTGGTCATTTAGAGCAGTGTTGTCTAATATTATTCACTTAACTTTTTATCATAAATATTTAAGGGTTTATTATTTACTTTTATTTTTTCAGTTTAGTTTTTCCTTCTCCATCTTCAAAAGCTGTTTTTTTGAGATTCTACTGGTTACTCTGCTGTTCAAGTACTGATGCAGCCTTCTGCCAAATATTGAAGTCCCTAGTCTGTGGATCCATCCTACATGGCCTGCTACAAGTTGCCCCAGTGATGGCTTATCTTTGGGTTTGTGCTTTCATGGGTGAATACAGGGAACTGATGACCACATTTTGTTTGGAAATACTGTAGCAGTAATAAATGGGAGAGGGGTTAATGGAACTCTTCCAGAAAGCTTCCCCAGGTTTTCTGAGAAGCTCTAATACCTTAAAGGTAAGAGAAAATATGGACTAAAGCTTTTGGCACCTAACTTGGGTCCCTATCCATCCCCCACATTCAGCTGGATCAGACGACTAGTTTAAAGAACTGCTTGTCCTCAGTGTGATCAAAGAGCCATTCCGTTTACACTGACAGCAGGATACTATACTCACAAATACATTTTAAAGAAGTCTTTTAAAGCTGTAACTCGCACCATGACTGTAGTCATAGGTCTATGTTATAAAATGGAACTTTATTCTAGCAGGGGACAAACAGGTGTCAGTCAAGTCCAGAGGTGCAGCCAAATCAAAGGCTTTGCACAATTGAAGGACAAATAACTTTAAACATAGCAGCACTTTACAACTAAAATATCTCCTATTTCAGTAAGAAGCAGTACTATGTCCCCAAAAGTAGAACAGAACATGAAATAGCTACAGGGCTTCATGTGTGGAGATAAATTTAGAAGATCTGATGAGCCATCTCAAACTTTTCTCCAGCTGCTTTGATGACATCATTGGTTTCACTATCTACAGTGGCACCATTGTCAGATTAAACAATGACAGTTCTAAAACTATCCTCTCTGCTTTCCTGATATTCATATGCTGGATAAGAGGGAAAAATAATCTTGTTCTCATCATAATTTTTTCTTTGCCTTTTCTTTTTTTTTCTTCCCACATAATTCCCTTTTGTCCTTCAGATCTTAATTGCAATTCATTATTATTTTTGTGAAGAGCAGCCTCATGAAGGCAAAGAGTTAAAGACGTCACTTTAAATGACAAAAGCTGAACACTTTACCCCACTTTCAGTCTCTCATCTATTCATCCTTTTCATTGTGAACTTCGCTATTTCAGCTTTCTAAGCTCTTCAACTACCTGCCCCTAATTTGTATTCCTGGGAAGAGGCCTAGGCTAGTTATTTTGCATTTGTGTGCTAATGGTGCTGAGTTTGCTTCTAAGAGGAGAACAGGGAGGGGAGGGCAGGAACCTCCAAAAGGGTTTAAGTGGGAGTGGGGGTGAAGGTGCGGGAAGGGTTGTTTGGGGGAGAGTCATGCTGAATTTTAACCCTGAATGCTTTCTTATACAATTTAGCACAAAGCCCTCCTGATTATATGGAAAATGACACCCTGTGAAAACTTGCCTGTTCATATACACCTTCTAAACAAATAGGTTAGTCAAGTATCTGGAAAGCCTGGGAGACAGTTGGGTCATCTTTTTATTAACACATTAAATCATGACATACATTTTTTCAAAGCTTTCTTTTTTTAATATGTCCTTGAAAATTATGTAACTTATTCAAAGCATGTATAGTATTCTGAAATACATTTATTAGTGGAAACAGTCTGTACATGTAAATGACAGTAGTGCAACCCTGCTCTGCTTTGTTTGATAAAACCCTTTACATTCACAGGGTTAATTTTGCCTGTGCGCTTAGATGCTGTGTGAGATAAAATACCTTTCATTAGATTAAATAGGCAAACAGAGGCTTTTTGACTTATTGACTAGTATTTCAAAGCCGAGCATTTCTTATGCTAATCATTTTTATAACTAATTTAACATACGTAAAAGGATGTCATTATGAATAATTAGCGATGTTAGTAATTTAGTTTCTAATTAACCAGGGATGTGGCAGACCATTACAGATGGGAATTCTCATTAGCCATGAGAGGCATGGGCGTTTTGCTGCTTATTATAGATTCTGCCTATATTTAAAAATGGTTTGGTTGTTCACAGTTTTTAATGCGAAGCACTTTCACTTCATGCTGCCTGGTACCTCAGCTTGTTGCACTTTGTCACACTGTAAACCAGACAACTACTCAAAGCACCTGATGCAACAAAGCGTGTAGGCAGTTATTTTCCATTTCATGAATTATTGCATGACAGCAGTTCTCACCCCAACTCCACACCCAAGAGGTGGATTTGCAAAAGGGGCATTTTTCTTTTGCAGGTGTAAGTTGCATGCAATACAATTAAGCACAGACATATTAGATCTTCAGATCTGTGCCCATGATTCATTTTCTGCGTAAAAATGAAAGGGAGCCTACCCACTTAATGTCTCCCTGACTCTCTGAGCGTATGACATACTTTTACAGAATTACTGCAGTCTCTGTACCATCTATTCCCCCTGCGAAGGCTTCCACTAGTGACTGCACAGCAGTCTCTGGGGTATGAAAAAGGCTGCTCCTTTACACTCTTACATACCCTCAGTGAAATTCCACACACCACTGCTGTTTCTGCTCTTATTACCGTTCGTTTTCTTTAGTGACAATGTCCAAAATTATTACTTATTCTAAATATTCAAATTCTCTTTCAGTAAGACCCAATGAAAATACAACCATCTAAAGAAAGGATTTTCTTCCATTTGAAAAACTTTAATATATGTATTTGCATGCATTTTCAGTTTCTCAGGTACTCTAAATCCTTTGGAATCAGTACAGTCAACTTGTTTGGAAAAGACACTGAATATTGTTTACAGTAATCATAAGTAATTTTGCAATATTAGCATATTAGCAATATGGACAAGCCATTAAACTCTTTGAGAAGGGCAGTGTGCCCCATGATTCATTAGTCTATGGAAAGCAGGAGAGTGACAATTTCATGAGGAACAGCAGCAAACAAACCTGAAGGAGAAAAGCTCCCTCCAAGTCCTGAAATTGGGGTTATAAAGAAATGTCCACCCCAATAATGGCAGACTTTGTCTATAGAAGAAAGTTGTGCACAGTATTTCAAGAATGCCCCTGTTAAACTGCTGTAAATTCTGTTTATTCTGAATATACATAACAGACCTCCACGCACCATTTAATGTAGTTTAACTAGATTAATTTAAACTGTCCCTTTAGTTAACCACTGCAACATTCTCCTGCAGGGAGAAATAAAAGTGATTTCAAGTCAGGTCATTCATTGTTTCTGTCCAAACCTGTTTGTGATTCCTCTCACTTGGGAACAAGTGTGTCCCATTTCAATTCCTGTGTTTTTGGTGCAGATCAAAAATATCAGAAAGTATAAATTAAAATGAACTTCTATTTCAATTCAAGAGCTCACATAGGGAAGAAGTAAAGATGGAGATTCTTGATATGCTTATTAGCCTACTTATGTATATTGTATAGCCAGTTAAACTTTGCCTAAGATACAATTGAACATACTTAGTCAGATTAGAAAATATTTTTTCTTTTCATAGCAGAGATTAGAGCACTAACCACAGCTGTGGAAAATCAGTGTTCAGTGCCTGCACTACTATAGATATCATAATACAAATGACCTTGGGCAAGTCACTTAGCATATATTTGCACTGCAGTCAGACAACCTAACCTTAAAGTTCAGCATTCCTGAACTTTTTAGCAGCACCACTAGACCACTGTCAACCCCCACTGTTTTCAAAGGCCACTGTGGCCCCCTATAAATATTTTAATCAAAAGCACCATTGTGACAACTTTGTTTTATATGGTTCAGCAAACCACTTACTATAAATTGGGAATTGCAGATGGGAATCACTCCAATGGCATGGCTTCAATGTGGGTTAAATGTTGAGGGTCCCAGGCAGATTTGTGCATCCCAGGCTGCTTTGTCTATGCTTCCATGAGTGCCTGAGTGCCTGAGCTGTTCACTGCCACCAACACTGCCATGCTTGTCCTTGCTGCTGCCACACTTCCCAATGGCAGTGAAGACGTATCCTCAGCTCCTCACTTGTAAAAGGATCAGTCTACCTCACAGGTGCAATCTGAACATAAATATATCATAAGACTGTGATGAATGCAGACACCTAGGGTTAAGGAGAGTACTTAATATACAGTCTAAAATACACTAAGTAGTTATCTACTCAGCTTTCCCATGGAGCTTGTGGGAAGTTCTAGTGGCTAGAGGAATGAGCAACCTCCTAAAATGAAGGTGGGAGGTTACATAACTGTCAAAAATAATCTCAGTTCTGTTGGCTTAACCAATGTCTGACTCATCTGACCTCTTTCTAGCTTGACTACAATGGAAGTTTAAAAAAAAAAAAAAAAAGTACCAGACCATTTTAAAAGAACAGAAGGTGTTAAAAGAAAAGGGGTTGTGTTATAATGAGCAGCTGATGGCTAGTAACCACCTTTGCAGATGCTAATATCTGATAGTTTGTTTGGCTTCCACCTCAGAACTAATGTGATATACCTGAATGTGTGGAATCTTCAGACTTGACTCTGAAATCTTATTGTGATGCACACTTCCATTTGAAGGGAGTTGGGAAGATACCTACCTGCATGTCACTTCCAGAGGATATTGAGTAAAGGGCAGCATAAACAAAATTCTTACCAATACCAGATTTGGGGGCAATTCGAATACAGTCTGGTAGTGGTGTTTGATCTAAATCAGTTTCTTCACACTTAGATGCAAATTCTTTTCCACAGGACAAGAAATAGTAGACGTGTCTCTTAGGGAAACTTTGCCTGAATTAGGTTAAAATATATACATTGCATACCTCATCCTCTTAGGTTACTACTTTTGTTAGGAGTAAACCAACAGCATGATGTCATGAGCTCATTCCAGTGGTTAAAACAACCAAAGAAAACCCAAGGAAACCAAACCAGGAGTGGGTCTTGTGCTAAGTCAGAGACTATTTTTCTGTGGGGAAAGAGACCATGAACATTAATGCCCACAACTAGATCAGCTGTATCTATTAATTGTATGAGTTCCCTTTGATTTCAAATTCTAGAAGATAAAAGTCTATACAGCTGTCCTACTTTGATTGTTATTTTTTTCTCTGCATGTTGCTTCTATATGCTCTTGGAGAAAGAGAAAAATCTTTCAGCCTTCCCTGTGCAATCACTGAAATAGATATTGTTTTGTCACTTACAGGTTATTGCTTAATAGAAAGTTGTCTGAGCTAGTTTCCTAAGATTGGGTGATGACATATCTGAACATCACTTATCCCAGTCATGTACGCAGGATCTGTATCTTAATAAAGATCCTCTGTGCTGCGTTTGGGTTTTTTTTCCTTTCTGTTATAAATTGTGTTCTGATGCATAAAAATGAATAATTTAGTTGTAAGTGTACCACCACAAATTTATCGTAAACTGAAGCCACAATTGCAATCTTGGATGCCACCAAAAATATTGCTATAAAAATTTCTAAATAGTTCTTTCTTCAGCTGCAATAACATACCATTTTGTATTACCAGATGTTAAAACTCTATAGATTATCTGACAGCAAATTCTATATCAAAGGCAGTTCAAAAGAAAAGTAAAAATTATTTTCATATTTTTAATCATGCCTGCAGATGGGTTAGGAAAATCTGTCATAGTTCAGAAGTAGAAGAGAAAAGGAACAGGCTTGATGTAACTTGGTTCAGTGGTCTGTTTCAAATATGGTTCAGACACAATGGGAAAAACAAACAGGTCTTTGCTTGAGAAAACAAATGCAGCATGCAAGTGCAAAATCTTACTCTGCTTGTGTCAAAGACAAAAAGCAAAAAAACTAGATTTTTAACAGAGAGGAAGAGATCACTCAAAAAAAATTCCATGTAAACTTTTCCTTTTTTGAGATTCTTTCTGTACTTTCCCCTTCCTCTTCCCACACACACTGAATCAACAAACCAGATGTTCACAAGAATACGGCCCTCGGTACAGCCACATCCTATGCCATGCATGTACAAGGGGAGATGCCTTACTGCAGATGCACAGGAATTCCTCAGGACCAATTGTTGTACTGCAAAGTGATGTACAGACTGTGTGTGCCTTTTATTTCTGATTGGGAAAGCTCCAAAGACTGAACCCACTTCAGAGACCCCAGAGATCTAGAAATTCAGTGCTTACAAAAAGTATGACTTCTGACTGTCAGCTCTGGGTGTACACGTCCTGGATCCTTGTCTTTTTAGCAACACAATGTTCCTTCTTATTTTGGCACAGCACTGAACTAAAGAATGGGATCTGGAAGACAGAAAAGAGCCTTATACTAATAAAATCTGCAATCTATAATTACCTTACCTTCTTATTTATGAAATTTATAGGGACTGGTGTTTCAGTTTATACCCATGTGAGCACAGTCTTGGTCATCTGCTTGCCTGCTTTTGTCAAATATTTTCATTAATCGACACCTATTTTATTTTCAGCCAGTCTGTGATTTAAATGTGCGACCACTTGAGTCTGCAGAAAGCAGCAGGCTTAGGTTTTCTGCACAGCAACTCTTGTGTCACCTTCACCTAGTTCAGTTACGCCTGAATACCTCGTAGCACCCTTCAACCAGCCTGTATGGAGGAGTGTAAAGCAGCAAATTCATCAGGCAAGTACAAAACAAACGAAGTAAGTGGCAGGACTGGGGGTGGGATGAGGAACCAAACTGCCTGGTGCCTGACATTGGCGGGGGGGGAAGGCAGTCCTTCACCATAAAGAATAACCTGAATGTTTACTGTGCCTGGCCGCACACCCAAGAGCAACGTCTGCGTGGCTCCCCTCCCCAGGCCGGATGGCTCCACAGCTCAGTGCCTTGGCTTAGGTGCAGTTGGAAATGCCCGAGAATGGCTCTTTGTTGATTTTCGCCTGTGCGAGAGAGCCTGGTGTTGCTGCGAAGCGAAGTGCTATTGAATTTGCTCACTCAGGCAGAACACTCGACAGGAAGGAAGGAAGCAGCCATTCTTTCTGGTCCTATTGTCTGGCCACCAGGCTTAGGCAATCAAACAGCCCTGTGGCCCGGCTGCGGCTCCCCACTCCGGCCGCTTCTGGTGGGCCCGCCTGGGGAAGGGGGGCCAGCGGGGGACGGCCTTCTCATGGCGTTTACTTTGTTTGCCCTGCACTCCATCACATCTTTCCACGGCTCAGGGCCTCAGGTAGCCGTTTCCCAGCTCTCCGAGTTTCTCCAGGGGAAAAGGGTCAGGGAAGGGAGGGGTGAGAGTAGCCTCAGGTGGGGTGGAGCTGCTCAAAGCTGCCTCTGGACTGCCACTGGATGATAAGAAAGTGTGGGAGCAAACTGTAGGAGTCTGTGAGGAATCCTTCCAGTGCTAGGAGATATTTCTGTCATGATCAGAAGGCAGTGCTTGGAGCTGGGGGCTATTTAATAGCGCATCGTTCAGGGTAACAAAGGGTGAGGTGGAAAAGGTTGCACAGGAGCAAACCTGCCTTTTAAAGAGGTTCATTTAAAAATATATGTTTCTGACTCCCCAGACTGTATCTCAGTTCCCCAGAGAACAGAAAAGAATGAAAAACAGAGCCAAAGGGACTGGTTTTGTGAGGCAGAGAGTTGGAAGCCTGGCCCCGGCTTGTAGTAATGCCACGGGGTCAGGGTGAGTTCTCCTGAGGATTCCTGACAGAGGAAGTGCAAAAAGGGTAACTGGTCTAAGCATCCAGAGCAAAAATCTGTCTGCCACTTCATTTTACCTGCCCTCTTACATCCCTGCAAGGTCTCAACACTTCCAGTCTCAAATCAGTTTGCAACCATAACACTTCAGTGTGGATTTTGTGATGATGCCTGTCTTGTTCTTACTGAAATCTGACTATGGGATAGCCCCCTACTATGATTTCATGACTGGATAGCAATAGCTGCAGGCTTTTTTTTTGTTTTGTTGTGGTGGGCTTTTCTCAGACAATATGATCCAATGGTGGATCAGGTAATAGGTATGTCAGTGACATCTCTCTTAATGTTGCATGATAGATAATAACATTAATAGATGATAATATTGCCCTGCAAATCTGTGATGTACAGTGAGATAGTAGAGCCTGCCAAATGCAGAGGCATAGTATTTACACAATCCTACTTCTGCAAGCCCAGGGATGGTTTTATGGTGGTTTAAGTGACTCTAAATGTTGTCCTCAGTTGTATGTTCCAGATCCATCCTCTTAGTCAACATGATTGCTTCAAGTCTTGCTTGGTTGCAAGGCATAGATACAGGTAGAAACAAATGACAGTCGTTGAGCCTGATCTCCTGGTCACTGCAGAAAGGGCAGCATGGGGGAGCTGCAATAGCATGGGTTCAGAAAGATGTATATTGCCTTTTGGCACAGCACCATGCTGAGGTACTTTGAGTGCCATGGTCGTAGCCAGAAATACTTGCTTATGCCCAAGGAAGCCTACAAGCTGCGGTTGCATTTTGTTGACTTCAACAGAAAAGCATGGGTTGCTTTTAGGAATTTTGGCCTTGGAGTACACCCAGCTTCCCACTTTTGTCTTAATAAAACCTCTGCTCAACCTGCTCATACCTATCCTGGTGCAAATCTAAAACAACCTTGATGAATTAATGGAATTATTCCAGGTTTGTCTGTGCAACAGGCAGAAATCAGCATGAATGATACCATTTTTTTTCTTTTTAATGGAAACAAGTGGAAATTACTAGAACAGAGAGTAATTTGTAGCCAAGAAGAACTCTTGAATTTGGATTTTATTACAGACTTGAAACTGGGGCCAGTTTTGATGGGATTTGTAAACGCTTTCAACAAATGTGGGCTGAGTTTCAAGTGAGGCTGGGCTCCGTTGTAAGGGAATCTGGGCCAAGGTATGGTTTTGAGTGAAAAGCATATGAAACTCACCGCATTTTCCTGATTTAGAGTTTTGCTTTGAAGTACTTGGTCCATTCAAACCCAGAACTCAAAGCAAAAACCCACATGGTGTTAGTACACTGGAGCCAAAACTATAATAAAAAATTCCCTTGAAACCCCATGATTCAAAGCTAGCACAGATCCAGATATTCCTCATAAGATGCTACCAAGGTTGTTATTTTGCATATATATATTTTAGTTCAGAAACTTTAAATACTCTGAAATCTTTACTAATATCTGTATTCTTGAAAGATCTTAGTGTAAGGGTTGCAGTGGGGTGGAAAGATTCAAGATTATTACTTTTGCTAAGACCTTGTCTATGCATGTATAATCAATTAATTTTTTTATCCCTTCCTAAATAAAATATGTTATTAGTGACCCTATTCTGTGTCTGTGGGCTCTTTCACCGTGCTCAGAACTACAGTGTCTGAGAGCCTTCCAACAGTGCATGAAGCAACATGAATAGCATCTGTTACATGCTGTTTATTATCTCATCCTTTCCCTTGAGATGCAGCATGTGCAATGGAGTGTCTTGTTCTGGTTGGGGGGTTTTTTTTGGTGTTGTGATTTGTTTTACGATCAAGAAACCACTTCTTTGAAAATGTCTTAAAGGGCAAATGAGTGGAGGATATTACTGGTTAGAAACTGAAGGGAAAATTTCCCATGAGGTAATACTGACATTTTTTTTTCTTTCTCCTTTTTGGTTGAGAGACATTTTCACTTTACTGCAACAGTCACATACACAAGCTCTGTGCACATATTCACAAAACTCGAGAGAACTGCTTTCAAGCATTTTTACTTGAACACAGCATAATGCAATTAGCTTTACTGCCCAGCACGCCTTTGGTAGCACAAAGTGTGCTACAAGATGACTTCTCTCTCCTTTACTGATGCATCAAAATTCCATATGAGCAGCCACCCAGCAATTCAGCTGGGTTTTGCATTTCCAGTTAACTACCCTGAATCATAAAAGTCTGGGAAAGGATCTGAGAAACGTGTTCCTTCAACTGCTGCAATGCTTCAGCAGTAAGGCTGAGTTTGCGTTACATGTGGAAAATCACATGTTAGTAACCATCATTCATAGTCCTGTGCAGATCTGTTAGACATTTCTGAGAGGGGTTGGTTGTCCCCAGCTGCCTGCCTGTAGAACACCCATAGAGCTAATGGGAGGTCTGCATATGGCTTGCTGACAGGATCAGGCCCTGGTGCTATAAGCAGTCAAAATATTTTGTGATATCAGCAATAATCCCAGTACCAAGGGTGTTCTTTCTTGCACAGCTCTGTAATTAATACTTGACTGCCTTGGCTGTGATCCTGACAGTCCAGGCCAAGAGGAAGCAGGGACAGGGCAGTCAGAATAGAGGTCACTTCTATAGCTCATCAGAATAAAAGAGATGGCCTCAAAAGTCACCTGGAAAAGGGAACTGAATTGTTTTGAAGGTGAAAAAGAGAATGAAAAAGGACAGCTGTGGGGATGCCATGATCAAAACTAAAGAGAGAGCACAGCAGTAAAAGAGCAGCACTGGAAACCAATGCTCATTTGCAGAATGGCCGCTGCTGGTGTTCCAAGGATATTGCCATTACCAGTGACCTTTCCCAGGAATAAATGCACAGGAACATACTCTGTGCTTCCTTCTCCATGAAAATTCAGAAGGAAAATCCAAACATGCAGAAGATTTCCAAAGTTCTGTCTCCATCCATTTTTCCTCCTGTCAAGTCCTGCTAGTCCCTTCTGCATATAAAGCAATGTGAAATAGAGCAAGAGTTGGTTTTAAGGACATTAGAGCAACACTGCAGAACACTGTAATGGACAACTGTCATAACACAGCGTCTCAAATAGAAAGTGACTCACCATTATTTCACCTGTCCACCTGCACTGGTATTAGAGTTTAATGAAAAAAAAAAAAAATCATGCTTCAGGAGCATGCATGCCAGGTGAAACACCTCTCTATACCAAAGCTCTGCATAGTCCAGGAGGAATGAAGAAATCATCTGGCCAACTTAGACTGGAGCTCAGCTGCCCTAACCAGCACAGCCTATGTGTGGTCAGAGCACTGACAAAGCAAGTATGTGCTTGCTCCTCTCCCTTTCCTTGACCTAACAATTTGCATAGGGTGAACCCAGGCCATAAGAGAGGTAATGATCTGGCCTGTAAAATTTCTTTGGACAGAGAAGTTAATGCTAATTCAGCATGTTTCAATTTGCTGAGCTTCACCAGGCTGCACATGGTTTTTAACAGAATCCCCACATACCAGATCCTGCATTGTGTTGTGGAGTTTCCTGAGCACAGCTAATCTACACCTAGTTCAATGAAAATCTGGTTCCATTGCTGGCTCCAAAGCATTTTTTCTGATTGCTGTATTGATGTGAAAGCATAGTGGACATCTGGGCTGCTTGGTTTCTTGTTGTATCCTGCTTGTCCCTTCCCCCATATGGATTGTAATGAGTTTGTTAGCTGTCATATCTTGGAGATTAAGCTTTTGTGCAAGGTTTTTTTTTAGGACAGACATGTGTAAAGGGGCCCTTTCAGCCAGAGAACAAGTGTTTCTTAATGGCCCTACACAATTTTTTGGCATGCATCCATACATTGGCAGTATGACCAAACATATCCCAGCAGACAGTAGAACAGAGATAGTTGTAGGTATAGAGACCTTGGGAACACAAGGAAAATTATGTCATCTCTGTTTTCTCTGAAGACCTCCATCAAGACTGAAGGCCCATCGTAAATGGTGATCCTGATTTCTCTGGAGTCAGCTTAAAGGACTGCCTAGAAAATTCCATACAAAACAAAAGGGCTGCTGAGCTGCCTTACTGACAAATTAACTTATCAGCTGGAGAAGTTTTCATTACAATGAAATTCTCTGTTGGTTCCTGAGAATCTCCCGTTTAAAATTAATGACCTCATAGCTGATGAATGATGAGGCAGGAAAGGAAGTGTGTTGAAGACTGAACAAAAATCATCAGGTGAAAGGGGCTCTCTTAGGTTATGGAATAAAAACTAGTCATTAGGGCTTAAAACAAACCCCAAACAACTGGAGCTCTGCTTCTCAGTGGTACTAGTGGTAGATGTTTTCTTGGAATAGAAAATTACTTCCCCCCCTCAGGATCTGTGGTACTATAAAAACAGGCCCCTTCAGAACTAACTTCCAAATCTGCTAACATAATACTCCTCTGAAGAAGAATAAGAATGTTGGTTTTACAGTTAATTAAGGGTTTTGGGTCAGGAACTTGAAATCTATCCATTAGGGTATGGTTTTCTGGTTAAGGAGTCATAAATACAGAGTACACTTTATTAAATAGCTTGAAAAAGACTGTGTTTAAAACATGATAGATGCTTTGGTGTGTTTAGCAATAGAGAAATTAATGTCGAAAGAAGAGAGGTGGTTCCCCTTGGCAATAACTAGGTGTGTCATTTCTTTGGAAAAATATATTTTGTTGTCACCTATGCACTCCTTTTCTTTCTCTTAACTGATTTGAGGATGGAGGGAGGCAAGATAGTGATAAAAAGAAGAAAAGTAGAGCAAAATAACATGGGAATTTATGGGTTTTAAAATCCTAAAAGAGCTGTTACAAGACAGAACTGAATGGAGCACCTACTTTTTGAAGCCTTCTGAGATATGAGAGAAGGGCTGTATTAGATGTCCACATCCTGCCAGCTGGGACAGTCATTTCAAGAGGAAGACATGATTAGTGAGGCAAATGATAGTCAGAAATAACCACAAAGAGGGAAAGGAACTTGTGAGGGAAAACATATAAAGGGACATATTCAGGCGCCAAATCCCAAATGCCTCTGACCCCAAAGACATCTCTCCTGTTTTACAGGGGGCACAGATGGGGGATGGAGAGAGAAGCAGCATCCAGACAGGTACCCTGGAACTGTGAACCATTTCTTTGTGAGCAGAGTAGTGTTATAGACAGTTCATCATTTCCAGGACCATTCTTATGCTAATTCCCCAGACTTAGGGAAAACTTAAACTCCTTGCCTTGCTGAATGGAACCAATCCTCCATCAAGAGTTAATTTTAAAAAGAGAGCAAACAGAAGGACTTGATGTTTGGCAAGCTTGGCGTTAGAACGTTCCCATATACACATACACATTTAGAAGAGAAGTGTCTTAGTATTCATGATACTTGGTGATAGAGTAGCAAAAAGCTTTCAATTAAGCATGAAAAACAAATATCACAATTTATCTCAATTCTTCAGTCTTTTATGTGCTGAAGGTATTTTTTTATGTGAGGTTTTGTGAGGTTTTTCACACTTTTTTCTTTTTTTTTTTTTTTTTTGTGAATGTCTTTCATTTCAAGTTACCCTTGTTCTGGGTCTTTTTTTAATTCCCTTTGGCCAAAGCATTTCTGAATTTCTGCCAAGAAGTTACTATGTAAAGCCTGTTGTACTCAAGAGTTGGATTCCCATTCCTGGAATCATGACTAGCAACCCCAAAATAGAGTGCATTGTTGTTTCAGAGGAAAACAAGAGAGGAAAGAAACCTTAGGAACAAACAGAGAAGGACGAAGCCAAGCGACAGTTACAGACTCTTCAGAAAGCTACTCTTCAATTAGACATTTAGATTGGCTGCTAAGGAATCTAATCTAGATGGTAGGAAAAACTCCATTTGAAGTACGACAAATCTTATAAATTAATGTTATGAAAAGCTGCCTATTTTTGTTTCCTTTCTACTTGTGTTTAGGAACCAGCATCTTTGCAAACACTTGAGGGACAGGACACTTTGGAATGTCCTGTTTCTCCTGCAGAATGCATTTTTGTTTTTGAGCATAAAGAGTGACTTCACCACAAATACATTGCAAATTCATTATCTCAGGGAAAAAAAAGTGGAACAATCAGTGCAAGGGGGAAATAAATAGAGGGCAAAATTTTTTTTTTAATGGTAGTGTAAGAAAATGAGTTAGCCAAAATATTGATATATCAAAAAAATACTGAGAGTTTACAAAAGGTTTCCATGCTAAGGGAATCCTCCAGAAAACATTCTTTGCTAAAGTAAGTATTTTCAGGAAACATTTTTTAAAGTATATTAATATAATATATTATATTGTTAAAGTATATTACAGAATTCCAAGTCAAAAATTCTGTACCAAGTTATCATCTCATCAGTGTAATATGGTCTGCATTACTTTTTGCTGCTTTTTGTCACATGGAAGTTTAAAATTCGTAAGTATAGCAGCACTTGATTCTATAATATTAATTGTTATTAACAGAAAGTTTAAAAGCATGGAGATCTTGACTGGAGAAAATAGAGGAAACTTTGGGCTTGCAAAGATTATTGTATTTATGACACACAGTGAACAAGCGTGTTTCCATGTAGTAACTTATGACAAAGTCATCAATTCCCTATAATACACACAGAAACAAAATCCTACTTTTGTCTTAATAAAATATGATTAATATTGATTAAGATGTTCATACAAAAAAGTCAAGACCAGACAAGAGAAGACAATGATTTTGGCCTTTGCTTTTAGCGGGTGTCAGCACCACAGTGCTAAGCTTGAGAACCTGTAAAGTTCTGAGTATAGAAATGAAAATCCACCCTGGGAAAAATAATCTCCTTTCAAATCCATCAGAATTGTTAATCAAAGACAAAGTACAGCCCAAACTCACCAGCTCCTTTGCAATCATCAGCCTGCATTATTTAAAAAAAAAAAAAAATTGTATATGTGCATATGTGCAAGATAAAGTCTGTATTAAAATCCAGTCACAAAATATGTCAGAATTCTCAAGCTAGAAGTACATGGTGACACTGTAACTATCCAATGGGACATCTATTTTGTCTCTCTGCTTTAGGCAACTAATGAAGCACTTCCACAAAAGATAATATGTATTTTGTAAAGACACGGTCAACAGAAAGTAATAGGTGGCTTTGAGCACCTATGAAAGATTTTAATTGTTGAGGCTTACGTACCCAGTTTGGGAATTTGGTGTAGGAGCAGACAGGTTCTTAGTCTGGTTATCTTCAAACATACTAGATATTTTAGCACTTACCTTTTGGAGTATGCTTTCTGCTCCAGCAGACAGCTAAAATTATCAGTTTTGTGCTTGCATTAGATGAACTGAACCTCTCCTGAACTAGATAAGTTTTTGCAATGACATAGTAAGGAAATTTTTTGAATTCTGCTAAAGGAGTCATGAGTGTAGAAATACATGTTTTCATTTTCTCCTGTAAAGAGATAAGCAAAAGGTGGTTAGGTGGCATAAATATAAATTCAGTTTATGACTCTACAAAACTGAATCCACATAAATACAGAAAGCTTTACCAAGATACACAAAATGTTCCTACAAAAAGCATCACTATGGAGATGTGTAGCTAAAACATAAGGTTAGACAGTACCACTGAAATCAGATTGCAAGGGGCACGGTCTTCTTTTTCTAACCCGTTTTGGTGCAAATGCATGTGTGTCTCTAAATAAACTACTGTGTTTGCATTTAAAAACATGGCTATGTCAGTTTCTGTAATTAGATCCTTTAGTGTCTGTTATTGATCATTTCTGCATTTCTTTAGCTTACACTTGTGAATCAAGTAAAATGCAGAATGTTACCATACATAAAAGCAATGCTAAAGAAAACGTCTATCATGTCCAGCTTACAGGGCCAGACACTCATGCATGGTATCAATCCAATTTGCTCATGGCCCACAGCATAAAAATCTCTGACATTTGTGGAAAAATGATGTTTGGGCACTTGGTGCTGCATGATCACAGGGAAAGGATGTTCAGGCAGTGGTGACTCTGGTTAAAATTATGCTTGGTGTGAGAGTTCACAGACAGACACACTCCCTGATTTAGCACAAGCTTGGAGTGACACTTTTTTTCTTAGGAATGACAGCATGCTACGAGAATGTGGAATTGAATGTAACGCGATTCAGAGGAAGCGGCTTTTCTCTTCCAGAGCAATGCATTTGCTTTACTTCACAGATAGGACAGGCTAACTGGCTTACACTATGCAGTGCCTTATTTTGCCCTGATTTGGGTCGAGCCTAAGTGTATCACATTCAGTTGACCTGTTAGTTGTGCCTCGCAAAGGCGTTGTGTTTATGACTCTCCGAACATGGGATCGGAAATAGGGCAGATATGGACAATACAAATACTGGCTGTCTCCTTGTTCTCTTGAACAACTACTTCAACAGTAGCTGTAGTGAGCACAGCAGGCATATATCAAATACCAAAGGCTGGACATTTTTAATTTCTAGGTAGATTGCAGGAAAAATCATTGAAGTTTTCCACAAATAGTCTCAAAATCAGAATGGTTTGGTATTATGAGCTGAACTCCATGAAACCTAACTGTAGGACAGAATACCCAGAAGAAATGTGCAATTGTGAAAAAAAATGAAAGTCCATTTTGGTCTGATCCTCATGACTCTTTCACAGCTTTGTTTCTTCATAGTCCTCACTTTTGAAATGTAAAGGATTGATAATAAGATGAAGAAAGACACTAGAGATTTGATGCAGTATATGCAAGTGGAATGAGAAATGTCTCTCATAGACCAAAGCAACTGAAGGATTTGATTGAGAATTAATGGAGTAAAAAACAATTATAAGAATTTTCATCTGGTTACTGTTGGTAATGATAAGAGACACTGGTACTCGTGTTTTAGAAAATGTGTTTCAGAGTATGCAATATTATAACAATGTCCAAGAGAACTGGAAAGAGAAAAAAAGTTTGTATCTACTATAGATCAATACACAAAAGAATGAACTATATGACAATGCTAATATAGGAGGCACATTTCTTTTAGCTCAGTTATTGATCTCTGAGATAATTACACTGCACATCAAAAGAAAATCGATTGTATTCATGTGTTACTTTGTAAACAGCATTAGCATAATTTGGACGCATAATCTTACAACAGGGAAAAAGCTTTCAAACTGAAGTGTATATAAACCACTATGGTTTTGCTTTCCCAGATCTGAGGTATGCATTACAGCCAAGTAGATATAGTCCTTTGCTGATGTGGTTCTAACAATTTTAACAGAGGTTTAAAGATAGCAGTATAAATGTCAATTACAGGCTACAGTTCAATCCACCCAATTTTTACTCCAAATTTGTACTTACAATTTAAGCATCTTCTAAGCCCTTTTCCATTGCACTGACTCTTTCTGATAGAGGGAACATGGGTGTTAGGGGCAATCTATCCCTACAGAGTTAATGCTTGGTTCAAACCATGTCACCCAGTTTTGTGAATGAGGTCTCATATCACTTCTCATTTTGGCAAGATTAAAAAAAAATGCAGTCCTTATCAACCATAGCTGCATAAGGCAGCAGATAATGAGGTAAAAAGATCTAGCAAGAAATTTGTTTTGTCAAGGATGTTGATGCAAAGAGCTGTATAGACATTCAAGTTGTTTGAAGTCCTTCCCATCCATAGGTGACAGAAAAAAACCAAACCCTTTTCAAAAATGCCAGAAGTTCCAAGTGCCAACTGTCTAGCTCCTTAAACCCCAACAAACTCTTCAGGGCAGTTATGGTGGGAGGTGAATAATCCCATCTACTCTTGTGAGACTCCACCCCCATCCAGCTCTGGAGTCCCCAGCACTGGAAGAACCTGGACCTGTTGGAGTGAGTCAAGAAAAGAGCCACCAAGATGGGTAAGGGATGGAACATCTCTCGTGTGAGGAAAGGTTGAGAGAATTGGGATTGTTCAGCCTGGAGAAGAGAAGGCTTCTGGATGACCTAACTGCAGCCTCCCAGTAGCTGAAGGGAGCCTACAGGAAAAACGGAGAGAGTCTTTTTACAAGGGCATGTAGTTACAGGACAAGGGGGAATGTCTTCAAACTGAAAGAGAGTAGGGTTAGATTAGATAATAGGGAGTTCTTTAGACTGAGGGTGGCGAAGCACCAGAACAGGTTCCTCAGAGAAGTTGTGGAAGCCCCATCCCTGGAAGTGCTCAAGGCCAGATTGGATGGTACGGTGCTCAACTTGGTCTGGTGAAAGATGTCCCTGCCCAGGGCAGGGGGTTTGGAAGTAGATGATCTTAAAGGTTCCTTCCAACCCAAGCCATTCTATGATTTTGTGATTGTCAATCTTGTGAAATGCCAGGCTTGTAAACATGGGTCTCCTACTATGCCATGTGTAATTCTTTGCTAAGGATGATATGGTTTCTCTTTTTCTCCTGAGACACATTGATTTTCTCTCTGAGAAGCATTCCAGAGAAGGATTACATCAGCCACTGCATGTACAGTGAGCTGAAAAACAGTTTTATCCAATGGTGTTGTCCCTCCACAGTCAGTTCCAGTGGGGATACCCACCTCCTTTGGCACCCTACAAGGAATGTCAATCCTTGCCTTTCACACTACCCATTATACAGAGCCTCATGCATCACATAAAACAGTGATAAATGTGTTGCCACCACAAAAATGGAAAAGTCAGATGTAAAGCATGAAAATATACAGTTGTTTGAATTTAAAATCAATGTATGTAACATAGAGAATGCTTCTCTAATTCACTTATTTGGATTTTATATTACTGCATTCAATAAAAATTTCTGTTAATGAAAACTGTAAAGCATTTCCAGATGGCCAGCCTTCTGAACACAAGAATGGGCTGAACCTCACAGCTTTGAGAGGAATTCAGGTTTATCTGTTGCAGAAGACACAGGGCGTTTTCCCTAAACTTGTCCCAGTGACATGCCAGGACAAAACACAATATGAAATATAAGAATCGGCCCCTGGCTGGACAAGGGTTCTAACATGTACATATAATTCAGGGTGTGGCTTGGGAGGACAGAGGTAATCAGGCACTGAACATTATTAAAAGAGCAAATCCTTTGCTAAAGCCATGTAAAACATTCGTGTAAACTTACTGGCACTGTAGTAAAAACACATCACGACATTGTTAAAGATGTCGATTCTTAGCCCCTGAAAGTGTAAATCAGTTCATGGGCCACAGAATTTGGGGGAACATTGTACAATTATCTTGTGAAAGAAAAAGAAAAGGATTGTATCTCAGATTAATTTGATCTGAATTCCCTTCTGAAATACTCAGTTTAGGATGGACTAGGAGATTCACGACTGGCCTACTTCTTTCCTTACTTTCTATGCAGCTGTTTTAACAGCAAAGCTGCAATCACAGTGAGCTCAAAGGAACAGAGGTATGATATGAAGATTGTAAATAAATTGCTCTGAGACACCCACATATATTATTGCCTAGACCTCTTGAAGAATTTCCACAATTTTCAGGATTTAAATAAATAAGCCTTATTCTGACCCATAAACATCTCTGGTAAGCTAGACAAGGTGGGATTCACAAAATTCAGATATCTGTGTGAGGCAGTCACCTAAGATTCCCTTTACAGGGAAGAGAGAGAAAAAGGTGCATTAAGGATAAGAGTCATTTGTCCTATTTTCATCATCTATTTTAGGATGGGATGAATCATACTCTAGAAATGCTTATTTTATTTCATTGGACAAAAATGAGAGCACAGAGGGACTACTTCAGATGTTAACTATATTTACACTATGATTTATGGTGATTGAGATACTGATGTCTATATTCTGTGAAATGGTTCCCAATCACATCTACCTCTGCTGGTTTTCAATTAAACATGGCATCAAAGTTCATTTAGGAGAATGTCTTACATCCTATGCAAAAGAAACTGGGAAAAATAAGAAATATTAGACTAATGTCTAATCAGGTGCCTGTTAGAGTTTACATGCAGAGTAATTGGTTGGATTAGTAACGGGCTTGAAATACTAGAAGCAAGTCTGATAGTAAATTCTTCCATCAATGAGAAATTTTCCTTTGACAGAGAACTACGAATATACATGAACATAAGATTTCATTGTTTATAAGAGCAAAAGCATAACATGGGATGTCATTTGATATTTGTTAAAAGGGAGAATGCAGAGGCAGAAGCTCTTCTAGCATTATTGATACAATTCAATGTCAAAACATAAATTATTTGATGACTTTAAGGGAATCTATGTCTTACACTGGTATTACAGTAAATAATTACAGTAAACAGAGGAAGTCTTACATTTGTGTGGTATATGAGTTGTATTTAGAACTATGTATTAATATATTATATATAAATGTATTTATGAAACAATCAAGAAATATCAAACAATTAGGATGTGGAGAGTTCCAGTTTCCATTCCTTTCTTGAGAATTTCTGTTTTGAGAAGCAGGTGTATACGGTTCATGGATAGCATTTCTATTTTAAGGGCACATGTATGTGGAGGTGTGTGTATGTGTTTCATGAAAATAAAAAAAAATATACCATCCGCCATACAAAAAATGAACTGTGATATCCCACATTGCTGGTGGCCAGTTTGAAGTTCAGATGGTTGTAAAGGTTATTTATTTAATGCTTTGGTAGGAGCAATATTTTTATTATGTTTATTTTATAAAATGTTCTTCAGAAAACACCAAGTACAATTAACTTACTCTTCCTGTCCACTTCATTTTCAACATCTGAAGTCCTCAGAAGGTTTCCCACATCAATATTTTGCAGTCTTCCACATTTGTATCTTGGCATTGACACCTATATCTTAAATTTATATCTTCTGTAGTCCTCATGTATCAGTGAGAATATTAAACTTCCAAAGGTTTGGGGTTTTTTCAGTTGTGGAGGTTTTTGTTGGTGGGGTTTTTTTGGTTGATTGTTGTTTGTTTGTTTTTGTTTGAGGTTTTTTTGAGTAATACTGTATTAGCAACATTATATTGCTAGCAACGTTAACATCCTGAAAAGCATGCGTGTCTGAGACATCCAAGTATTATAGAAGTGCAAGGCCAGACATGTTAAATTCCTTCCTTCCCTCAGGAATACCCTCTGGTCTGCAGTGAGAAGAGGCATCCAAATATGTCCAAAAGTGAGCTCATTTACAGCCACACTGGCAGAAGTCAAATTTCATTTTCATCGGGGACTCAGTTGGTAGGCTCTGAATCATCACCCACCCACCTCTGTTTCAGCCTCTCTCTTCCCCTTCCCCTACCCCTCTGGGTATAATCACTAAGACCCTCAGAGGGGGCTTTTTCCACCTTGTACCTTCACTGTTTCCTCCTCCAAGGCGCTGGTGGTGCTGGTGGCTGCATGCTGGGAAGCAGCCAGTGCACAATGGTGTGTCTGTGGCATCAGGGAGCTCAATGTCACAAACCTCTTCCTGGCCCAGTGGTTTCAGCACAGCTTCCACAGTCATTACTTTAAGTCCTGCAATTAATATTGTAAATCACATGTGTCTCAGCCCCCACAGTGCTGGCTTGCCTCCTTAAGATTCCTCCTTAAAGCCCCACTTTCAGCAGCTACCCTTCTGTCAATATGCTCTAGGTTGGCACCAACCACTTCTCCTCACACCTGTGATTGTATCAGGGAAAAAAGACCAAAATAAATATTTACAGTGTACATGCAAGAAGAAAAGTGCTGCTTTCCTTTTTCTGTCATTGATTTCCTTGGTTCCTCAGTTACTGGTCCTGCTCTATTTATTTATGATACTGTGTCTAACTTGGACTGCATTTCATGGGCAAAAGTCCTTGTTTCTTTGCTGTGGTTGTTTGTGCTAGTGTTGCACATGATAACAAAGAAAGGGAAAAAAACCATGGAGAACACTCCAGATGACAGAAGTAGTAAACACACAAAACTTGGCTGAAAGAGTCAGAAGAAGATAGCAAATCAAAGGACTGTTAAATTCCATTTTAAAATCTGTTAGCTTTCACATTCATAATGCCCTCTTAGAATGGCATGTGTTATCCTCTAACCTCCTAGACACATCAAAAAACCCAAAACCCTGTGTAGAAAACACCTGATTAAAATTAGGTTTTAAATGCCAAAGAAGTAATAGCAGGCTTTTATTGCTGTTAACAGGGTTTCAAATTTTTTTCCCAAGTTATTGCAGAATTCTTGTTATGCATAAAAAAATCCAGAGATAATGGTAAACAGCATTTCAAAATGAAAAATCTTCCCTTTCTTAGACTTGTAAATATACCAAAATTTTTGGACCAGTTTGGCTTACCTCTAGTATCTTGTATATGCTCTAGAAAGCTGGATATAAGAAATAAGGCAGAGCTTGATCTTCTCCTCATTTGGAGACCAATAAACTTTCTATTTATAGCAAGCTTCTCTGTCCCCAAATCTCCTAGATACCCAGAGTACTGACAAGAATAGACTATGCAAGAGACCCTACTGGCCCTACCGGATTCAGAATTGAGTAATAGTTATCAGGGAATAAAACCATGCTATAAAGCTGAATCATTTATATACTATAAAGTGGTGGTTGGTTCAGCTGTGTTTGTTTATATTCTGAAATATCCTAAAATCACAAGTTTACAAGATGGACATGTGGGATAGTCCCATACATTATTGGCAGCATAGATGCTGTGTCTAGCAAAGAAAGTCTGTAAACTGCTGGTTGCCAGAAGCCAAGGGGTTGGCTTTCTTTCTACCTGCATTCCTTGCCTCTTTTATAAACATCTCCTAGGAGCAAAAAAAAACCAAAAAAAAAAAAAACAAAAAACAAACAAACAAACAAAAAAACACCAAAAAAACAAAAACAAACAAAAAAAAAAACCAAAAAAACCCCCAAAACAAGCATACTGGGATAAACAGACATTAATGTATGACTGGTCTGATGTTCAACATTCTCATCACAAGGAGTGAAAACCTTTGAAAGCTAATGGCTTGCTCTGTCCTGAAGGAAACACTTCCTGAGTGGGGGGAGCTGCATCTTCCTGCCTTTGCTTTTATCTACTCTGGGGCTAATGGAAGACATCGGTTTCCTGTTCTGTCAGTCTTGCCTGTCAGGCAGACACTGAATTCACTTTAATCAAAGCCACGAACTTTTAACAAGATGCACACGGAAGGTGTCTCCCTCGCTTGTACAAATGTTCTGTACCTTTTGAATCATCAGCTGTTCACTTTGTAGGAGGACCAGATGCAGAGGATGAGAAACCCTCCTATCATTCCACCAGCTTCAATAACCATGCTGATTTGTACCATCTGGGCTTCTCACTGTGATGTACATTTTCAAGCCTCTCAGGTACATTCATCTACAACTGGAGAAATAGTCAAACTTCTGCTTTTCTTCCATTGAAACCAATAAACGCTTCAAGGTATTATTTTTAAAAAAAGTTTTGCTTGCTGTTTTTCTCAGAACAACTTTCCATCACTGCTGAATTGTTTTTTATTTTATATTTTTTTAAAAATATTTTAAGCTTGTTCCTGATTGATGCCATCATATTTTAATGTTAAAAAGAAGAGACATCCATTTATTTGGATAGAACTCCATCAGACTTGATTTACTTGGAATTCTTTCTATATGGGGTATTATCAGTGTGACCAGCAATGCAGGACATAGATAACAATGGTAAATAAATCTTAATGTAAGAAGGCAGATAAAATGGTTTTCCTACTCATAATGGCACTGCTACCTTTAAAATGCCAGAACTGAAAGACTTAAATCACTAAGCTTCATATGTTCCCTGTTTCAACTCTAAAGTATGACACAGACAAAATCTCTTAAGACCCTAGGGCGCTTGTAACTTGAGTATCCTGCATGTCCTATGGCTTAAGTCTTTATAGATTACTTATGAAGATCAGATAGTGCAAAGAAATTGAGAACAAACCGTGTTACTTTGATACTGTTTTCATACCAAATGAGGAAAATAGAAGTTTCCTATTTGAAAACCACACAAACAGAATATAGGTTGCCCATGTTATAAAAACAGGAGAAATTGTATTACAAATGTATTCTTACAAAGAGCTCATCATTTTAGCCCTTTTGTAGAATTTCACTTTTAAATTCTTATTTTTGTTTAAGAGGAAAAAAGGTAAGAGGAAAAATGTTGCAAAATGTTTTAAATTACCTTAGCAAAAAAGCTGCAATAAAAGTTAACAGATGGATAAAAAGGCTTTGAAGAACTTTTTGAGACCTACAACATTAATCTTTTTCATTGGGTAGCTAATAATCATGATTAAAAAGTGTAGAGCACAAATGGCATCTTACATTTGACAAAAAAAGTATGGGAGTGTTTTTCTATTTCAATTTTCAATGTCATATTTATAATGATCATAACTTCAACCACAAGTTTTGCTACTCCTGATTTAGCAAAAGCAAATACACTTGCCTCCCCAACTTATCAGGAGTAAATATTGCATATCAAGCACACACATAAAATAAATATCCGGTCAAATGGAAGAGATGGGAATTGTTCTGCCAATTAGTAAATTATTCAGTGCTGGTAATGTTGTAGCTATTTAACTGTTGCTAATTGCCCAGCTATATTTACTGAATACCAGGAGGAAAATAAATAAATAAAAGATGCTCTGAATCACTCATCTGTCTGAACCAAGCCATCAAAGTGCACTGTTCTGTTTGAGTTAGTTTCTCCAGAAGTATAAAACTCCTCTTGCTGGAAACTTTGATTGGTAATGGCTTCTGTTCTCTAAATGCTTACACACATATGCACATTTGCTCATGTAAACAGTCCATGAGACTGAGCTCATGAATAATGTGACAGATACAGAAAAGTACAGGCCTGAATCCATTCATGTTTACAAAAATCTTAATGTCTTGAATTCTGTTGTTAAATTTTGATATTTCTCACATTAAATTTAATGTCACTTTATGTTTTGTCATTAATAGGGACATTGAACATTTAATGCAAAATAAAACAACACAGTCTGTACCTTTGTTCATTTTCATATTTCCTGAATGTTGAGTCTCTAAGCAATATTCATGTGGATTTGTTTCTCAGTGTAGAAGATTTCAAGATCTTTTAAAAAAAGGGTAAATTGAATCCACAGACATTCAAGGTATAAATGCTAGGCCAGCATTCACCTATGCCACTGACATCTAATCTGTCTGATGAAATTGAAATATTTTTACTTATCTTTCTTTTTATTTTTCATTTTGGAAAATAGAGCGTGCCAACACTCTTCCTTGCTGATGTTACAGTTTTCTTTGTGGTCAGTACTACCTCCTTCTCATTCTACTTCCCTTTCCCTGCCCTCCACATCTACTCCTTTACCCTACTGAGGCTGCCATGAATGCCAGCCGATCTCATGGTTTTCTTCATTACCCATCACCAGAGAACCCATTTTCTTTTCTTTAGCAAGTGAGCTGCAGGTTCCTGACTTCAAAATGAGGCGATGGAGTCTGTGAGATGACAGTAGGAAGGAGTGCAGAGAAGGGGAACCAGGAACATGCTGGTTGGGGTCAAGACAAATTTTATTCCCTGGGAATCAGTTAATCTTACCTTGTTTGTCCCTAAGTACAAATAACATTCCGGGTTTTTTTCTTGTTACCCCTAATAATTCCCCATTTTTGCTGAGCTCGTTTTAATTAAGAACAGCTCATGTGAAGGCATCTGATCTCATCAAAAGTAACATGGGCTAAGAGTAGTACTAGATTTGTGAAGGCAAATTTTCTCTGCTTTCCTCATTACTTACAAGTGTTTTTATCACAAGGGCACAGTCACCCTATTAAATATTCTAGAGTATTGTCTTGTCACAGCTGTATACAACAGCTAAAACTCTTCCTCCCATGGTACTCAAAGGGCCAATTTAAAGCCATTTTCCAACATGCAATAGCACCTGTGAGATCAGTAATGTTAACAAAACATATTTTAGTACTTGGTAGCCAGTTCAAATCCAGAATACGAATCTTGTAAGGCTAGGTTTACAGAGTGACGAAAGGAGGTAGTGTCACAGTGATCTCAGTGGAAGGGTGTCTGTGTGGTGGGACAGTGGATGTCACTTGGCGCACCTTCTGATGGTTCCAACAGGCAGCCCCAGGTGTAAAACAGTGATCTCCTCAATGCTGGTTATGTTACCCCTGAGTTAAAACATGCCAGCAGGGCGATGTGAGGAAGCACACGCTGTTTGCTTTATGCTGTATCTCTGCAAAGCTTGTTCTAGCTGCAAACACATACCTCCAGTAAATCCTGGAGAGGATAAAAGAAAACCAGATTGTGCAGCTGAGTGAAAGCCTCCTCTCTTTCTGCCTCCATTAAGACAGTGGAGTTGAATTGAAATAGGTTGACTTACATGCAAATCAACAATGCACAAGTTAATCATATAATGCAAGGAATGGAAACAGAACAACAAAAATGGGTTTGGATCCAATATTTCATTTGAATCTAAATTAATCTTGGTGATCTTTTAGTACACAATATACCAAGAAAGGCAAAGAGTATATTAAATTACCTACAGACAGTCCACAGCCATAAAATGTTTGGAAGAAAGCACTCCTTATGGCACTTCCACTTTTTATTTCTTCACTGGCTCCATTAAGATATAAAAAAATAGAATACAAATGTTTTAGTCTGACAGTGAAATCTTTGATGACATTTAATTAAATAAAAAGGGACACAAGCCAAGGGAAATATTACATCACAATATCACAACAAATTAGTCCTGGACTTAACATTACTTTGACATGAGAGAGAAATTCATCAGGGGAAGAATTTTTCCAAAGCACCTTTTCACTTTTGATTTAAATTTAGGATGCCTAAACCTACTGCTAAGGAAACTCCTGTGGACATAGAGCTTGCCTTGCACTTCGAGTTAAGCAGGATCAGGTGCCTATCAGTAGCACTATTCTGCTGTGAAAGTTTGCAAAATTCAACCTTTGATCCATACTTAGTTAAAACAATTCTTTACACATAGTTTATATTCAGGACTGAATCAAAATGGCACTGCAAATATGACCAAGAACAAATGTGGTTCACATTAGTTGCCATCTACTTCTATTTTTTGTTCAAAACTTGTATAGATGTCAATGTTATATCTGACATGGGTTGTGTATGGCCCTTTCTGAGAAATATGTGTAATTTCTAACTGTGCATAGTTAGCTGTACAAGAAACACATTTCATGTTTTTATTTGATTTATCTCTTCCGCTTGTCCATTTGTTCCTGTACTGACTCATAAATTTTTTAACAGGAACAAATATGATAAGAGTAATAGGCGAGTATGTGTATCTACATATGTCTTTCTCTATATATACACGCAGTATATGTATGGACTCACTGAGACTATTTTGGCTGCTGGACAACTTTTTGTGTTATTAATCAGGCATTACATTGATTTTGATTGCATTCTTATTCTGGAAGGATAATTCACTGTTATATATCAGACTTGTATTCACAGAAAGGCAAAATGGCTTTATTGACTATAGTAAGTTATCAAAGCGCAAGAGAGAAGATAAATTATGTACATGAACTGTAATTATGTTTCTCATGTTCTAAGGACTATTTCTATGTGCTTACCCTTTATCATAAAAATGCATTCTAGAGACAACCCTGTCTATAGATGTGTTTAGTTTTATTTTTCTCTCCAGTTTAGAATCTATTTAAATGAATAATGATGGAAACTATCTAAAGCTCACTGTTGTAAACAGGATAACTGATACTACCCATGCAGGAGAAAAATTCCCCTGTTGGGAGGGAAGTGGGAAGAGTAGAGGGAGAGGAAAGAGAGCATTGTGCTACTATAATGTTGAAGAATTGTTCATGTCTCATGATGGCAAAGTGGCCAGGTAGTTAGACAGCCCCTTTCCACATCCCTTTCCTCTTCCTGATCAGTGTTGCAACAAACTGCTGTCACTGTAGCCAAATCACTCCTGATTACAGTCTTGTCCTTCAAGCTGCCCTTGAGCACGTGTGTACATCTCATTTTAAAAGGTCCCTAATGAGACTGATTTTTATACTGACTTTACACAGTTAAATTCTGAAATATGAAGGAATTTTGAACATTTGGCATTTCTGGTAATCAGGCTTGATGGACCACAAGTACCATAAAGAAACTATTTTAATTTCAGCATCTTAACATTAAAACTTCTATGTGGTCTGTAGGGAATAATTTAGATTAGGAAGCATTTCCTTATCTATAATATTGATGTCTACATCTAACCTAGTCATTTTAGGCTCCTTTTATTGTCAAAAAGGCAACATTCCCAGACAGTGATTTTGCTGACATATTTTAGATACAACTCTTTTAAGGTAAGATGAAAGTTGGATGAGGTTGATCCCACTAAGTAGTTTTCCAGTTTAGGGAAAACCGGGGTTTTTTTCCAACTAAAACTTGTCAGTCTTTCTTTCATTTCACTTTTGTTTATTTCCCTTTACTTGCTACTACAATACGCAGATTGTGCTTAGTGCCACACAGACATACAAAAAATGGCCTTCTTCTTCCAAAAGGTTGCAATTTAATAAATAAGCAGACAGTAGCTCATACATCGTCTTTTATATGCTGGTATGAACTGGAGTTGGTGCAGTACTGGAGACAGCAAAACAGCATAAAAATGATATATCACAAGTTAGTATTGTAGAAAAACCTCTTGATTTATCATCCAAGTACTTAATTTCAACTACAAATAACTTCTTGCACAACCACTGGCTTTAAGTCCTAGGAATGGGTACATACAAGATGAGATAAAAGGAATTATTATGGTATTAACTGTAGGAAATAAAGATCAAAGGTTACCATCATGACTCTTCCTAAACTAAAAATATGCTTTGCCTCACAATGATACCTCCTCAACTGTCCTGAAAATGTAATGAACAATACTTTAGGGAACATTTATATTGGTATTGTTTTCTCTTTAGTAGTTCTGTACAAACTTAAAAAAAATTCATTCAACAAGTGCCTAAAAAATTTCAGTATTCTCCATATAGTTTGTGACTGATTTCTTCTTTAAATCCAGCTATCAAGTTTGCATGCATTTTCCTCAAAGCTGTGTGTTTAATCTTTCCTGGTGACATTCTTGTAAGAACAGAGAGGTCTGGAGGGGAAACAAAACTGTTCAAAAATTTCTTTTACTGTTGTTCTTACACTGAAGCATCGTTATGCCTTTCCGATATGCAACAAAAAATGTGTAAGTGGAACTGGAATCGTAGCAACCCAACAAGAATAAAAAGAAACTCCCTCCATTTTTTTCTGATTCATGAGAAAGATCTTTATGAATGTTTCAGAGTGAATGTACCCTGACAATACTAAATAAAATACTTTAAATAAGCTTGACAATATACACTTCTAAATGAATACTAATTTTCCCTTGTAAGTGGTCTTTGCTCTCTTAAACAGCTATATAAATTATTGTTTCAAATCTGCCCACAGATAATTCATAAGCTCAATGACCACTGTTCAAGGGAATTGTAAACCGCCCTTTCTTCTCAGCCAGACAGCTTGAAAAAAGTGAATAATTTCTGTGCAGGCCTACAACCTTTCAATCTTTTTAAAAAGGAAGTGTGGTGGCTAAGGATTACACTTGTTTGAACAGGAAACTTTTTGGAAAACACAATTTTCAGTGCTTGAGAACAAGAGCCCTACTGAGGCTCTGGGCACTGATGCTGTTCCAGTTTTTCCTCACTTTGCCCCATTGCAACCAATCTTTTCCTAGAGTTCAAACATATGGAAGAAAATAGTTTCTTACTTGCAGCTTGCAAGTAAAAAAATTTTTGTCACTTTCAAGTAAAAAAACTTTTTTACTTGTCCACTTGCAGCTGTTGGAAAATATGTATCTAGTTATTATTTTCCATTTTAAATGATGCCGTTCTGGTTTTTAGGGGCTATAATGAAAAATATAGCCTGCTGCCTGCATCATAGGAGTTAGTCCAGAATTACTGACACAGGAGTCCTTAGACAGTTCAGGACTTGGACATCAGTCATCAGTCACACAGAGCAAGGCTGCAGAAAGGAATACAGTACTGTAAACTGCTGAAATGTGCAGATAGGTGCCAAATAGCTGACTGAAACAAAATCCAGACAAGACACATGTGGATATGATGGAAAGAGGAAAAGTTTTTAAAAAAGGAAAAAAAACCCAAATCACAAACATTACCTCTTTGCAACATCAAAGTTGTTCTCTCAACTTGTGTTTCTTTTTGTATTCATTATGGTTTGCAGACACCCATTATCAGTGTCTTCTTCTATACAGAGTCTTTCCTAACTATTGTGATCTGTACACTCTGTCACCTCTGCACAGTTTCCCCAGTGGAATCTACCTGGGGGAGGTGAAGGATGTCACTGACAAGTCTTAGGCTTTCTGATGTGTGGTGTAGTACACAGCAGCACAAAGCACAGTGGGAGCCTTCTTCACCAGTGATGCTGGTGTTCAGTGTTCAGGTTCCCCTGTCCAGACAACACAGATCATGTCTCTGGCTCTGGAGACAATGTTGCATTGACATACGTGATAGACAAAGAGTTACTTCTCCACAGATAAAGCAACAGAATTTGAAGAAATAATCTCAAATATATTACAGCTCAATTTTCAAAAACTCCTTCTTTTCTTTTTTCCAACTCCCCGTTCCACAGGAAAGTGATTATTAATTTTTTTAATGAGCACTCTTTGAGGCATTAGGAAAGAAGAAAAGCAAGTAGAGAACTCTGACTTGTCTAGCTGAGAGAGAAAGCCCATCTCTCCTCTTGAAAGGAAGGCAAAGGGAAAAACAGAGGGAATCTTATGATTATTGAGAGAAATAAAACAAAGCAAGATCATTGAAATTAAATACTCCTTACACAGATGAGAGAATAGCTCAGGAGGAGGAAAGCTATTTCAACCTTAGGGCCTTTGTACTGGGACAAGAGATCAGCTATCACATTCCTTACTCATCAAATGTTTTGAATTTATTTGAATCAATAAAACTTTCAAATTTTGCTTGATGGAAACAGATTCCTGTTGTTTATTTATTTATTAATTTTTAATGTGAGATCGTTCGGTTATTTTGAGGGAGGAAATGCACTTTTTTCTCTCAATTACAAAAGCTTTCATACAGACATAGTCCTATGGTGGAGGTTTTCCTCAATCTTTATCCACTTTCTTTTCTTTATACATACCCTTTCACTCTTCTTCTTTCTGTTTCCTTTCTGTAAGAGGAAGGAATCATTCAAATATAAAGAAATATGAAGAAAATTGCTGAAATAGGGGTTTTTTTTAAGACTTCAGCATTCCTTCTCATTAATTTTAGTAGTGGAATCCTCTTGCCATTTGCATCTGAAAGCTGTAACACAATAAATTTTTGATTTCTTGATGTATGCTAAAACCAGTGCAATGAAATGACATAAAAATGTCACCAAGATTAATTGATAAAATGTACTCCTCCAAGAAGTATATGCTCCATCATTGGCAGATAATTTCCTACATCATAGCATTGGATAAAAGCAGGTGGAAAGCGGAGTTGACCATTCTCTACCTGGTTGAACATCCATCATGTTACAGATTGTTTTCTTTCTTTTGATGCAATATAACTAATGCAAAGGTTTACTTTTGGTCCTTCCCACCGTGTCCACATAGTTGTTTTCTGAAGAGAGCTGTACCATATTATAAGCAAAATTTGCTTTCAAGTGTGTGCTTGTGAGAACTCAATTTTCTTGCTTTTCCAGAGTAGATTAGATAAAAAAAAATCCAGCCTTAAAGTTATTTCAAACAGATTCTTACTCAGATCAAAGGTTTCTATGCTACTAAAAATTAAAAAGATCATGTCTATGCAACTGATTATCTTTTTTTTTCCAGTTAGACTCCACATCATAAAATTAGAAAATCACAGATATGTTTGAGTTTCTAGATAGGTATGGCAAGCCAGACTCTCAGAATATGTTGATGAAGACTTATTTTATTCTCTAAATAGGCAATCAGTCATACATGTTAGACTGTAAGTGCTCCAAGATGATCCTCCACTTTGCTAGGATTAGCCAAGTGCTTATATTTGTATGAGTTTAGCTCTTGCAGGATCAGAGCTGAATTTCTGCTGCTGAAAGCCATGTGGAAAGAAGGATCTTGGTCTAGTCACTTAGGGGGCTCAATAACCAATCAAGAAAAAAAGCCACCTTCACCGGGCAATTCTTTCCAACACTCTTAGTCATTGGTGTTACAAAGTCATGATCTGCCCTTTGGAGATGTCCATCATTTCCCTTGTGACATAAAGAGCCTAAAAAAATCCAACTCAGACTTGATACCTTATTTTGGTTGACATGAATCCTATCCTTTACCATTCCAACCCCATTGCTTTAAATGTTTAACAGTTACTGTGATTGCATTATCTTTATTGCTTACCCAACTCATTAAAACAGCTAGTGGCTCAGGTGGTAAACATCTGTTCATCAAAATGCTGTGTTTCCAAGGTCGTGATGTGTCAAATACACATACAAATACATGCTACATGATATTGGTTCCTCTCAAATTGCTGATTCAAGGCATCCAGTTTTATATGCTGCCCTGCATTTTATTCAATTTCCCTTAAGAAATCTGTGGGCAGTGTATAAATGTTAAGAACATGCCCTTGTCATTTTTTGTACAGCTATATCATGAACTATGATAGGAACAAATACTGTATGTTTAGTATAATTTAAAGACACACTTGCTTTATAAAAATGACCTTATTTAACTACGTCTATTAAATAAATAAATGACCTCTTTCCTATTTATCTGAAAAGAAGAGCCTTTGGCTATCTGCTTATTCAAAACATGGTAAAACATTCTCTTCCTTTGCTTGTCTCTTGACAAGCAAATTAGATTTAAACCAACAGAGTGATAACACCCTTACCATTGGAAGAATGTTTTGCTATATCGAAGTGAACTTTGCACACACGTTGTATGCTTAGGAGTGTACTCAAATGTGTGCTGCAAAGGTGGCAAAGGAATGGAGCCAAACAGTTCAGAGGAGTCAGACATCATTCTATGTACAACTCAAAAGGGTACATACAGACCCTCAGTAATGCTTAATTTACATTTCTAAAAAAAAAAAAAAAAGGAAAAAACCCCAAGTTTATCGCATTTCTAAACTGAATTGAGTTGAAGCACTCACATGGTGTCCCTCCCCTGGTGTCCTTGTGGGAGGCTCGGAACCAGGTGATCTTTAAGGTCCCTTTCAACTGAAACCATTATAGAATCCTACGGTATAAGTTGCACAGGGGATTGGATACAGGCAGGCAACGGTAGTTCTGGGCTCATGGTGGTGCTGAAAACAACCTGCTGTGGGGTCTCAGATGAGTTATCTTCTGTGACGTATTTTTACTGCCCCCCTTAGTAAAATGGGTATAATTTAGATTTGCCTGTTTGCATAGGGTAATTGTGCAGGGTCAGAATGTCATTTGAGTACTGAAAGGCAGAGTGAGCCATTTACACAATGCTCAGTTTTGAAGATGGATATGTTTATGTCCAGGAGAGGTAAGAGGGTGTGAGAGAAGCTGGATAATAAGGATACTATAAAACTTCTTTTGATTTTCTGTTCTGAAATACAGTCTAAGGCTTTTTTTTTTCTTTTTTTCTTCTTCTTCAGGCTATACAATCAAACGTAAAACACAACTCTGCCATCTGTCAGTATAAAATATTTCTGTTCAGTGGAAATCCTGATGCTTTCTAATTGATGAAGCATCTTGGCAGGGGCTGTTGGGCAGGTGAAGAAAGCTTCCTGTTCTGCTGTGCTGCACTGCTAGGCTTGGTGCTAGCATATGCTGATACCTAGGTTGAATTCACCATGGCTAAATTAAGATTCAGGAGGCTTTTCCTCAGGTTTATAAAGTCCTGGTTGGAATGTGTCCCAGCATCTCCAAGGTAAGAATCTTCCCTGTTTGCTGCTGGGTTCACCTCACTAGAGCTGCCTTTGTGGTGTCTACAATCTTCATATTTCAAGATTCCTCAGTGCATCTTCCCACTGTAACTACGAGTTACTGGGTTCTTTTTTAAAGAGAAATATTTAATAGCAGGTATTAGATGTTGTGAACATTCTATTTTTAGCTAGTGCTAAAAGAGAAGCCTTTAAGCAAGGACCTCTTTTCTCCATTGTCCTAAGGATCATTTGTATTTAAGGGGGATTGTGGGCATAGTTGTGAGCAAGCACAGACCAAGGCAGATCACTTCACCCAAAGATTGTCTTCCAAACCAGACAATGAATCCAAACAAACTGGTGGTCAGCAACTGAGAAAAAAAAAAAAAGGCAGGGCTAGTTAGGAGTTATCTGGTTTTAGAAAGAGGATTATTATAAATAAAGGTTTTTTTCTGAGTAAAGAGAGTTATGTCATATGCAGTTTAAGAGATATGACTAAGAAAAAGGAAAAAGAGAAGGGTTTCCTTTGCCTAATGAAAGAGGTAATATTTTTTTACACCAAATAATTAAAAGGCACAGTAGATTCCTGTATGAAAACACAGTGAAGAGCAGTCTCTGTCATTTTACCACCAGGTAAACTTGCTGAGGTCAGCTCCTGGCCAAAGTGTATGGCTGACCTCAGCAAGTTTACCTTGTGGTAAGACTAAAAGGCTTTGATCTTTACTTTGTTTTCACCTCAGGACAGCTCCTGCTTGTTAGTTACCTGAAGGTAAAAATCACACCTTCTTTTATCACCGAAGCTAAGTCTGTGAAGCAAACAGACTGTAAATAAGAAGAAATGAGCTGATATATGGCATATAGACTTCAAAGGAGGGGATGCAGGGCTTATTTTGCTTCCTCAAGAGGAAAAAGGAAATTTACAAAAGTGATAAGAGGCAGAATATATTGCAGAAATGGTAAGTATGATTGAATAATATATATAACTACTTCATAGTAAAGTTTTAGACAAAAAAGACAGGGAAAGAGGAGAAATGAGGTTGAAAAGCAAGGAAATGAAGGGTAGAGTAATGATGTGGAGCTAACCAATGCAGACAAATATTCTTTTGGTGAGACTTAAAAAATAAGAACCTGTAAGGAAAACATGAGATGGGCTGCATTTGGAAGTGCACTGGATGGTGAAGCTAAAAGAGCAAGCATGAGCAACAAACCCATGACTGTGTTAGGATAGCAAGATGGGCTTACACCACACCAGGGATGGACTGATTTTGACCATGGGAAATCCAATGGGATGTGGTAATGAACCCAGCTCACAGGGGAGCAGCAGGTGGTAGCACAGGACATTGAGGACAGTTTTCTGCTGATAAGTTTTGCCAACTGAGCAGTTTCCTGAGAAGGAGGTCAAAAAATATTCAGGAAAGGGAGGATCTTATCACAAGAATCAGTGATGGGACCTAAGGAAGGCAGGAATCTAGAAGAAAGAGCATGTGGGGAGCCACTGCTTAGTCTTGCTCTTCTTTTGGCCGTGAATGCATGCACTCAAAATATTTGCCATTTAATATCTGATGAATTTCTGTAATTTCTCTGGTGCTCCAGATTGCTGTAGCTATTTCAATACTGTCATAAATAACTGAGGTTTGTCTATTTTTGGGGTTTGGAGATTTTTTTGGTTGGTTGGTTCCTCTGTTTTAATCAAGATCATACTTCTGTGAGCTCTAATTTAGTCAGGTTGTATATTTCAGAGCAAACAGCTTGCTTTGCCTAAGTACTTCTGTGAACTGAACACTGCCCTGAGGCAAGCAAATCCAAAGCCAAAGAGGGATGCACCCTTCATATTCCGCTAATTGATTGAAGGGGCAAATGATCTATAGGAAAAGTTGCATCATTAACTTAATTGAGGGCAAAGCCTAATTAGAGGGGAAATGAAGTAGACAGAGCCAGAGACACAGCAGGCCTTCATGTGAGATGTCAACAAACAGACATTGTAACTAAAACCAGACAGAAACCGAAGCACTTCATTTACATCTTTAATTTCAATGTGAAAACATTTACAGTGATTGTGATGTGTTTGTGAGATTGCAGAGGAATGCAAAAATTTAACAGAATTAAACTGAAATCAGCAGGTTTTAGAGTTGCAGAAAAAATCAACTAAAGTTGCTTTAAAAAATTTTGAGAAAACTGACTGAAGTTACTCAAGACTGCGTTTGTGCTTCTCTAGTATATTTGAACTCTACATTCCTGAGGAAATCCAACAAGAACTGCACTAGGAATTTTACAGTAGTGAGTAAATAAACCAAGTAAATTGTGGTGGACCATATTGCTTCAGTTTGACTCTACAGATTCCTGAAGGAAGAGATAAAATGTCACTTTTGCACATTTGTTCTTTAAATGGTTACACTGTGCAGTTACTTTTCTGGCATTTCCTTGCTTGCGCAAAGAGGCTTCACCCCTCAGAATCACAAGTTCCTGAGCTGTAAACTGGTGATGTTAAATTCTAGAGGCTTGTTAAGTATTTTAAAATTTAGTTTAATATCTGAACTAAAACAGGTGGCAGAGATCTTTTCAGGACCTTTTTCACGGTGTTTTAGGGGCTTTTTTTTTGGCATGGAGCTCCTTTTTTTTACCAACTGCAGGAATACAAACAAAACCTTTTCATACGAAAAGCCACTTAAGTGAAATGAGGAATGCAAGCAGTCATGTTTTGGCTACAGTGCACGTCTTTAAAGTATATAGGCATTATTATACAATTCAACTGCATTCATATGGGTATCAAGCATTCTTTCAAAAGCTGGGCCTTGAGCCTGCTCACAGATATGCCCCATATTTTTGTGAGTATATATAATTAAATAGTGTGTAGATATGTTAATAAATGGAAAGGGAAAATTAATTTCATTGTGAAAACCAAGCTTCCACAGAGCCAGAAATATCATCAAGCACTAATTAACCAAAATATTTTTGAGACGAACTCTTTTGTATTCTAAGGAAAATTATCAACTGTTTGCAGCTTCACAAACCTCACATTTTGTTAATCAGCGTAATTACTTCCCAAACAACAGACTCATCTGCCTGTTTACAGCAACTAGACATTAAATAAATGCTTCTGTATCTGTATTTTATTCTTCATACTTTTTGTCCTCTCTAGCCAACACAACCACCCTCAGGTACTATCTCCTTCCATGCAGATCAGCACTTAACCTCGAAACTTTATCCTGGATCTGCTGATGGAGAAACAAGAAATGAAACAAGAAAACTCCCCATGACTTCTTGGAAGATTTTATTAGTGTTGGATCACCATGTCATTCTCAAATGATTTTAAGAGTTTAAAAGAAGACAAGACAAGTGAGAGCCCTGATCCAACCAAGATAACACCCTGGCTCCCCTGTAACTCTAAATCTCCCATGCAAAGCTCGAAAATACTGGCTTTAGATAGAAGACAGGAAGAGGCTCCACTGAGCACAGTATTGGTAATTATGCATGTTGTGTGACAAGGAGCACTAAATGCATTAAAACAAATGCATATTGTGCCATTTGTGCAGCTAAAGACCTTCAGGGCAAATCTCCTTTTAGGTCTCTTAAAGTACATTAGCTCAAAACTCACTTTGGTGGAAGATGGAATTTATAAAATTACGGGTTTCAAGACAGCAAAAATTACAGCAGTCTACAAATCACCAGAGCAGTCTTTCCTGTTTCAGCTTTGTAGTAAAGTTTATTGTAAACTAGGTAATAAGAGGAAATCCTGCTTGGATCATACTGGAGTACAATAGTTGAATGTTAACACATTTATTATCACCTGTCACATCCCTATGAATGCATCATTGTGAACATGCATTTGGATCTAGGACAGCATCATTAATCATCGTTCCAAAAAAACCCACAGTAGTTAATTATTTGTCTCAACATATTGCATTTAAATCATCCTCCTCATTAAATCAATTATGAAACAATGTAAGTATCCTAATTGAGCTACTAAGAACTAGAACATTGTTGCAAAATAGAAATGGAAGGATACTACCAAATTCCATCCTGATTTTCAAGTACATAAACTCTATTTCTTTCACTCTTTGCCAGAATTCATACAGCTTGGGAATTAAATTAGGAGACCTTTCCAGGGTGTATTAGCTGGGGTTTGGAAATGTGCTGGGTTTGTCATGTGGCTTTTTACAGCTTGGAACACAAGCAGAACCTACTCATGTGTGCTCATACTATAGACTGTAAACATATCTTACAATGTAAAGAAGTTTTTAATACTTCCCAATGTTCCCAATGAAATATGGAAAACAATGGCAACTATTGAAAGGCCCATGTTTCTGAAAACATGGTATCTGTATATTTAACTTGTTTTCTCAAGAGTGGCATTCACTGAAGCAAATATTGACTTGTGTATATCTGAATTTATCTGCCCCAGGCTCCTCTTACAGTAAGCAGATGAAAACAAACAGTTTAAAGACCTAGTTCATCTGACTTATTTTAGATATCTGCTTTGGGATAAGATGAACTATATCTTAGAGGTACCTATTCTTTTTCCATTGACCCAAAAGGGAGATCAAGACTTTTATGTGTCAGGATAAGTACGTCTCCTCTTCAATAATTTAAATTTCGGCCGAAGACCCATCAGCCTGGTGTATAACACAATACAGGCAACACGAACTTGAAAGCTCAAAGGGAGGATTGAAGAGATGCAGACCTTTGATTTTTTACACCTGCAGCATCACAGAAGTTGTGAAGCTACACCAAGGACTTAATTGTAAGAGTGGTGGGACACAGCCTAGCAAAGAGATATGAGAGATACCCAGAAGATACAGTGCAAACTGTTCTATAGATGGAAATATTCTTATAGACAACAATGACTAAATTTGTGGAAAATATGGTCCTTCCAAATGCTAATAATTTCTGTTAATAATTTCTGTTTCTTTTAAATTTTCTTTTGCTTTGACAAGGTCCCCATAAAAAATAAATATTTCAGCTTCTGTTGCATTCAGTTCTGTAGTAAAATTCTACTGTGATCTCTTACTGCAGTACTAATTTCGTCAAGTACATGAGATCACTCTAACCATTTTGAAGTCTCAAATTTAATGTCAGCTGGAGCCAGATATAACTTCAATATTGTTGCAAAATGTTTTGTTATGCTCCTTACTCTTTCAGAAAGGAAAAAATATATTATTTAGGGAATGTTTTGTTTTGTCATCTCTAGCACTTGATTTTTTTTTTTTTTTTTGAGGTAAAAACACTGTAATGGTGTTTCACTTCAGCAGCAAATCTGTCCCACCTTCAGTACTAACTTACACAATTTTTACTTCTTTTTCAGGCATGTTCCCCACAGACCGGTCTCTGTTTTGAGAATTACATGAAATCTTATCTGAACAGTGCCCAGACCAGCTATCTGGTCTGATTGACTTTTTTTTTTTAACAGGGCCACATTTCCATATAGGTAGCTTAGACTTGACAGCCTTCTCCTCTGGCAGAAATAAATAGTCCCCTGCAAAAATGTAGAACTGCACAGTGTGGGGCAGCCCACTTATTCTTAGCTTTCTGTTTCACATCAGGGTACATCAGCAGCATGGCAAATATCTTGATCTTTAGAAGTGAAAATCTCATTCTGAGCATTTCCTTCCACAGAATAAGAACTCTTTCCATCATCTTTTCCTGCATAGCAGTTATTGGTAGATTCCTTTCTCTTCTGCAACAGGAAGATCTACACAGTTTTTTACCTTTTTCAATTTCCAGAACAAAATTAGACGTGTTACATATTTCATTAGTTTTGTGGGTTTTGTAGAGGGTTTTTTTGTTTTTTGGGGTTTTTTTAAAAAACAGGTTTTGTTGTCCCAAAACTGCCCCTTGCAAAATGAGCTGCAATCTACAGTTAGTTTTTGTCAACAAAATTTAAAAATAAGTAGGGAAGAAGAAAAAAAATCTAAAAAAGAATGTTTCCTTTCATAGAAACCATAATCAATGTTAATTTAAAAATATGTTTTCTGTACGCTCATTGTAAATTCCATCTTCCAAGTTTTCTACAAAAACTAACATTTGTCAACAATTACCACTTGGTGCTATATAGCACTTCTTTAAAAATATTTGGAGATACCCACTGTGCACTAACTATGGGCAAATGTTGATTGTTAATAGCTTTTATTATATGTGGTCTTGTTACTGGTGAAAACATGATGAACTTTCAGAATAATTTCATGCTAAATCACAACTAATTTTATTTTTAACAGCATTGTAAATAGTTACATTAAACCTGCAAAACAAAACTCTAAATCCTAGGAAGAAATAAACCGTGTAGAATTAATTGACTTGGGAATGGTTTCTTTTCATCGCTGTCTGCACACACTAAAATTCAGCTCACTGTGCATTTAATAAGTTGATTACAATTACAGGACATAGATTGTTAATTAGGAACTAAACATCACTTTCCACAAAGGACTGACATCCCCCTTCCACATAAAATATTCAAACTAAAATTTTGTGTAAATAAATGTGGAATTTTGTGGACACAGTAGCAAAGCAAATTTGTCCAATTTACCAGATTTACCAAATTGTCAGATTGCTTTTGGATTTAGGAGGTACAGATTCTTTGTGAGCTTCCCACAGAAAAAGGCACACTGATCCTCAACACACTGACAGAAACAGAGCCAGTTGCTGCTGTCTTCAGTGCGAGGACGCTTCAGCCCAGAAGGCAGAAACATTGGCTAACAGGAAGGAATAGGGGCAGCCTTGTTCACGGGACTCTTTCCCAGGAAATCAGGAGCTGATCAGCTCTACGCTCAGCAGGAGATGTCAACAAAGTCTATAGAAATTATGATGGGCGTTTCAGATTACATGAAGAAATTGTGACTTTCTCAGAAAGGTCGTATGTAAAACATTCTCCTTAAATACATTCTCCTCAAATTAGATCAGCAGTTTGCACAACGTAATTTATTTTAGACATTGCTTCTTAACAAATAACAGAAAAAAACATCTGTAAAGGATGCTTTAGAAAGAAAACAGAAGTCAAAGCAAGTGGCAAAAAAAAAAAATTGAATAAAATCTTAAAACAACTTAAAATCACAAAAAAAGAAAGGGAAAAGTCCTGTTCCTCCTTCTGCTGGGAGGTGGGCTTTGCCCACAGAAAAATTAGTGGGGATGTTATAATGGTGGCAATAGACAGAGCATTTTCAATACTTCTTTGTGGCAAAGAGGGAAAAAAAGCAATCAAACCCTCCTGCTGCTTGAGGCATGCTCCTGAGCAAAACCCAGCTCCTTAGGCTTGGGTCAGGGAAGACAGGATTTGGCTCAATAGGATGCATGAGCGGATTAACATGACAAATTAACTGTTAATCCAAGTAGTAGCCAACTATTAATAAACTCCTCATGAACACTACCTTAGTGGTTTGAACTCTTAGCTCCTGGGGTGTTTTGAGTCTGGAGGGTGAATATGATCTAGTCCCCTGTCAGAGGCACATGTAGTGGTCATCTGGGTGAGCAAACACAGGTAAATCCATTCCACAGCCTTCATAAAGATGTTGCATTTAGTAAGAGCATGGACAAGTCACTTCAGACTTTGGATCTGAAAGAAAGAAGCTATTTTGGTAGGGGAAATGAGTTGGAGGGAAGTGCTCACAGCCTGCCACTTTATCCATGTTGGCATAGTAGCCACTAGCTATTAATGTTTTTCCTGTGGAGAGCTCTGACTAGCTTTTTTTTTAAAAAAAAGTCCCACAAACTGTTACCCTATTATTTGTTAACAATTGGTTATCAAATCAGTAAAAAGTATTTTAGATATCATTGGAAGATTTCCTTTACTCCTTTGGAAATGTGATAGGAACTAGTCTGATAATTCCCTGAATCCACCTCTATTTCACTTGTTTGCAAGTTTGGGTTTACTTTTCTTGCAGTCAGTGGAAAATCTCCAGGAAAATGACTAGAGAAAAAGGGATTTCAGCCACTTAATTTAAGTTCAAGTTTTCCAACTTTTATTGGTACAAGGAGAAAAAAGATTGCAAATAATACTTTAATAATAAGTTTTAGTTCCAAGGGCTTATTTAATTTAAATCATTTAATTTTAATTTAAATGAAAAAGAACAACAGGTATGTGACTCAAGTGCCAACAAGAACAGCTTGGACATAATTATACAAGTAAATCTACTTTTGTCTTTATTGAGTGCTTGGCTCTATCGGTTTGTTCTGAGTGATGATTGCAGGACTAAGTCCTCCATCTCTAATGACTAAATATCTCAGATATGTTTCAGTCTTACAGTTAGTTTTCATCCCTGCATTTCTGTATACTTACTTTAGCAAGCTTTTATTGTCCAATAAAAAAAGTATGCCAAATTTTGCCTGAACACATAAAGTATAAAATACTGCAGAGAAATGCATAGCCAGTATTATGATAGGGAGTTTTTCATTTGTACAGTAAACTATTTTTTAAATTACAGTTTAAATAATGTGTAGTCTAATGTGTAGTCATAAGGGAGGGCCTTTGCTTGTTTTATAAATTCAAAAGGATTCAAGAATTGCACTGTTCTCAAGACTTCAAGCATTTGTTTTGTTTCTCATGATGTAGGAAACCTTGGTGATGGATTGTAATTAAACGATTCTAATTTTATAGAAAAAAAAAGAAAAAGAAAAAAGATAAAAATGAAAGAATAACAACAACAACAACAACAACAACAACAAAAAAAAAAAAACAAAAAACAAACAAAAAAAACCAACAAAAAAACCCACAATCAAACCAAAACCCCAAACTCAACAGGGTTGCAGGAGAAGAACAAGAGTAAAAGTTCATTTCAACATAGTGATATATAAGGGAAGGCTCAGCAGCTTACATAAAACCAAAAGTGGAAGTGGTCGAACATTGGGTCAAATCTCCATTCACATGTTTTGTAATAAAAGGCTTTGAGCCTTGCTTCCAGTCACAGACAATGGCAATTGCAGAGCAAGACTAATAACAGGATTTAGCACAAATCCACCACAGGAAGTGAACAGTTGTACTGGCAAATAATTAGCCAGGGAACTTTTTATGGCAACATCAGGATGCTCTCTGTATTTTAAAGCATTGTCTGCAATTGTGATCAGGAAAAAAAAAAAACTCACTTCTCCTTCTTTGCAGAAGACTCTTACTTGTAGGTCATTTTTTACAACATTTTAATAATTTTTCTCCTTATTCTAATTTGGTAGAAATAGTGTAAGTATTGAATTTGCATTTGAAGAGTTTTCAAAATGTTCTTTTCTTTTTTCTTTTTTTTTTTTCCCTCACTGATGCTTTTTATTGCAAGGTAAATTGTGTTTATTTTGCATGGCTAACAAGTGGGTTCAAAGCAACACTTTGATCTTGAACCCCTGCCAGATTCCAAGAGCTGAAAGCCCCCCTGTGCAGTAAAGTAGACCTGTACTCACAAAGCCTAGCTAATTTGCAAAGGAATGTCAAAATTACTGGCACAGCTGACTACTGTGGTGCACTACAGTCTGTAGTTTTTCTAATGAATGGAGATCTGCTTTTCTCTATATATTTACCTGACACTTGTCAGAAAATTATTTTTGAGTTCTCCAGACAAGGAATTTCCATCATTGCATTAAAACAAACAAGAAAAAAAATTTGAAAAAAATTAAAAACCAGACCAGCTACTGTGAAATCTTTACTTTCCATAAGAGATAATCTTCTGGTAGCCAATGCAATCAGATCTGAAGAAAGCAGTATATAAGTTCCTTTGCATTTTACAAAAATTTTAGGTAGTGAAGAATATGCAGGTTCTACGTAAGTGCTCTGAATATAGTTCTATACCTTCTGAACACGTCTATACCTTTTGTCTTCATCAGTTCTGCCTAGTGAGAATGATATTCCTTCTCATTCAAGGAAGCGGATACATTAATGAAACTTTGAAATAAACTCCATCTCATTTCCATTGCCTTTATGTATCTACCTCCTAGACACTGGACAAAAATAAACCCTAAAAAGCCCAAACAAACAAGCAAAAAAAAACCCCCAAAACTCAAACCAACCCAAAATCAAAGAAAAAAAAATCAAACAAGCAACCAACCTACCCACATTAAAAAAACAAACAATCAAAGCCCCCAACCAAACCACCTGTGAGGAGATTGTTTCCTTGGTGTATTCACTCAGAATTCAAGAAACCAGAAGTATTTAAGGCGGGGTAGAAATTTCATGCTCAATTTTTTGGTATGTGCATCACTAGTCTACTTAAGTGAAGAAAAGCAATGACAAAATCCCTGGATGCTGAATCACAATGGAACTTGAGAAACAGATGTCCAGAACTGCACAGTGGTTGTCTGTAAACCTGAATCTGGCTCTGTAGAGGCCAAGGAGGGGGTGAGGTACCTCAGACCTCCTAAGTACTGCAAATCATGACCACAGTGATCAGCTGGATGCTCAGCCTGCACCATGGGATACATGAAAGAAAGAAAATACCTACAAAGCTTCCATGCCTTTCAGGATTTAGACTGTGTCTGTTCAGCTGCTAGTGAAACTGTAGTGTATTCCTGTGTAGGGTTTTTTTTCTTCTTTTTTCTTTTGTGTAAATAGGCAAGATTCACAAACAAATGGAGAAAGGAAATAGTATTGGCTATAATGTCACAAGTAAGGAACTGAGGCACAGAAAAATTACCAGCAGGATTTTCAGAAGGATTAAAGCAGCATGACTTTATTGACTGTGCTGCATTAACATCAAATGTGGTTTGACCCTCAGTGATTTCTTCAAAGTAAGACTGGAAGCAGAACAGGAACCAAACCCAGGCCAATACTCAAGCCACAAAACCATAATTACTCTCCTTATTTCTTTTCTATATTTAGGAGGGGAAAAAAAACAGTGACACATGTGCCTGTAGGGTGACCTGTCATGCTGCTAAGTCTCTACTTATTCAACTTCAGTCCCTCTCATTTTAACTAATTCTAATTTTGAATGCTGTCTTTGGCATTCTGCCTTGGACTTCTCACAAGGTTTTTTTTTTTGTGGCATTTTTTTCATTATTTTCTTCCTCTTTTGAGAAGGGAGATAGTAAATGTGAATAACTATTTCTCCATAAAGAATAGAGCTTTTGTAATCACATTTGGCATCACTATAATTTCTTACTTTTTTAAAGTTTAGACTAAACCCGTGATATTTATACTATGAAAATCCCTAAGAGGTTCCAAGTGAATCATTCATTCGAGCTTCCAGCAAGAAGTTATATTTTTTAATGTTCTGTTTATGGGACTTGTTTTCTGTGTTGTTTTGTTTGCATTCTTGGAGAATTGTTCTATGAACACTAAAATTAGTAATTTCATTTTTTGGATCATTCATACAAGATATATAGATCAAACTGGGAATTGAATAAAATAATTTTGAAAAAGATAAATTTGTCTCAGGATAGTTACAGAAATATAATATCCATTCAAGGGGAATGTGTATTGTGTACAAGTTCTGGAATGCAGTATAAACTATATCTATACACTTAGAGAGGAAGAGAACAGACAGAAGTCATTCAAGGAATGGAGAATAGGGTCAGATTTTGAATTCAAAATTCACCCACAAGCTTGTATCTCCAGCAGTAAGTGGATCAATAAGAGCACAGCTATTCTGCCATGTTTTATGGCTAGCACTGTCTGTGAAGACTGAAGTGCAGCTTTCTTCTATTAACTCCAATTATATGTATAAAAGCACGTTTTCCTCAGCATGTAAGGTTTATGTCTATAAATTCAGAGTTATATTTACCTGCATAATAAAATATTATTATTTGATATGTCAAGTTATAGATAAAAGTGGCACATCAAATGCAGAAAGAAAGATTCTTATGTTGCTCATTGTATTAGCATTAATTAATTGCTTTTTAATTTATGTAGGCTGAATTTTTCTCAAGTGACTGCTTTGGAATAAAAATGTGAAGTTCCATGAGAAAAAAGGATTTTTGATGATTTCTTTCATAATTAAAGGCAACTGCAATAAAATGTCATTATTGAGAATTTATAAGATAAGTTTCCAAAGAAAATGCATCTCTATGATATAGTACTAAATATTTTTATAATAATTTGTAAAAAAAAAGTTAAATGATTGCTTATGAAGTTTGTAGATGACCAAAAAAAAGCCAACAAAATGGTGAGTACAGTTCATCTAAAGTGTCTCTTGCACCCTTTGATAAGTCAAGCAGAAATAATATATGTTATAAAATATCAGGACAAACAATTCAGGCCACTCTTTAGGGATGAGAAATTATTTCTGTCATTGTTATCTAAGAAAGGACCACAGTAGAAAAAGACCTAAAATTACTCTGGAATTTATGAGCAGGAAATATGAAGTAGGTGTAAGGGGATCATATTACCTCTGGTGCAACTACTATTGCAACCCTGAGTCCATACCCAGAATCCACACCTGAAGGATGTGCTATTGCACTGGAGGGAGCATGCACCAGAGATAGTACAAAACCAGAAGAGGACAAATAAGTACGAATTGGAAACTGAGTGTTATTGATAAAGTTTTAATGAGGTCACGTTTATAGCAGAGGGATTTTCAGAACCGTATGAAGTGAAAGGTTGACAAGAGACAGCCTTGAAATCCAGTGTGCTGTTTAAAAGCAGGGGCGGTTATCCCCCAAGATAAAGCTCTCTAACGCTTGCAATATACAACATATGTAACACAGGATTTGAGGGTTCTCACAGCACAACTGGTGGGGTGGAAGCAGGTACCAATCCAGGAGGATTGATACCTCCACCCCACAGCTCCAGAGAAGAGGTCACAAAATTAATCATGCGGAAGAATTATATAACTGGAGTCTTGAAAACTAGTTTCCCCCTTATATAACTGCATTTTATCATGACCTTCACATTAGATATCTTAAATTTAAAATACTACATGTAAAGACTACAAATACCACTAAACATGAAATTTTTACTTTTACGTCTTTGTCTTCAGGACATGGGTGGTAGCAAAGAGAAAACAGTGAACAAAACTCACAGAAGAAGGGAAGGGAAACCACAGAAGAGTGGCTTTACATCTATAAAAGAAGAATTAGTCACTCAGAATGATACAGAAGATGAAAAAATGAAATAAAATTCTTCCTGTGAACACCCACTCCAAGACAAGTCAACATTAACATGTGTCTGATAATGGTGCATGCACTGACAGCAGTCAGGATGCATTCACAATAATTGTTAGGAATTGGCATTGAGCCCTGAATTACATGAAGGAAAACTAGCTAAAAATTTTAAAGAAATGGTGTTGAAAATAAAAGCATCTAATTGGCAAAACTAGGAGGAAGAGGTAAACAGAGAATTGCTGTTTTTCTCTTAAAACTGTTATAGTCAGACTCATTCCCTTTGTCATATACTTTATTTGAGGTCTGTTAGTAATCTTGTGGTCTGGTCTTACACAAAAACTTAGTTTAGAAACTCATCAGGTGAATCTTGAGAAAACAGATGAGCATTATGAAAAAATTCCACTCTGAAAATTAACTTAGCATTGAAAAAGGGGACTGAGTATCAGTGAATAATCTTTTTCTGAAGTATTAACTTCAGTAGCAAAGAAAACAAAATATCTTTGAGACAATAGCAAATAAGCTTTTCTGTAAACTAAGAAGCTGTGTAATCTGATTATATACATTTCAAAACTAAAGACTGACTGTATATTGGAAGCATCAGGATCATTTTCTGACTCTGAGGCCACATGGTGTGCAAGAGCCCACAGCTATATTATCTAGCTCTCTTATTCTTTAAAACTCAGTCCCTCACCTGTTGGGAGTTTCTAACTCTCCAACCAGTCCCAGAATCTGTATTGGAGAATTCTGACACAGGAAAAAACTATGGCAGGAGCAGTTTTAGCAAAGCAATAGCGTGGCTGACTGCTGTTCCAAGCACAGGTTCTTTAATTTGTCAGTATAAAATGCAATATTAGATCCCAGTGCTCTTAACAATCACTACCACACAAGTTTTTACTTCCAAATACACTGATGATTTCTACAAGGAGTGATTGGGCTGGGTCTAAAAGCAAGATAAACTACATGAGTATGTTTGCATGGTCAAGACCATGCAGCACTGAGCTTGTCCCAGACACAGTGAGCAGAAATTAAATGCTGTAGCTTCTATGTTTGTGGAAAGAGCGGGGTGGGGAGGGCAAGACTAAAGGTGTGTATACATATATCTCTATCTCTATAGATATAGATAAAATATATATTTTAAATAGAAACACAGCCTATGAAAAACCACACTTTTAAAGGGTAAGGAACACAAATCATAGGGAAAGCAAAGACTAAGACTTGCATTTCAGCTAGTATATTCCTTTACCTCTGAATTGGTTCCCTTGGGACACTATTCTTTAGGTCAATAATCCTCATGATTAGAAAGTTTTTTCCTGATATTTCACCTAATTATACCCATCCATAGTCTCTTCCCCAAAACCTCTCCTCATTTTACCTTTTTGGCATCCTCTAAACAAGTATTTCCTTTCAGCTTGGTCTTTCAGCTAAACAAGCCTTTTCATCTCAGTAGCTGGCTACGTAATACCCCATATAACTGGAATCCAAACCTGCAAAGTCCTGAGCAGCTCCTAATTTCCTTAATTTATAAAACACAGTAAAGGTTCTTTCTTACCTTTTCACAAATTAATGCTCACAATCAATAAAAAACATAGACATTTAAAATAAACACAATATTCAGCCTGAGTGTTTAAAACATCTGAATACATAAACTGGTTTCTTTCCAGCACTCTCTTGTTCCAAGAAAGCACAGAATTACACTTTTGGTAATAATTATTGTAAAATATTTCCTTTCAGGAAAGTTAGTATCCACAGTGTGTATGTTCTTGGAAGAATATAGTTTACTCTGATAATTTTCTAGGAAGACAGGACCTTTAATTTAAAATGTTCAAAAATAAATCTTTCACTAATACTTACAGGCCCAATTATGTGCGGGTGAATGCCACACATCCTGGGATAGATTCTTACGTATGCCAGCTTCCACAAATTAAAGACTCTTACTTTAGCAATACACTAAAGCCACGGTATCTTGAAAAACAGTGACTATAATTTTCTTAGATATTGTTCAGCCACCACTAAAAGCCCTTTTCTCCTGTTTCTATTATACTGCCTGTACTAGAGAATAAAGCTGTTCCCAGTGAAGGTCTTAAGGTACATTGCTTTTCCATTGTTTTTAAACATTTAAAGAGAAAAGACTGCCAACTATCCTTCTGGGATGTGGGGACACAGTCACTTAGTGCCTCAAAAAGATAAGCCATATGTTTTGAAAGAAAAAGCCAAACAGCTAAAAATAAAGGTGCATAAATGTGAATTAAACTTCCTAGGTTTCTTATCTTCTTTAGACTTTCGGCAACCTACACAAGAGAACTTCTGCTTATGTCAACCAGAATATCTTCTGGAGTTTCCTGCTCAAGAGCTGTAAGTGAAGGCAATGTTTGCTATAAAATTTGTATTCACATGATTAAGGGTGTAGAAAATGCTTCCAACAATGTCACTAATTCCAGACAAAAGATGGGAAGCCTCTAAAGTCTTTAGGAGTCCAGTGATGGCAAAGTTGAAAGACTTTCCATATGACTCCGACCTCTACCAGATAGACCACTAACCACTCAGGATCTTGGAAACACTTGGTGTAGATACATGATCAACTCAGTGGTGTATTGTGTTCTATGTACTCAGGACTGACAGAAAAAGTGGACGAACACTCAGGTAACAGAGCCTGCTGCCAATGACACAAAATTATTAAGGACAGTCAAAGCTGACTGAGTAGAAATGTAGCAGGATCACAGGGTAATAGGATTTCTGAGGAACAAAATATCAGATGAAATTCAATCTGAGTAAGCAGAAAAAAACATAGGAGAAAAATAAACCTAACTAAATATACATTTTCAACTACATATTATCACCCAGGAAAGAGACACTGGAGTCATTACAGATAGATTTTTAAAAATATTTAAGTATTAGCAGCTATAGAAATATAATTTTAATGTTATAAAATATGAGGAAAAATATTTAAAAACAAAATAAAAACATCCTTATGCTATGTTATAAATCAACATCATAGTCCCATTTGGACACTTTTTCTGAATCTGGTAACCTGCCTCAGAAACACCATAGCAAAAAATAGCAGCCAGAAAATAAAATCAATAAAATCAAAGAATAAAATTCTTCTTGATTCTTATCCTTTCTCCTTTCCCCTTTTTCCTTTCCCATTTTTCCTTTCCCCTTTTTCCTTTCCCCTTTCCCCTTTTTCCTTTCCCCTTTTTCCTTTCCTTTCCTTTCCTTTCCTTTCCTTTCCTTTCCTTTCCTTTCCTTTCCTTTCCTTTCCTTTCCTTTCCTTTCCTTTCCTTTCCTTTCCTTTCCTTTCCTTTCCTTTCCTTTCCTTTCCTTTCCTTTCCTTTCCTTTCCTTTCCTTTCCTTTCCTTTCCTTTCCTTTCCTTTCCTTTCCTTTTTCCTTTCCTTTCCTTTCTTCCTCACATTGCTGAAATTTGTCACCACAGAAAGACAAGGAGGCAAATGTGCAGTTGGATACAACTGTTAAAAAAAGTTGTGGAGGACAGATGCTTGTCCTCTGCTTCAGGAAATCCCTTAACTGCAGAAAGGGAATACTGTTACTGTATATGTTCTGTTTCCTTATACTTCCTCACTAGGCACTGTTCCCGTTGATTCCCAGTTTGTACATAAGAGTTTCATTGCTCCAGGCTAGTGCCTGACTGTATATTTGAGCCAAGTGAAGAAAATAGGAACCTTATAGAAATTGATAAAATGTTTGGTTTAGGATTGCATAGTCTGTCTCCAGCACATACTCCATGCTAATGTGCTGCCTTTCCAATGCTCTCTTCTTCCCAGCTGAGCAGACCCTGGACACCATCCCCACAAGGAGCTGAGGGCCTTCTTTATTTCCCTTTACTAAGAGTGCTATTTCAGCTGTCCACGGGCTCAGCCACTCAGAGGTGAGATATAACAAAGATGGATTTGGGTAGTAAGAAACAAAGACAAACATTAAAACTGTCTTCTTCGTCCTTCTCTCAGGCTCAGCATCAATCCTCCACTTAATACTCCCCTACCCTCCCTGAGTGTCACAGGCCCAGGGTAGAGGTGGGTATGGTCAGTATGTAACAGCTTCTCTCTTCTGCTCCTTTCCACTCACATTCTTTCCCTGAACCAGTGTGGGCTCTCTGTGGGCTGGGGTGAATGAGGCACATCCTTCTATCATCTGGAGCTCAGAGAAAGGCACCCCTGGTTGTCTGGTGAAGGAAATCTTGAAAGGTCACTAGAAAGTCCAATCTACCAGCTACTGTTGTAGACATGATGTTAGAATAACATACTTTAAATCTCAATAAGTGACCTTGCTACTAGGAACATCATTTAGATACAGAACTCTCATTTTCTAGGACTATTTTTTGTTAGAAAACAGACTATATATATGTTTGAAAGGAAAGAAAAAAATCACCAAGTCATCTTTTTTATTTATTTATTTATTTATCTATTTATTTATTTATATATATATGGACAACTTATTGTCTATGAATAAAATAGGATGATTTTTTCAGATAAAACTCTTGCCCTAAAGATGATTGTCTCAACAAGGTTTTCATCAGACCATCTTTATTAGCCTTTCTTCACAAAATAAGAAGCTGTTCTATCAACACAGCTAGAGATGCAGGGAGAAAAGGTGACACGTCTTTTTGGAGCAAGTCTTCTAATCTGACTGCTGGATCATTTAAGCCACCTGTTATTTGATCCCTGACCTTGCCATGAGAAACTGCTTAGTAGTAGATTGCAGACTTCCATTGGCAAACATGCTGAAAGTGTACTCAGAAAGTGGTTGTTGATTAATTATGCATGCTTCATGTCACTGAGATCTCTGAGCATGTCAGAGGGCTGGAGACAGAAGGAGGTGTATTGTTTCTGATTTTCTCTACTACATAACATTCTCAGTTTGCACAAACAGAAGGGTCAATGCACCTTGGTGCTTTTAACAACACTTGCAGATGATATGTTTATAGATGAAAAACTCAAAAAGCTTATGTGAAATTACTGTTTAGAAGTAGGGATGAGGAGTGCTTAAACTAACATTATTTGTGACCTGTTACCTGTGCAAGGGAAAGCTGAACTTTATAAGGAAAAGGTATTGCTCATTATCTTTAGACTGGGAGTCTGTGGAATTTTTGTTTATTTTTTTTCTTGTATGGAAGTGCAGCTTTGATCCAATATGGGATCCTGAATATTGTGAGCCCAAAAAGTAGTTAGTAACCAGAATGGAAATCAAACCAGTGAGTTAGACATCCTAACATCTCCAGAATACCAACCGTGGATGGACAAGGTATTCTCAAGGTGAAGGAATGAGTGTATACACACACACACACACACACATATATATAATATCCTGGTTGTTCAAATAACTGTTTAAGATGAAAGATCTGCAGCCAGCGGTATTTGCATAGAGCTGTTTCTCAGGTACCCTGAGAACCTGAACTAATAGGATTTTGTGTGAGAGCATCATTCTCTCCTAAATCTTCTCTGTACTCCCAGGAATGTACAAGTCATGGGGCCAGAAAGGTAACAGGTAAGGAAGAGCTTGATTCTGGAACATTGCTTTTGTGGGAGAAATAAAATTTTAGGGAAGTCCTGTGTTGTCTAGTTCCTCTTAATAAAAATATTTATGTTTGTTTTACCTAAAATTTTTACTGAATATAAAAAATGAAACCACCTATATATAAGAAAACCCAACCAAAAATGCTACCCTGAACCATCATCCCACTGCCCCACACTATGAAGCAGTGACAGGACCACAGAAATAGTTTGCAATAGACAGAACCCCTCTTGGTAACCTAGAATTAATTGAATTTATAGACTAGTACTCTATTCAGCAGTATGTCATATTCTCTTTGCTAAGGTCCTTCCATTTCAATTTTTCACACCCTCAACCCAATTTTTTCCCTCATCTTTCCTTAAAATAATCAAACAGGCATTTTACACTGTGATCAAATGCTGCCTATTGGGATACCATCAACTCTTCTGGAAACATCCACACTTGCAGGTCTTAACAATGAATTACTTCTCCAGAAAGTACGCTGTTAGATTTTTTTTTTTACCATGAAACATAATTTGCGTAATTTGGAGTGATTAAATCTCCCCATATTTCTGCACAGTATCTACCTGTCCTAGGTAACTTAAATAACACTGAGTTACTAGCAAATTTTGCTGCTTTCTTGGTTTCACTGAAAATGGGAGGGGAAGCAAGAGAAATGACCATAGAAAACCGGAGAGGACAAAGATGTTAAGGGTATATGAGAAAGCTGAAAGCCTACTTATTGAATCAAAGCCTATGCTGATAGATCACTAGAGATTTGGTACCTAAACATTTGCCTCACTTTCTGAAACACCGCTTTCTAAACACAAATTTCTACTAATGCTATCCACCAGTCATTTAGTATTTGCTCATTTGGAATACAGTTTAATAATTTATTGTTGATCACTTTGTTCACATAACTCCTTTTCTTCATACTTTAAAACCTGTTAGTGCCTCATCATTATCATAAGGTCTTAAAACAAAACTGCCACCAGAAAGTTCAGGAAAAAGATAATGTAATTCAAACTATTTTTCTAATTCTGATGTCCTATTATTGATGGAAACATTTTCTCTTTTATGTAAATTATTATTTTCTATAGTTTTTAATATAGTCACCTCATGTTATCCTTTGTGGATAAATAAAAGTGGGTCACAAATAAAGAAGTGAAGAAAGAGCCTACAGCTCTTGCGTTTCTTCAGCATCCTGCACAAAAGACCTTCTCCTAAAATATAGAGAAAAGCACAATTAAGTTTTTAAGGATGATCTTGAATATGGGATGCTGCATGCTAAAGATCTGCAAGTGATAAACAAACCTTTAATTCTTTAATTTTCATTATTATGATGATCAGGATAGGTTGACAAAAGAAAGTCTGGTTAGAGAGAAATGGAAATTGCTTGGGAAGAAAAATAAAAAAAACTGAAAGGGGAGGGGCGGGTGAGGGAACCAGTGGGGAAATACTGTAACCAAATAGATGTGTAGACTGTGGGAGGAGAGATTAGTCTGTCTAGTTAAAGCAGAAGGTAACAAAATGTGAAAAGATCACACAGGTAGGAAGATAGCTGGGAGGGATGGGGAAGAAAATTCCATCCTCTGCACACACTGCTGTCTGCAGAGTTAACAGAGGTTAAGGTCCCAGGATCTCAGCAAATCTTTGGCAGAAACCACTGACCACAAGTAACAATTCTCTGGCTGGTTTGTCTGGTCTTACCAACCCTCTCCAGCAGTGACTCACTGAGAAGTTGCTCTGGCCTGAAGCTCTTGGTTATTGGTCTCCCACAGCCAGAGCTGGTAAAAGGGGACACCACTCTTGCTCCATTTCTCATCATCTTAATATCAAACCACCTTCCCATTTAAAACCTTGTGAATGGTGATCAGAACAGGAAGCAAAGTGAAACCTGTTCCACCAGCTTGTCTGGCTGAGGGTGACCCACAGCAAGGAGTGGGTCTTCTTGTGTCAAAGGCCATTTGTACCTTGAGTAAATGAGGTGTTCCGAACAGTCTGGGTGGACCTATCTCAGGTTGACTGCTTGTGAAGTTCAAAATATAGCCCTTTTTCCCCCCAGTAGCCTGATTTCTTCATAGAGGTGGTCAAAGAATTAGATAATAAGGCTTTTAATGCAGAAGTAAAATTGAATTTCTTTTCTAGAAATTTTTACTCTCTTCCTCTGCCCACCACCTTTTTTTTCGGCTGTGTGCATTCCTCACTACTTGTAGAGTTCAGTAAGCAAACTTACTTACTTTAGAGTAATCTTTAGAGAAATCTATTTTAGAGAGGTTTTAGAGAAACCTATTTTTTCCTAAGTAACTGTTTTACAGCATTTAGAAATGTTACAGCATTTACACTTAGATAGAATCTATCTGTTTCTCCCAAATGCTTAGTAAAGGATGTTTACTATCAATAAAATAACCTATTCTTATAACTACAATGCAGTTTTTCTCCTTTAACTCCATTAAATCTCAGTTTAGTGCTGTTTCTTTAAACTGACCCTCCCTGAAACAACTGCAGCATTATTGATTCCGGTTCTGATTTTCTGATCTCACCAAGTATCACATTTTGCTTTCATGCAACCACAGACCTGCAGAATGGAAAAATACCCTATTAAGTGCTTCCCTTCATGCCTGCAGTTAAAATCTGTCTGCTCCTTTTGATTGATATCTCCCTTGCTATCAAAGAGCAAATCCTCTAAAAAATCATATAAAATGTGTGCAGCTACTTTCTAATGTGCTGAGTTTTCTGAAAAATATTCCTGAGACACACAAAAATAGATGTCCTTTGTGCCCCTTGGGGGAAAATTGAGGTCTAGGAAGTGGTGAAACAGATTCTTAATGCTTTTCTGTTAAAATGAATTTATGTGAAGAAAGTTTAATAATTAATTTAATGAAGGTTTGTCCCAATTGTTGTTTTTGAGGAGATGCTGAAACTGTAGGTTGCTGCTAGAGAGGGAGGCAGGCTTTTACATGTGGCTGTTGCAAACAAAAGTGTGGTAACCAGTTGTGGAGAATGCAACTCCGTGGGCAAACCCTTCTCCAGAGAGCTTGTTGCCCTATTCCTCACTTCCCAGCCACAGAGCACTCTCATACGAAGCCTAATTTTTCCCAGAAATAAGGTGACCATATAATATTTTCTTATTAAAGCTTTACTTTACCTAATCTTACCCAGAACCAACATGAAACTGCAAATAGAAAATGCATCTTTACATTAACATTTAACTGCAAAATGCACTTATTAAATTAGTTGGTTATTTTAATTTGTTGATGTCATTAGAGACCCACATTTTTTACTGTGGAACTGGACAGAGAGGATTAGTCCAGAATGGCATGAGCTGGTTGTTATTAAATCCAAAAGGGTGGAAAACTCCCCTGAACCCATGAACTTTAAGTGCAACCTGTGCAGAAGAGGGTTTCAAAGAACAACCTCTTCTCCCAAATTTTTTGGCAGGGAGACCAGAAGTAAATAGGCAAATCTATTATTGAGCAGAGGTAAGGGAAAAGCTTTTATCAGTCTGGACTTTCATATTACCCACATCCCCATGAACCCTCTAAAGACCTAGATCATATTAACTGTGGGAACACGCAGAGTGTCCTGGCTGCAGGCCAGTCAGGAGTTTCAGAAACAGCTACAAGTTAGTTGAAACAGGTGCATGTAATAAAGAAGCCTGAAATAAAGAACCAGAACAACTGGCCTGCGTCAAGTTGAAGTTACTGTTACACAGGGCTGTTCAGAATTTTCACAAGTTTCAGAAACCTCCAATTCTGCGCTTTGCTTTTTTACTTCAGAAAATCGATTCATTGAAAATGTACAAACCAGTGTATTTCCACTTACAGATGGACCTAATATAATGCAAAACCTTTGCATTTTTTCAAAACCTGTGCTGTTTGAATTGTTATTGTTGTATAAATTTGACCTGCCTAGAAACAAATACAGATGAAAAATGTGTGTTTTAAAACATCAAGAAAAAATGTAGGCATCTGACCTCTTAGCTCAGAACAAAAATTAAAATAGTGTACAGTCTTATGTACAGGTCTATCCCATATGTTTGTGAAAAGCTCAATTTTATACGTAGGCAAAGAATAAAACAAGATAAGGGGTTCTGGTGAATGCAGGGACATCTTCCTATCTCAGACCAGACATTATCCCTGGACAGGGTTCAGAAGCCCTTCTCTGGCAAAAAGGTCTGTGGAAGTTTGTCCTCCACTTCCCACCCCAAGGATCTGAAAAAAGAAGCAACAGGTTCCCCAGTGAGTCAGGCTATATTTTCTGGACATTGTAGTATGTACTTTCTTCAGTATAACCTTCTGGATGCTCACTTTGGCAGCATGGGTTTGAAAGCCCATGACATCCCTTTCCTCTGATTTGACATGCCAATAATACTGGCAGTGTATGAATCCATACACATACAGACCAAGTCATAAGCAATATCCAAGGTGCAGACAAGGCCAAATTTTTACCAGCTCTTTCACATAAATGGTAGAGGTAAGAGGTGCCAACAGTTTCCATCATTAAGATGTGTACCTGGGAAACAGTCAAAAAATGTTCTTTAAACAAAGGACTACTTAAGAGCATAAGGTCATTCACATAAGGAAGGATGCTGTGGTGAGTTAAACCTTTTCATTAGCAAACAAATTATCAGCTGTCAGAAACAGTTCATTGATTGTATTTGGTATCCTGGTGCTTTTTTTTTGTCTTTATAGAATCAATATTTAAATTCTTCAAGGTTTAAAAAAAAAAATTCTTTGAAACTGGTAATAAGTACTTCCTAGAAATATGTACTATTTCCCTGGAACTGCAGTGTGAATAGCAATATAAATAGGGTCTGGTAAAATCACTTGAGTACTATTGGACTTTTCCTAGGTTTAGAAGATGAAAGTTAAAGAAGTTTATGGATTAACTGTATCATATTTTTTCTATGGGATTTAAGGTACTGTATTTTCTGCCAACATTTTCAACATATGGAATTAATGTTATAAATTTAATGATCTGGGTGAAATAAAACTGAGGGTTATAGAAAACAAAAGCAAAATTCTTACAGAACCTTCTAGTTATGAATGTGCATCAAGTTGGAGTTGTAAATATTGTAGCTTATTGCTCACACAACATAGTTCCTCACTAAAAAACTGTCCGTGGAAGAATTTTATGTCCATGTCTTTTACAGCAGCATTAAAAAGAAAAAAATCCCAGATAAGTCACCAATATAAAAAAATTCTATTCTGTAGACAACAGAATTTTTTATAATTTTCCTTCCATCACCTTTGGTGAAAGAAAGTGAATTCAATTGCTTTCATGTGTCCAACACATGCATCTGATTTCGCTGCTTTTTGTCATATCTCCTTTTAAATGGGGACATAAAAACAGTGGCAACAGCAAAAGACATCAATAAACATCTAAAGATATCTAAGTATTTTATAAAATCTCTGAAATATAATCTCAGTGGGTAGCCCTCCACAGTAGAGGAACAGCACAAGAGCAAATGCTTTTACTGATATTCCTGTATAAGAAGGACACTTTGACACCATAGACAGGTTTTTTTGTGTGCTAATGTTCTCAAGAGCTGTGCTGTTAGGAAATTCTAACTTCTTGTAGGATTGTTTAAGCCAAAAGTGTTAAAGAATGGTGACTGAATATGAAGCAGTCTACTTGCACTTCACTTTGGTGTTTTACAAATAGCACAAAAGTTTGAGCTCAATAAAAGTAAAGAGGAACCCAGCAAGCCAAGGTGACAGACTCAGTTTGGTAGAAATAAGAGAGGCCTTAGAAAAGGCTGTCCAAAAGCCATCTGAAAGCCAAGACTTTAAGAGCATCTTTATAGAGATGGTGATATAAACTATAAAAGGACATTTCTGGAACAGTATAATGATGGCTTCAGCAGCAAAAGCCATAAGGCAATGAAAGAAATGGACAGCTGTAATGTTGAAACAAATGAAATAAAAGTTGATAGCCAGGAACTGTCAGAAAGCAATTAAAAAATATTAAAACCACAGATATTATGCATAAAGAGAGGCAAAATATTTATGAGGGATGGGAAGCATCATTAATTATAACTACCTCAATTAGCTTCTTAGAATCATCAACTCTATGATTGCAATAAAGAACCTCCAATAAAGTAACATCCCCTCTTTAGACAGGCTCCCTATGTGCTCCTAGGAAGGCTACTAATGTGCACCCACTAGATGCCAGTCTGTAAAATGGGAAAAGTTCTTCCCAGCCTATAAAAGCATGCTTTGGCTGAAATCCAACACAGAGTGGGAAACTTAGCCATAAGAATCAAGAAAAACAAACCTCAGAAAAAGGCAGATGGAGGCAAAGAAAACAGATATAAAAGGGAGTCTGGATGAAGAAATTTAAACTCTTTCCAGCCTGATTATGGTGTGCCCCTGCAGGTTATGGACAACCCAATCACACCATAGTGATGGAAGTTCTCAAGCCTTTCCACACTTCCCTCCTCCACACATGAATCTCCCAGACAGAGGCTGCTACACCCCTTGCAGAGCTATGGCTCCAGGTGCACCTCTTCCTGAGAAAAAGTCCAAGTAAGAAGTAGAGTGTATTTAGCAAACCCCTGACACATAGCTGACATTTTCTCATTCAGAAGGAGAAAAAGGTGTATATTCATGCATCAAGATGATTATTCAGGGAATCAGCAAGAGGTTAAGGGTTGAAGTTGTAGCTACACACATGCAAGTGGTAGTACAGGTTTTCTTACTGTCAACCTGCTGGAAGGCAGAGATTCATACCAAGAAATTCAGGTTCCTTGCTCTTACCCTCTCTCATGATGTATTTGCCTACAGGAATTCCATAACCATGGTTTTGAGTAGGTGAGGGTGTCCCCTGTGAAACTTTGAGGACACTGAACTCCTAAACTCTCTGATTAAACTGCTGGAGCACCAGGGAGGCCAGGATGCAGAACACTTCCATTAAATGTATTAAGACAAATGTGCTTCTGCAGCTTGGAAAATGACACAATGAGCAACGCTTTTTTCCCATTTTGCACTTCATTATCATATTCTTCTTGTTATTTACAAAAAGGAAAGTATGATTTAACTTGAACATGAGAGCAACATTGATGTGCAAAAAAAATTTGTACTAGACAAAAAGTTGAAAACAGCCTCAGACCACAGTAACTGTCAGTTCTTTGTAGACCTTAAGGAAACAAAATATCAGTGTTCTTGGTGTAAATGTTCATCACAAAGAGTAGAGAGTAATCCAAAGATGGGTACACAGAGTCAGTGTGCTGTAGTTGAACCCCAGATGATGTTTTTGCATCACACAATAGTAGTCCTGTGACCCAAAACTGCATCTGAACATGCACATGTGGGTGGGCACACACTACCCATAGCAGCAGCCAGCTTCAAACACCAGTAAAGCTTTGGAATTCTTTACCAGTGCCTTGGACTCTATCAGTGAATAATTAAGTGTGATAATCACAATGACAGAATGATATATAGACTTGATAAAAATAAACACTTGATTTATTTTAAAACTTGTTTTATACGTGCTTAGATACTCAAAAAAGAAAGCTAATCTGACTCACCTCAAAAGCCTCATGAACTTCAGGAGAGACAGCATAGAAGTTTTGACCTTCAGCTGTCTGAGAGAGCATTGCATGTGTAATTCTTATTTCACAGGGTTACCTGAAAAATCTACAGCAAGTATCAAAGTTGCAAGCATAAGAGTTGCTAAGTTTATGCTACTGATGAAAAAATAAACCTTGAATGCTATAGATTTTCTACAGATGTCTAGCAAAACCCCCTTAATCAAAGTAGTAAATAAAATTTTGATTGATTCTTGCTTGCAAAAAATTTAAGTAAAATAATAATATCATCTAATTCAAACATTCATAACTGAAAACCAATTACTTAAAGGTGACTTTTTATAATCCAGAAAAAACAAAATGTACCATCAAGATTATAGACAGCAAAAGCAGACTCAATGAAAAGACTAGAATAATGGGCTTCAGAATGGAAATGCAGTTATGATAAGAAGAAATGATATGATAAAAATATGGAAATAAACTTCAGAGGGAAATTATACCAATCACTTCTTTTCATTCTTTTTGATAACAGAGGGGAGGGAGTCATTACGTTAAAAAAACAAAGCAAAAATTGAGAAAAGAAAATTCCCTTTCAAATTATGCGTAATTAGGCTATGAACTTTATTGGCATAAGATATTGTAGAGAGCAGAAGCTCAGAATTACATGTATAAGAACAGAGCAAAAAATGACCTTACACTATGCAGTTTAAACTGTCCTAATGAAAATCATAATCATACCATGTACCTGCTACATTGAAAGATTCAGAATATCTTGTCTCTACAGGCAGGTTATTCCAAAAGTATCTTCAGTGAACTCTCTTGGACATTCATCTGGAGATGAAAACAATACAGTTAATACAGGAATCCAGATGAGACTGATTAGTTTAATTAACTCTGACAATTTCTAAGGAGTTGAACGCTAGACTTACTTACATGTAATATAAACCTGATGAAGCATTAGATTGCAAAGAATACAAATTGGCTTAGTATGCCAGAGGTGCTAATGCTGCAGTATTCATACTGAAAGCAAACGGAGTATAATCTCACTAGCCAGCATTTCAGCATTTGCTGAACTAATTACATCAACAGATTTTTCTTTAGAACTTTCCTTAATAGCAGAATCTTCAAATCTTTTTTTCTACCCGTTGTCTTTATTTTTTTTTTTTAATGAACACATGACAAAATCACAGAAGGGCACCTCTGGGTTAACTTGGGTTCAGACCTAGAAATGGTGGAGATGTAGCTCAGCGATGACAAATGGAAATGCACACAGAACTCCATGTGTGCTGAGATGGGTGGACTGTAGGGATCTAAAGCTCTCCAGCACTTTCTGGGAGCTTCCTTCCAGAAGCACGGGGTTCTGAGTTGTTGAATGCAATTTTGAAAAATGCTTTACTGGAACAAAAGAAGGATTTTCTTTTCTTCCCCTCTTAGTTTTAGCTTTAAGGAGAATAAAAACAAATCAGGAAAAATGATAAGCGTAATTCATTTTATTACTTTAGAGACAGACAGTATTTAGAAAAGCAAGCATATTCAACAAGTTTACAGGAAAAAATCCAGATGAAAATGTAGTTTGTCACACGAAGTATTCCTTGGTAGGTTAGATAAATAGTTTATGAAGAATATTGAACATGAATATGTCAAAGGCAATGAAAGTTACTATGAAAGCTATGGTATTGTACAAGGTAAAACCTACAGCTATGCTACAGAAGACCTACAGTACTGTACATGTACAGAACTGTGCAAAGCTGCCAGGTTTTGCTTCACTGAATTTCTGTAGAAAAACCAGAAAATCTTGCCTGTAGGGCCAGGACTCCTAAACGTGGAGGCATAAGCATGCAAATGCCTGAAAGGCGCTAACACTGCAGAGTGAAAAGAATTATTTAGGAATACAGACACATCTTTGAACACAGAAGAATAAAATGAGGACAGGGAAAATGGGCTTAGTGTAAAGTACTTTACAGCAACATGCTTTTCACTCCAGAAGAGACACCAAGAGCATGACAGCCATATTACTTGAAAAATTTTGGTGATGCACATTGACTGCAGTTAGTGAGCTTGACTAGAATAAATGAAGGCTGCTCACAAGACTCCTGCCAAGAATTGGTAACTGTTACAAACTAAATGGAATATTAGGTGACTTTGGTGAATTTCTGTACTAGTGATCATATAGTCAGTCACTCATCAGGTCTCAGCATGGGAAACTTAATTTCTCTTTGCAGTGTGCATGGTACCTTGACTTCTTACTGAGAGAAGAATATCTCTGAGAAAGATTTTGCAAGTGAATCTATGAGAGTCCAGTTCTTATCACAATTTGAGTACAAATCTTTTCTGACAAAGCTGACAGCCTCAGATACTGGAAATAAAGGTCACCAAGCCTATTTTGTTGGAAAAAAAGCAACATGAACTGCAAGTCCAGAAACAGGAGAATAAAGTTCTAGGTTTGTTTTACACACTAAGTAACAATAACAAGCCCTTGACCTTAGGAAATATCTAATGCTCTGATACATTTAGTGCTTCTTTTTCCTGAACATACCAAGAATGTAAAATGTTTTTATGTACAAAATGAATGAATAAACAATTTTCTTTTCAAGACTAATGCAATGAAAAATCACCTCATCCAGATTTCCATTTGGAGCCTATGGGTTCTGTATTTTTACAGTGAGGTCTATGTAATGAAACACACATGATCATTTAGCACTGAGCTGTTGGGGTTGAAGAACTGTTATTTTCTCAGTCAAAAAATCAGACCACCACCGCTACACTTTTATTTATATCTTTTGCATAGTTCTGGGGACTCTGGAAATGTTGATAAGGCACCTGTTATATATGTTACTGAGCTCTGATACATGTATGTATATCTATGGCCTCATTGCAGAGTAGCACCTGGGCACACAAGTAGTCTTTGCACAGCCAAAGCCACCCTCAACCCTCTAAAATAATTTACAGTAAATAGAAATATCTCTGGGCACCAGGTCCATCCTGTTTAGTGTTAACCTGTGACATGTAAGGCAACGGTGTTCATCCTGTCCCCACTTGGCGTGCATGCAGAGATAAGGAAACCACCAAGGACAGGAACTGATTTATTTTCTCTCTCAAGAAAGGTTCTATTCTGCCTATAAAAGACATTAAACAAATTGGCTTTTGCGCTAGATCAAGTCAGTAACCCATGGAAGAAACAGTGCTCAAAGACATCAATGAAATCATTGTGCTACAGCCTGCGGATACTGTGCTGTCTCTCTTTCTGGTACCAATCTCCTGGGTTGAATTGGAACCTGTATGAGCTCTCCCCATTATTCCCAGCTGGCATCTGACCTAAGGACTGTGATGCTGGGTTCATAGACAGATGGATTCTTAAAAAACGATCCTCATTTTCTAAATTCATGAGTTGAGTGACCTGGAAATAAACAATTGGACCTTCCAGTACTTCCAACAGATGTAACAGTATGAGATATGGAGAGGCTACATAAAAAATTAGTCTCATTCTTCTATGAATCAAAGCATATCCAGGTATGACTTCAATATTCCAGAAAGGCTCTAGTAGAAACTGTATTTTTATTTCAGTGATATTAGATCTGATTCTTTTCCCTACACCTATGTTAAATGAAATAATTTAGGGCCATAGTTTAAAAAAAAACCCAAAAATTGGATTCTCAAAAGGCTAAAGTAAAACCAAATTACCTAAGTCATGGAAACACTTCCATTCAATAAGAGAACTTCAATTTTCATACTCCTTCCTTTGGCACACAGCGCTGTTCCTTAGCATGTACCCAGAACACCACCATTCATGGCATGGTAAAGTATGTCATCATCCACCTTGTCAGGATCCTAGGCTAGGATCCAGAAAAAAAGATATCTTACCCTTCCTAAAAGTCCCTGGAGAGCTTATCCAAGAAACATTTTCAGAACAAATGTAACACACCCACATGCTCCTATTGACCACAAGCCACAAGTGAAATTCTGTGCATGAATATGGCTCACTGATTTTACTGAGGTGTTTCATATACATATATGAAGTGAAGTGTGAAGGTACATCAGAGATCAGGTTTAGAGCTGTTAAATGCTTTTATAAACTACCAGTTACCAGCCTCTGGTTTACTGCTCAAACACAGCTGAGCTGAGCAGATGTAGGAAATTCAATGCGTCCTGGACACACTGGATTCACATTTCTCCACGAATTAATAGTGCCTGAGCACCACATCCGGTGCAGTGTCAGATCCTGTGGTGTGTGCCCTGGCATTGATAAGTTCACATATGGTCCCTCCAATGTTCAGCACAAACTGGGCTCTCCAGACAAGTATAATTTAGTTCGCAGATGTACAGCAGGTCTCATGTGTTTTAGATATATAAGAGCTATTGCCCATACTCAGATTATTTATGTATGCAAAGTCATTGTTAGCTGAGGGTAATGGAAGTTGTCAGCAACCCTACCCAGGCAGAGAAGAGGCCAGAGTAGAAAGCAGGAGCTGTGAAAGGCCAGTTGTAGGCTTGAAGTCATGCTGACTCTCACTGTAGATAGAGGAGTCAGTCAGACAAACATCAACAGATTCACCCAAAGGAAAAAAACTGTTGAAATTAAACTATATTAAAGCTCAATATCTGCATGTAAAATAAGGAGCATTATAAAATAAGGTATTATTTTGCTATTTTCAACATTCTGATCATAGCCAAAGTCAAGGCCCTGATCTGGGAGGAAGGGCACTCAGGGCAAGCAACAGTCTGTTCCCCGAGGGGCTTACAGGCTAGGCAGGCAGGGCTAGGGACAGAAGAAAGGAAGAATTGTCATCCACATTTTAGAAACAGAGCACAGCAATGAAGAGACATTAAATGCTTGGCTCGAGGTCACACAGGATGTCCAGGGCAGACCCCTGGAAATGAATCTACATCTCAAGGTGCACCTTCCTGTCTGTCACCCAGACAAGTTTAATTCATAAGGAATAATTAAAAAACCAAACTAAACAAAAAAAAACCAATACAAATTAAAAATCAGCCACTTCCCAACAAGACTTATATAGGCTTTCAGTCTACCATTTCCAACTAACTTCTCAGTCTAGCAGCTAAGATTTCATTACATCTTTGAAAACATAACCGTAGTGTTTTGCCTCATGCTGTACTATGCATATTACTAAAAGCACTCCCTAATGCTGTAATATTTTGCTCCGTGAGAGGTGCCATACTGCCAGCAAGCAGCAAACTTACTGACTAAAATTGCAACCATTGAACAGTATCTTCTCTGTGTCTCTGTGTCTTTTGGCCTAAATAAAGTAAATACACAGCATTAAGGGCCTGATCCTACTCCCACTTAAGTCAATGGCAAAATTCCCACTGATTCCAATGGAAGAAGCAGCCAGCCCTAAAGGAACTGGTGATTTTTTATTTCCTTAAATTTCTGGCAGATCAAATCATGTGCAATTTGCAGCTCCAGAATATTGGATGAGAAACAGTGTCTCCATACATAATTTAAAAATAATGAAGATTAAATAAATTTTATTACTGTGCTGATAGTGTACAAAGATGTAATAAAACCTAAATTAAGACAGGAAAACAGGTCTCCCAAGGCAGTGTTAAAGGGATCAAGAAGGATTTCCACTATGGAAAGTGGATAGTAAAGCATGCTCCAGTATCTCATGATATATGTCATAAATTCAAATATAAGGGTTTAAGTTCTTCACATTTTACCATGGTTCATATGCAAGAAAAAAACCCAAACCAAAAAACAACAAACAAAACAAAACATTTAAATAAAACATAGATAAATCATGGATAAAATGCTGTCCTTGAATATATATATATGATTTCCATTGACATTAGAGTATCCTGCCTTGCATCTTTGACCAAAATTTGGAAAACATTGTTTTCATTTTACTATTTTCCCTTCGGCAAGTGTATCCAAGTAGTCTTTAAATATGTTTTGTTCATGAAGCTATATTTAGAGTTCATTTATTTAGATGCTACTTATTTCATATCCTGAGCCAAATCACGCCTTCTTTCCCTCCGCTTTTTTTATTATCTTTTCTTCCACAATTCCTAGCAGAGATCATGAGCTCATCATACCTTTTCTTTCCATTTGGTTTATGATATTTATCTTGGGCTGGCAATGCACTTGTTGCCATGTAGGACTTGTAGATTGTGACTCCTGTTTTTTTTGGCAGGACACTTACATTTTCAAATTGCTGAAAATTTCTCCCAACATTACTTAAGACATTTTTAGCTGAAATAAAAGTCAACAGAACACTTCTGTGTGGACTCTAAACTCTCTTCTTTTCCTAGATAACCTCAGATGGTAACTAGACTAACAATTGCTAACAATATGAATCACCCATATGATTTAGTGACAAACTCTTTTGCAAACATGAATGACAGGACACAGTTCCGATGTGAGAAGGCTCATGTCCTAAAAACAGAAAGACTTTTAGGTCTAGGCAGAGATAAGTGTCAATGAAGAACCCTCCAGCAGTTACCCCACCAGGGTGAAAGGAAGCAGAACATATATTAGAACTCTAAGGAATCAAGTCCTGTCAGTCACTGCTTTCCATGAAAGAGATAAAAGTCATAGTAAAGACCCGAGTTCTAGGAACAGCAGCATAAAATATTGGTATGGTTCACAATTCAAAGCTGTGTAACAACAGGTGCTGAAGGCAACTGAGTCTGGGGTAGCAGACGAGGTGTCTCCTGCAGGAACTCAAAGTGCTTGCTTCTGGACAGATGCTGAACCTGAGAAGCTAATAAGTTAGGCTGTGTCTCCTTGGCTGTAGGCATTTACTCTCCACCATTTGTAGAGAAGACTGTGCACTACTGCCTGTCATTCTTTTTTATTGTGAAACAATAGTTCCAACAGAGTCAGTGAAGAAGAACAAGTGCAAACAGGTATTTATGCCTGCAAGGATGCAGACCTGCTGAACAGAGAGGGTCAGTCAAATAAATTTCTCCCTGAGAATCAGATGCAGCTGGAAGAAAATTCAGATTCTCAAAACAAAGGCTAAGCCTCTGCAGATCCAGACATTATTTAGAAAAGCAAGCAGACAAACACCATAGATGGAAAAGTGCTTTTTAAAGACTAACAGATCATGATGGCACAAGCAAAAATTAGTATAAATTATTTTTGGACGAGAAGAAAAACCAGAAGATTTCTAATTATCAGAGGAGTAAATTAATAACTTTTCAGTAGCAGTCGTGGGTTAGGAGAAAAAAAATACAATGATACAGGGATAAGCACAAACAGCAAACACTTAGGGCTGTATCTAATCATATGTAAGCCTTACCCACCCAATTTTTGGAAAAGAATGAGTTAGCAATGTGGACACAGGCCTGGACATGATTTTTTTCTGCTCAACAAAGCATACTTTCATATTTTGAAGGTATAAATCAGTTCTCATTCAATAAGTTCCAAATATAGATGATACCTGGAAGAAGCACACAGAGAATTATTTTAGTAATTGCAACAATATAGTTCACACCTATGAAAAAATGAGGTACTTAGAGGAGTTTTTGGTTATAATCAAAGAAAAAATAATTTCTTTGAGAGAACCTAATTCTTTCAAGAAACTACTAAGCTGGTGTTTTGACTGAATTAATCATCAGTACAGAGAGGAGGTACTGCCTGAGGAATCTAAGTGTTTTAAGAGAGGAACATTTGTCTGAGCAATAGCAAAACATGAAAGGATGTGTACTTTAATTTGCACATAAGTTTTGGAAATTATTTTGGTTTGTAATTCCTGTAAATATGCTAGTATCTTCACACCAAGAATTATAAGTTTGTGCCTTGAAAACTGAATGAAAAAGAAAGTCACCAGTTACCTAGGCTTAACTGTGTTCTAGTGAGCTCATGGTAAAATCTAGAATGCACATCTGCTTTTAAAATTGCAGTTACCTAAAGAACATATTCTTGTAAAAATCCAACTTATTGTGATTTTGCAATGCATTTATTTTAAACTGATATGTCAAAGAAGAATGCTGTCTCTCTGAGCTCCTGTTGTGGTACAGAAATCACAGCTGAAGCTTTGCTCCTCCTATAACTCCTAAGAAGTCCAAAGCCTTAGGAGTTCAGCTGCATCTGGAATAGCAGCATCTTCATGTCAAAGTCCAAGACAAACACACATTTAATGAACCTTCAATCTCCCTAGGCTCAGTTCTCACTCCCTGACTTCCAGGGCAGACCTCAGCTGAAACAGCCAATTTGGACTCTCATCAGCAGGCTCTTTGTTAGAAATCAAATCAGCCACCCGCAAAAGGCCTGATGTTCCCTGAAGAGATTCTGGAAGGCCACAGTCATAAGCCAGCCTGATGTATCCTTATCATTTCAGATAGCCTTAACACCAGACACCAAGCCACGTGCAGTGAGCTTGCTGTATCTGATTGGAAGTGCCCAAGTGATTGCATACATCTCTACATCTGTCAGAGGTAGAATGAACCATTACTTCCTTCTTAGTTAGCACACTGAACATATATTTTCCCTCAATCATTTCTAACTCAAAGAGAAAAAAAATTACTTTCTCTGAACTTTAAGGGACAATAAAGTTTCAGCAAGGTTAAAAGCTCCACTTGAATATTCACACGTCTAAAATTTTTTTATAAATTCACTTATGTAGGTACTTCAAAAGGATTTAGAAAATGAAATTCTTGTCTATTTTTAGCTAATCTGCTTTAAATATATTTTTCTCAAAACTCCTATTTCTTCCACAGGAGGGAGATTTCTGACCAGTCTCATCCTGTTTTCAGTAGACCAGCCCTTTCACCATTTTTTTTTTTTTTAATAAGAGCAGTTCCATTAATTTCAGATAGGATTTAGTGTATTGGATTGTGAGCAACAGGATTGGGTCCCTGGAGCCCCTGACAAGCACAATAGAGCAATTTGCTCCTGTGTTCAAACATACTGCACGTTCTGGGCACAGTGCTGTTTTCCCAGCCCAAAGCTTCTCCCCAGGGCCTGCTGGCTCCAACAGAAATGCCTTGAAAACTCTCTGTGCACGAGTCAGCAGTCCTGGAATGACACCATTCCCATTAAAGAATAATGACCATTCTCTAATTTTCATTACAGAAATATAACCACATTTCCCATGGAGTGTGGCAGGTATGGGCTTCCTCTTAAAAATTTTTCCTCTGGCCTCAGGTATCTCAAGGTGTTGAACGTGGGGTGCTATGAAGGTGCCAAATGGGATTCGAGAGCCTCTCCATTTCACAACCCCAAATCCCAAACTCCTATTTCTCTTTATTAGACAAAGAGTGGTTGTTTCCCCACCCCGTCTCCATTTGAGCATACATTTATGGGGGATAGTGATGTGGAAGTCTGTGGTCTTGGCAAAAATGCTCCAATTAGGCAAGCCAGTGCTGATTAAAGCATGTATACGACTGGAACATCAAGTACCCACAAAAGTTTTGTCAGAAGTACTGGGAAGTCAGATGGGGTTCCTAAAGATGGCTCTTACGGTTAAGCAATTTTTTTCCTCCTAACATATACAAATATCTCTTTGTATTGGGATTGTGATCTAATGCTGGAATTCACAGAAGCAAATAGATAATAACCCCTTGACCTCCATGAAAATAAAAAAAACTGAAAGACTTCTAAAAGAAAAATATTCTAAATATATCCTAAAAGAAATATAAATATATTCTAAAAGAAAAATTTTTCTTCAAAGAGAAAAACTTGAAAGTGTATGGCAGTAAGTTATAGTAAAAGTATTACTTACATCTTAGGGCTGTAGGGTTTTTCATTTTCCAAAGACATCAGATGTCTTAAAAAGCTAAGCAGACCTGATTTTCAACCAGAGTTAATAAAACACAAATCGAGGTACAAATGGGTCACAAGTGTCATAGCCACTGGGGCAAGATAGCAAACAGGACTTAGTAATGATATTCACACCCCAGCGTTGAGACAATGTTGCTTCATGTCCACATTTGTCTAAACCCTGAAGTATTACAATATATGAGGGAAGAAAAAGGCATTGCTCTCTTTTCTTTTTCTAATACTTTGGATTTCTAACAAAGAGCATGAGTCAGCCCTTTTAAGTGTTGTGTTAAACATATAAAGAACTACTCCAAAGCAATTTAATTTAATCAAGCCACATCCCTTACAGAATAAACCCCAATACTTTTGGAAGCATGAGTAAGAGGAATAAGAGTTTTCCTGCCTGCTTTCTGCTGTCCTCAAAGGGCTTAAAAAAGCCTAATACAAAGGAGTTAAGCAATGCCTGAAATGGGATAATAAATGTGACACTCTCTGACTATCAGTAGCAAATATTTGAGCTTATCAAATAATGGAGGAAGTAGTTTAGTTACAAATAAACCAATCTCTCATAAAACAAGTCTTCACACAAGGTAATTTCATTGAACTGGAGACAGCTAAAGGCCACCAGCACGCAGGACTCCCGCTCCCTGTGCACTCCCCAGTGGCCCCGCCTGATTAATGGGGTGGCCGAGTCCAGGGATGCCAAAGAGGGACAAGGGAGGCGGCCTTCATATCAGTGGAGCGGCAATAAATAAAGCATCACAGAGCTGATGCGAGGAAGTGACTCATCCTCCTGGAACACAGCGGGATTTGTGCTCTCCCTCGGCCGCCCCCTCCCCCTCGGCCCCGTTTCCCTGCACTGCAGAGACCAGCGTGTCCCAGAGACTATAGTAGATGTCACCGCTTGGCACTGGCTATGCAAAGAGAGGACAAATATGTGGGTGTGCTGCGGATCTGGGACAAGGGCCTTAAAGCCACAGCGCTCCCTCTGGAGGGAGCATCTGGGCTGAAGCAAGGGCAGCTAAGTATGTTTCAAAGGACAGCTTCCTGATGGGAGGGAATTGGATGCTCCTTCTCATCTTCGTGGCATCTAAACAATCCAGAGGGAAAAAATAGCAACTTTGGTAAACGGTAACAGACTTTCCTTCCAAAGTTATGTAAGAGCACGAGCAATTTAAACACAGGGGAACTGAGGCAAAGGGAGGGGATCTGAAGGTGAAGGAGTTGCAACACACCCATGGCTGTGCTGGGAGCTACAGTGAGGTTTGGCCACCAGGTTAACGCCAGTCAAGCCCCGTGGTGCTGCCAGAAGGGCTGAGCCACACTCCTCTCTCTCCACAAGCTCCCATGCCCTCTCCAGCAGCTTCTTCTCAAGGGACATGACACCATGTCAGCACAAGCATCAATGGAAGCACAAGGCTATTTGAGGAAGGATGGTAGGATTATTGTCCTGATGGCAGTGGACCTGTAGTGTCAGTTCTAGGTTGAACTCCTATTTTCTCCATGATAAGAGTATGTGATTTCACTGTAAGCATGCAGGGAAACCATTCATACATCAAATAAATTAATTTTCTTCCTCTGACTAAACAGTAAGGTCCCGACAGGTATCAGTAACAAAATTTATTTTTCCCCCTTTTGTTTTCCGGGCCTAACATGGCTTTTGTTTGCTACATGATTCATAGTATAGTAATTAAGCTTTTTTTTTTTTAATTCCACATGCTTCTATGTAAACTTGTGAAACACGTTTGCAAAAGGTAACAGAGACTGATAGCCCCATTTCAGAATGCAATGAAACCTTTAAAGGATTGTAATACATGAAAGTATTCTGTAGTACAGAAAATCAGACATTCTGGTATTTGAGAATGTAATATGGTGTTATTCATGTATATATATCTTATATCAGTTGATCTTTTTCTATATCTATACATTTGGACAGGCTTTTATGAAGATATACAAGTTAAAATATGTGAGTATAAAAGCAGATTCAAAACAGGTCGTGTAACTGCTTTAGTGTTTGAAGTAAACCTTGCCCCCATTGCTGCCCTTTTTGTTGAATCTATTAATTATAACACTGGAAAACTCCATTAGGACCTTGATGTTCAGTCCTGAATGTGGGCTTATCTTTGCTGGCTAAAAGTCAAGCAGTATACAAACACTTCTCAAAGTAAATGTAAGTGCATCACCTGACACAGCATGAAATCACCTGGTCAGCTACTGTTTTCTTTACTTTTGCTGCTTCTAGGGCTAAACAGGCTTTAGTGCCTTTTAAAATAGTTTTGAATTATACCAATGATTGACTTTAGTGAGCTCATTAAAGTAATCTGTGATTTCCATGGGCAAAAGCAGTTGAAAGACACTCAGCACTGTCTCAGCTGTGGACTGCAGTGGGGTTGGAAGGCTCCCTCTTACTGCTGAAGGTGGATTTTGCTGGGACAGCTGAATCACAGGGCATCCCCTGATCCACCTGTCCCACCCCCCTGCCCACGGTTGCTGCTCTTAGCAGGAACTGCTCAACAGGGGAGGCAGTAAGTAAATCTTCAGGAATACTGGTTAATGTTAATACACCAGGCTAGGAAATTAAGCAGTTCAGAAAGCTTATCTGTCCCATTACAAGTGATTGTTTCTCCACAGACAAAAAATTCAGCTGCCTGGAATGGAGGTGGGGGACAACACGCTTTAGATGTGGAAAATGAACCCTCCTGCAATCTTAAACCCTTACATTCAAATGAACGAAAAGAAACTCTGATCTACCTTCTGGATAGACATGTCACTACCTGGAATCCTGAAAGAGTCCATGGAGAGCAGTAGGCTTGATACTTGTGTAGGCTATAACTGATTTGAAGGTGGTAATAAGAGAAAATGAAAAAAGAAAATATACAAATCATATGTGGGAAAAGCGAAACAAATCCCTGTCACTCCACAGCCTAGGTAGACCCAGATTCATCTACACAGATCAGCTCCCTCGCCCCCTTTATTTCAAAAAAAGAGTTTCTATGGAAAGGGTGTGGGAGGTATGAACTACTCCATATACATTGCCAAATATATATGTACGTATTGGCATTTCCCCCTCTTCCAATCCCCACACTATTGCCTGGCTTTGTTTCCGACTAAAACATAAACTCTGTTAGTTACAGCCTTTCTAATCCTTTAATAAACAGCTGAAATACTTCTTAAAAATTCCGTCACAGCTTGTCCTGACACACATCAGCCTCAGCTGCACACTCACACAAGGTGGGGCCAGCGAGAATGAGAGGCCTTAAAAAATGTAACATACACTGTGTCATCCCTACTGGGATTCAGGGGAAGAGTCCACAACAGGAACAGCCCTAACTTGTATCCCAGGGTTAGAACTACTATTGCAATTCAACACATAAGGTCTGTGAGAGCCAAAACAACCCCTCCATCCTCTACCCACATAACTAGATGAAAACTGCATGCAACACAGAGGTGGTGTTGAAAGAAAACACCGTTTCTGCTTTATTTGAATCCCCTGAATATTGCTGGTGAGGCAGTGCTGCAGCGCAAGGGTTAAGGGCTCTCAGAGAGCCATGGTGCACTTTAGCTGGGGGCGGAGACGAAGCAGAATGGAGGCCTGTGCTGCTTTCCCTGGGAAGCTTTTAGATTAGTGTGCTTCCAGCTGCATTTCCTTGAAAGTGATTTAGTTTCTGCCCATATCAGAATCCTTTCATGGATCTGTTCCTATTCAAAATAAAGTGCCTTAAGAAAAGCACTGTGATGGAGTTTAAAGTAATCCAAAAAGTATGGGTTGGCTTAGAATTTCTGTTACAACTAAAAGGGCCAGGATTCAGGACAGGAGCATAACTGAAATTGTGCCTCCCTGTACATACTAAGCCCTTTCTGACCTAAGGCATTTACCACAAAGAACAGGAGGCTTCATCACCTCTCACAGGGCTTACAGTAAGGGAGGTACTTTTTATGTCCCACTAAGACTTGTTTCATTACAAGGTATCCCTCAAAATTATGCCGAATTAACTCTCTCTGGGAACACTGTCTCTCATGACAGCCATGATCGTTTCTCTTTGTTTTAAATACAATTCTGGAAACATTGTCCCATTTGTTACCCCAGAAACTGCAGTTTTTTTCAGATATAACTCTTGTTTAGGTAATGATTTTTTTTTTTAGTACCAAACAAAAAGCATAGACATAGCTTAAAATATTAAATATAAATATTAAATATAAAATATTAAGTGTTCATGAGCAGTGCTTATCCTATGAATGACAGCCAGGCGTATGTTCTTAGAGAATTATTTCTTTAAATGACAAGACTGCCAAGGGGCCAACGGAGAACAATTAAGAAAAATATCATTGTTCTGGGCACAGAGAGTAGCAGAGGAGACATCTACACTGCAGAGCCTAGGAGCCATTCCAAGTCCCCACCCCAGGAGCAGACTCTGGCTGAATTCTTGATCCCAGTGGACCTCAGCCCAGGCACCTGCTCCAGGTGAACACTAGGACTGCTTTAAGAAGTATCAGGTGTGGGTGTTGTGGAGACCTGAAGAGTGCCATGACATATCCCTGCCAGTAAGTATGGGCATAGCAAGAGATTTATTATCTGAGAGAGCTGTGATCTAAGTAAACAAATTGGACAATGGGCTGGAGAGAATTGATGGAATACCTACTGAGCAGTGGGATGGTTTGCATGAGTCTTCCTGGTTGTTTGCTTGTACATTTTTCTCTGAGATTAAGTGTCACTTTCTTAAATTACCAGAGTGGGGTTTTGTTAGATGGTGTTTTACTAAGCTGAAAGACGAAGGAAAGGAGGGAAATGACACAAGACAAAGAAGCTTAGAACAGTAGTGGAATGAATCCAAGGCAAAGAGAGCATGCAGAAAAACACTGCAGGAGGCTCCTGCATATCCTGACCACCAATGCAAAGTATGTCAAGATGTTTGGGGTGTGACTAAAGAGACCTAATAGCAGTTCAGGGGCTGTGAGAAGACAGGATGGAGTGGACTAGTTTGATATCAGAAACTGATCCTCTCCCAATGCCTTTTATAGAAGCAACAATAATATTTCGAAAACGCGAGCATTTTTATTCCATAGCTTTTGTAGTAACCACCTTATTGGAAAAGGTCACTATCAGAGTGAGGGAAACTGGCAGATCAGTTAGTATTTGCATGGCTAAATGCCAAAAACACTACCACTTTATGGAAGAGTTTTATCTACTCTTGTTCAAGTTGCATGGAGAAGGAACACAGAAGGACACATTTTTAGGGACCTGCAAGCACTGATTACTTTCCCAACCCCTATCTTAGAAAGCAAATCTATTCCTAAAAACTAGAAGAACAAAACATGTGCTTACTACAAATCCAATCTACTCAAACAGAGCAACACATGTGCCAAAGTCCTGGCAAAAGAAGAGCAGAATGGGGAACACTGGCATGGGTTTTCAAAGACAATTGAGGTACTTTTCATTTTGCTTGGGAATATTTGTTTGTTCCTGATTGTTCACTTCCTTGTCCAGTTGCTTCAGTATGAACAACTGCACAATTGGGTGTAACCTGTTAAACAGAATAGTAATATTTTCCATGTACTTAGCATTCAAGCAGATAGATGAGAATTGTGTCTCATTATTGCTCCCATGGCATAATGCTGGACCTTGTCCATGAAAAGTTGGATTGTTGGGATGCCTCCCATATGGTAAAACTACCAAGCTTTAAAAGAAACTATGGTTTCCACTGATGCAGCTCTTCCCTGTTCTGTCATGTTATCTCTCTTCACCATTCCAGCTGCAAACGAACTCTCAGGTACAGCATTAACTGTTTTAACATTTAGGTACACTCAGCAATAGATATTAAACCTCATTCTGAGTCTACAGCTTTCACTCTCATTCTACTTTAAAATTAATTTGGAACTGCATGTTTTTTGTGCCTTCATCCAAGTTTTGCTCTTTTCTTCAGGCTGAGCACATGAAAAAGATGTGTGAATTCTTCACCTGGCAACCAGCTTGCAGTCCCAGCTCAAGGATTCACTCTGACTTCATTAGGACTTGAAAGGAAAATGCTACACAGCTCTGTTGCACAAATGCTGTGGAGTGGTGAGAGGCAGCACTGAAGAGGTTAAAGATACATTAACATGGTCCAGGTTTCTATTTTGTACCTGAATTTGAAAGCAAGAAGGCTTGGAAGAAGCATAAGGGAGAAGGGATGGATTCTGGAGATGAAAGGGAAAATAATTTTCTTTAGGTCCATAGCAAAGGTTTACAAAGAATTTCTTTTACACCCCAAATGGCTAAGGTTATATTAACTGGCTTGGAGTATCCCACAAATATGTTCTTCCTGCAAGAAAGACATTTCCTGGGGCTGGAGGAGCGCAGGAGGGAGGGGAGAAGGCTGGAGAATGGGGATATTCGATGTATTGCGGTATGTCTGGAATCCTCTTATCTAGCAAGACTGAGAACACCTGGACAACACTTGTCTTCCTCCCCCAACCACCTGTGCAAATTGCTAAGCACACTGAAGCTCAAAGCACTGCACCATACGCCAGTCACATCACAGAGATCCATTGTGACTTCTCTGTACATCAAAGAAAAGTCACTGCTCATCTTCGCACAAGTACTGAGGGAGGCAGTTGTGAAGGGGTTAAAAGATCAAGTTCTGCTATAAAGATAACAGGAACTGGAGAACACGCAGCAGATGTTCCATGTGGAGGCACTTAAGTTTACAGTCCCACCTGTGTCCATTTAATACCTTTAAAAGCAATCTCCTGTTCATTTGTGAGGGAGAAAAGAAAATTGATGTTCCAATCTCACCATCTTCTCACAACATCCGCATCCCACACCGAGGAAAGGGAGGAGGGGATGGGATGAGCAAGACAAGAGGGCTGAAGTTGAGATTTAAGGATGTGAATATACCAAGATTTATTCAAACACACATCCCCATGTGGAAAGTCAGCCATTCTTTTATGTGCAAGGCAACTCATGCTCTGTGATGGGGACCAGCAGCTCAACATTAATGTCAGCATTTAGAATGTCTTCAGAGCAGCACAAATAGTAACTAGCCATGTCACAGAGTTTTACATCCTTCTTTTTGTTTCCTTTCTTCCTTCCTGCTCACATTCTTACATCCCTTCCAAACAAACCAACTGTATTTCATTACATGTGTTGAATGTCTTCAAAGAAAATAATTATGTTAAAATTTTATGGAAATAGGCAACCAGGCAGATAAAGGCTGAGGCTGAGTATGGCTCATCACACTATCAGACACCAGAGGGTCCACGTGGGAGAGGCTTGGGAAAGTTCCATGGTAGTATTTTATTTCCATATACGTGTCCATGGTTCAAATAGATCTGGAGCTAGCAGAAAAAAAACCATCCGGTTACACAGAGCTGTGGGTTTGTTTCCATTCATCCTGCACTAAGGAGATGAAAACATAGCCTGTAGGTCATATCCAGTGACACTGGATATAAAATCCTGCTTCCTTTTTCTAGGCTTGTTGGTTACAAAGAGAAGCTCCTAAGTGTGACTCCACAGAGCTGATACATACATACATACATACCTGCGTACATACATATGTACCCATGATCACTGGCATCCTGAAATGTTCCCAAGGTGATGAATACGCCCAAATAAATTTCTGCATCACTGCTGGCTGCTTTCAACCAGCAGCAGAGGCAGAAATGCATGTCTCAAAGAACTGAAATGAAGAGTTAGTGGAATGAAGGTAATATGGAGCTTGAGAGTTGTGATCTTAAAAAGGAGCAAACTGTTCAGCTGAGTGATGCCAATCTCTCTGTGAACTTCCACTGACATCACTGGGATACTGTTGTTCTGGAAAGTATGCAATTTGTATATTTATACTGTGACCCACGAACCATAATTTAACATGGAATTCAACCCTCTGTGCTTAAAAGACTGACACCCCGAGGCTACAGCAAACCAAAGAACAAAACAACTACTGTCTCCTCAGGCAGGCACGGTTCTTAAAAATATAACGTTTCACAGAAAACAAAGGTAGAATAGTTTCATAACTATGTACAACACACCTTAGTGCCTTGTCTTATGCCAGGTGTCTCCTCACTGCTGGCTATCTGCCATTTGCACCAGTCTCCCATTTCAGGTCTTGGCACAACCCAAGTCACTCCTCCCAATTGCCTATCTGAAGGAGGAGTTAAAACCAAGCAGTATCTGGAGGGTAACCATGAGGTACCTGCTTGCAAAGGAGATTCCCTCTCTAGCCAGCACTCCAGAAGTATTTATTCTATGTCTAGCTTTGCTACGTGCATGACAATGGATTGTGTGTTTGAACTTTTGTAGTAGGTTGAAACTTAGTGATGGAGTTTTATACCTCAGTTTACCCACCTTCTGTTTTTTCTCCCCTCGTGCAACCATCACGTAAAGAAAACACATAAAATATTTCATGTTGAAAAACTGGGATTTCAGCACCACAGGAAGGTTTTAGCATAGCAATTGTTGCTCAAGACCTGAGGTTGCAGTAGCAGAGAGCTTCTAGCAAACAAGAACACCTCTGGCTTTATCTGCACAGTTAGGTGCACATACAAACAGGACTGCATAGGTACAAGCTGCCTAGTTGTCAAGTGCAGCATTACTCTATTTAAGAACAGCACGGCACAGTAGCTGCAATACTTTATTCATATAGCTTCTTCAAAGTTCATACCATAGAGAAACTGGTTGCTTCCCTCTCCTCCCAAATCAGGCACATCTTCTGGAAATACTTGTGGGTCTGAAAGGAAGCACCATTCACAGTGAAGTATTTGCAGAGTTCAAAGCTCACCAGCAGAGAACAACTTCTGGTTCAACACTAACAACTGCAGTTCTGACTGTGAGAGCGGGCAACAACCTCATCTTACAGCTGCCACCTGCATAAGGATTCGAGAGGTAGAACCTTGTGAGTTCATTTTCACATCCAGAAACCTGATGAAGTCAGGAAGACACAGTCATTTCTAATTTCAGATGAGCTGCCTCGAAAGCTCACAACATGCTCCTTAAAAATGTAGCTGGGAAACACTGGGAAATTCCATTTCTTTCTAGAAGGCACTACCCGTAATGAACTGCTCCTGCACCCGGCCACAGTGAGGTCCTACAAAAGATGAAGAGGTGGGTTTATTTTTCCCCCCATTACTTTCCTCCATGCTAGCTTGCCCTATGTTATTAGTAAGCTTGCTGGCTGAGATGAGGCCTTCCAGATATCTTGCAGGGAGTTCTGGGGCTGTACCGACTGCTTGATCGGGTAGAGGAGACTTCTGCAGCTCTATGAGAGCACACTGGCTTTCCTGGCGGCCTGACCAAGCCTCCTGTTTCACCCACCTCCATCTTCAGAATCAATAATTTCAGTCTCTTATTGTTTCTGCTATATAGCTATAACTTCCCTTTGTTTATTTTGCCTGTAATCCTATTTCTCTCCCCTACCAGGCCCAGTGGCTTAAACTGGAGTTTAAGTTTTAAACTTGGAGTGTTGCCAAGGGTCTGAGCCTGTATATTAGAGAAAAGCCTTTTTCACTGCACTGCCCCTGGGGAAGGGTGGAGTTGTGGGCTCCAGCCACCTTCCCCCACCCCCTCCATCGACTCACAGGAGCCTGAGGGGCCCATCACAGGATCCCTGCTGTGGCACCCATTACTGGCCCTATCCATTCTTCCCACCTTGTGCAAAGGGATTTTAGCAACGTAGAGTGCTAGCAGGCTATCTGCTTATTAACCCTTTAGGGTGGAGGGACAGACATCTTGAGGGACAGGGTGAGGGCTGAGGTGATATCTCCAGAAGCTCCTTGCAGCCGGATTTGTTTCCCTGCTTGCACCCACCTCTTCAGTGGCTCTGGTGCCCTGTGGGCTGTACCATGCACTGGGACAGGCAAAAGATCAGTGGTGGCCTGATGAGCTGAGGGGTTCTTAGGGAGTCAAAGCACCTGGACAGGACTGCCATGAATAGCACATTTTCCCACTAAAAGCTGCCTGGATGTAACAGAAACCTCCTCAAACCCTCTCCACGTAATTTTCCATCTCTTTTGACTCCGATGTAATGCCCAATAGGTCTCTATTAGAGTGAGCAATGAATCTTCCAAGGCTGAAATCCTGCTGCTTGGTTCCTATCACAGTACTTGTATTCTGCTAAGAATAGCCCTGAGAGCACCAGTTATCAGGTGGTTACTCTCTGACGCCCAGACTGCACTCACTGAAACTTACAGGGTTGGGACCTACTTCACAGAGTCCTTTGGTGCTTTGTCTTTAAAGACCATTCCCCTCCCCCTCCCCCTTTTTCACTGACTTGCTCCTTCCTGGCATGCAGGTTACCATAGAAAACATTCTTAACTTGCTCTATATCTGATACTTATTTATATTTTCTTCTCGATTACTGTTAGCCAAGAAATAATTCTCTGCTTTATCTACAACTGAAACCAGAAAATGGCAGAGAGCAGAGGCCACAGTTTCAGGACTGTGAAGGGTTTTCTCTTGCTTTTTCTTTGCTGTGGTTTTTATTTTTCCATTTTTTAAGATGAATAAAGATTACTGCAGCACTGAATTAAAACCTTTGGTATAGTGTAAAATGTTTGGGTATTTAAAAGTAGAGAAAACTCATTAAATGCTTTTAAAAAAATTTTTCCCACTGACCACAAATGGAAACTCTTTTGAGTTCTCTTGGTAAAATCTTAGGCTTTTGATGTTGATCAGAAGGGGTCCTTTGATGCCTCTTGTTTATTGTTGAGAAGAAGCAGAACGGAAGGAAGCAGAATTTCTCAATATACTCCTGTTTATATTCCTGTTTTCTTTTGGGACAACATTTGAACAATTTCAAGTAGATTAACTCATTGCCTTAAAGCAGAATATCACCCGGGAGAGCAAGAGGACTCTGCTGTATGAGTCCAATTTTATGCCCAGTTTTGCTGCCTAGACTTGCACTGAAGAGAAGTAGATTTATGGATGGTGGAGAATGTAGTGGTTAGCTTTGCTGAGTGCGAAGGCAGTCTCAGAGGTAGTATGGATGCCCTCACAACAGTGGTTACATACTTGCATGTAGCATCTAGTACATTAATTACAGTTTTGCCAGAATCCTGCAACATAGACAGAACTTCTCTGACCCTCTAAGGTTAAAATAAATAGTGATTGCCTCTGGCAGTACAGCATTTACAAAATCAAATGCATGTGTTCTATATATCTAGTGCTACACATGTACCGCTATTCTATAAAAGTGCATCTGTGCCTTATCTTGGATCAGATGTCATCATCATCTTTGTATGGCATTTACTGGCAGGATACCATTAGAAATTAAGAACACATACATTTATTACTGCCCGGCATTTATCTCCATTTTGCTAATAAAAAACAGATCTGTAGCATCTGAATCCCCTTAAATAGTATGAACTAGCATGTGGCCAAGTTGCTGGTTACCAGGCTGACCAGGGACTGCTGCTGTCTGCTCTTTTACAGCCAACCTTACCTGGCATACCATGTGCCAGTGATTCACTCAATTTGCATTCTAGAAGGCAGAAGGAGTCTGAAGTGATAATTAGGCTCTCCACTGCCTTGCAGTTTTATTACTGCAGATATCCAGAATCTGATTCTCTCTGCAGGTTAACAATGTGCTGGGCAGAGCCGTTAATTTCAACAAAGGTGCATATTTACACTTGTAAAGAGGAGGACTGGTGCTGTCAGTGGTAATGATAGAGATAGAAGAAAGGTAAACCTTTATTCTCCAACTGACTCCCTAATGTATAAATGCTCTAAATGTATGGTCCAGACCTGAGATTGCAGTGGTTCATGGTCGTGTAAAGTTGCTTAAATAGTTAAAACAGACTCTGCCAAGAAAACTAGATGCATAAAAGACCTTATCTTGTTTCCCAAGATAACTGGGATGTCTTTCTTATTGGTGTTGTCCATTTGTTTGAAGTAAAAAAACAACCTTGAAACAGCTAACCAGGAGAGAGAGCAGCCCAATGGGGAGATCTTTTCTTTCAGTTTAGATAAATGGGCTCTGATGAGATGAGGCAATAATTATTCTTACTCTTCTTGCTGAGTACTCATTGTTTCCTCCTTCCTGCAAGCTAGGGCAGAGGAGTGTTGACTAGGACACTAAGGAAGAGATCAATATCACTCACTTCAGAGGTTTTAAGATGTGTATCTATTCTACCTGCTGTGAACATTTGTTTGCTGTAGAGTATTACCTGCAGTAGAGGCATTTCTTCAGATGTTAGAGAAACTAGGACTAAATCTAGTTTACAAAGACAGCAAGAACGCCAGGACCTACCATGAAATGGAATTTCCTAGTAGAATGTATTCACTCATATTTGACAGGAAATTTTAATAACTAAATTTATACTGATGGACATAGCAAACACATAAGTGAAGGTATTTGCCCAGGTTTTATAGCAGCATGTTTCTGTGATAGGTAAACATTACAAATATGCATCAAGGACATCCAGAAGTAACAATTAAGGACAAAAGACAAAGATGAGGTCTCAAATTCTCTGAGCAGTGGAAATACAACAAACATAGCACATAGTGGCAAACATAGCTGAGTTATTCCCATCCTTGAGTACTTTGCATCTCCAGTAGCTCAGTCAGATTGTACAAATACCCTTAAGCAATGGTACAGTACTGGCTGCTTTAATGTCTGATTGATGCCTGTGCAATAAGTCTCTGTTTTATAGCTGCTGAGGCAGTGTGCATAGAAATGGAGCTGATTTTCAAGTGTAGCAAAGTCTAGTTTTGAAATGAGTAGCTAAATCTTCACATTTATAGATCCAGGCAGTACAAATGCCATTTTCTGAGATTCATATGGAATTCTCTGCAGCAGCAACTGTCTGATAGTTATCAGAATATCATGAGCTTACATTTATTTGAAACTAGGCTATTCGGCCTCTTTAACCTATTTTGATTTACTTTCCATCCTTTTATATCCCTCAGAACCACACATTAGTAGCTGATGGATCCAAATACTGGCTTTCTTCTGCTTGCTCTTTCTCTGGTAGTAGCAACTTGTAGTCATTGAGTGGTTTGACAATCCAAGATGCTTCTTCCTCATTTTTTGTAAAAGATATTTCAGTGTTAGCATCATGTTGATTTGACCTGGATTGTTTTATTGTTGTAGGGTCACTTTTTTCAGCCTCAAGTAAGAATTTGATAATAAATTGACAGTGGTGGGGCAAATTCACTCACTCCACATCCAGAAAAATGAGAACTGTAGTAGGCCTCTTTTACTTCTCAGGTTAATACCATTACTGACTAACTATGGAGTCTGTCCCTGTTTTCCTCCTTTGATTTTTCGTCCCTGGAGCCACCTTTCCAGATGAAACTCAACACTTCTCAACACTTCTAATATATCCTAGACTGCATCTTCAAGGCCAAAGGTTTTGGACAAAAGGATATGATATATATAAATTGAACAGTTTTACCACCAAAGAAAAGCCAACATAGCCCGGGTAAACTTTGGACCTCCGAGAATGCTGCCAACCCGTTTAATAAAATAACAATTGAGTTTATGTCAGTTGACATCTTGGATCTAAAAATCCTCCAGCAAATAAATACTTTTTATCACAAAGAAATTGCTTCATTGGCTTTGCTCAGCCTTTGGGTGGGGGAAATGAAATAATTATTGAGTTTGATTTTCTTAAGAAGAACTAATTTAAAGAGGCAGAATTTGGGAATATACATTCAAACTGATGAAAGACTGAGGCTTTTGCTTCATAAGACAGTTTGCATATCTGTTCATTGACATCATGTTTGTTTTACCTGTTCTTTGTACCGAGACACAATAGTGTAATTGAAATATTGAGACAGCAGCTGAGGAAGATTATAGAGCAGGCATAAAAAGCTGTAGCTTTTTAATGAAATAAGTTATAGAGTGCTTAAGATATAAGCTGTTAGTAGGTGCCAGAATACTAGTGAGATTTTTTTCTTGGGAAGACAATAACTAAGATAATTTAAATACTAGTGGGAGAATAAAATCTAAATTGGAAAAATGTAAGTTAATACACTCCATGCAATGAAAACATTAGATGGAACTTTTTGTCTCTGTGGGTCTGTTTTGAGGTTTTTTTAGCCTTCATTTCTGTTTTAGCTAAAAAAGAAAGGATGCAGTAAATTAGTCTCATCAGTATGGTAAAATGTGAAAATTAGCAGAGGAATTTGAACACAGTAATGTAGAGAAAAAGCAAGGATCAGTGTACCAGTCCAAAAGAAAAATCATTTTATACACTGTCAGGATATGAAATGGCTTGGATATACTGAGAAACAGCTGATCAGATAAATATGATATTCTCTTCAAAAGATGAAAGATAAAGTTTGCCAAAATAAAAACTCAAGTGTCTAAAACTGCTACTACATGTGGACATTCAACAAACGTGAAAGGCTCTAAAGAACTAACATAAGAACATTCAGTGACAGGTAATAATTGGCCTAATTTCCACCTTACTCATTAAAGCAGTCATTTCACTCTGAAACAGTTTTATTAGAACAAAATATCTTCTGCATAGCTGTATTTTCATTTTGCATTTTTCTTCAGGCCTCTTCCCTATCGAGGCAGAAGAACAATATTATAAAATGCCTTTGGAAGAAGTTTTACCACAAATGCTGTTCATATGGAAATGGAGAGTATGAATAAACAAATGGCAATGAAAAGAGGTGCAATCACAGGATCACAGGGTAATTCCGGTGTGAATGTCCCCAGTCCAACTCAGAGGTCAGATCAGAGAGTGCTGTATTTTTTTCCAGTTGGCTCTTGAAAATCTTCAAGAGAGAGCACAGGTTCTCTGGGCAACCTGTTCCACCTGTTCAACTCTCCACCTGTTGTTTCTATATCCAGTTTCTCCTTATATGCTATTCGCTTTAGTGCGTGCCTGTTGCCCACATTGTCCCAGCACACACCACTATAAAGAGCCTGGTTCCTGTTGGCCCAATATTTCAGCATGCCTAGGTCGCTCTGAAAGGTGTCCCTGCCCTTCAGCACACTGACTGATACACCCAGTATGGTGCCATCTGCAAGCTGGATGAAGGTATAGCTTTTCACTTCCTCCATGCCTCTGATAGTAACATTAAAAAGGACAGGTCCCAGAACACTTGTAACTGGCCTTCAGGTAGAGTACAACCAGTTAACCACTCCTCTCAGACATAATGATCCAATGCTGAAGAATATTGCCCCATTCTGATATATTCTGACCTAGGCTATTCTGAAAACAAAGTGACTTCCTTAAAAAAAAAAATTCTAGTGGTAATCTGAATGGGGGAAAAATTCTTAGTCTATTCTTGTCCCGGAAACATTTTAAAAAAAGACTCTTTTAAACAGTGTTCTTGCTAGCAGGATGTATCTCTGGCCAGCATATACAGAGATGGTCTGTGTTATAAATGATTTTACAGAACAGCGCTGTTGAGCTGAGAAACTTGATCTGGCGTTCTGGTAGCTAGATCCTTCCAGCACAAGTACAAAAATGGCTAAAATTGTCAGCATCAAACTGTATAAAGCATCAACAACAAGTTCTTGTAGAATACATGCTACAGCCATTTGCCCAAGGAAAATAAATTATTCTAACATGTAATATAAATGTTTTTATACCAAAGTAACTACCACTATTTTCGCTAACATGCACTCTGGTCTCAGAAAGTTCCATAGGATTTAAACCCACAAGATTTGGTTTTTCAGCCAAGTTCAATCAACTTTGCTGCAAAATACTTCTAGTTTGCAAGTGATTGTAAGAAGAAAAAATGCTGCAAATGAATACAATTATAGAAAAATAAACTTGTATCAACTGTTACTTCTCAAAAGCCACAGTTTGCCCCTCTCTTTGTAATTTTTCTCAAAATTCTCTGGTTTAAGTCCATAGTGACCCTTATATATAGAACAATTTCTCTTTCTTACTGATTTCCATAAAACAAAAAAGATGTAGTAGGATGTTGAAAAGATGGGCAGAATGCATGACTTCTTAGAACAGTGCATTTCCTAAGTGAAAAACCTCAGCTTTCTTCACTTTTTTCTCCAAATGAAAAAAGCATATTTTCATTGTTTGGATTCATATGTATGTAGTCCTGTAAATAAATAAATGAAGATGATGCATGGTTTGCTGTGAGAATGACAGACTAGTGCCAGAAGATAACCAATGTCTAGATTGCCTTTTATATTCTCTTCACCTGGAAATATCAACATGACTTTTTAAGTAAAGTGAGTTGTCATATTGCGTTAAACTGATACTGGTGCCCCAAAAAAACCCAAAAAAACTGACTTCAGAATCTGCTGAGTGGATTCTCTGTTGTCCATAAGGGTCGTTCAAGCAGCTTCAGCTCCAAAATTGTATCACCTGAAGTGAGGTGAAACTGAAGTAGATCCAAAACATTGACACAAGACTGCTAAATGCCTAATGTTGCAAATCTCATATTTTTCCATGATATTTTTATTTAACTGATTGGAGTGGCTAGGAGTCACTCATATCAGCAATGAAGAAGCATGTCTTTTCAGTGTAGTGACAACAAAGAAAAATTTAACTGAACAAAATAAATTATAGGTTTAGGAAAAAAGAATTAGAAGTTCTTACCTTTATATTTCTTACCACTCTTGTGACATCCAGGCAGCTATATATTGGGAAACACTTTTAGGAAGATGTGTTTGTTTTGGCCATCTAAGCAGCTTACAGAATGAGTTTAGGAGAGCTTTCTCTTTATGAAAAAACAGTTTTGAAAAACATTTTCATAGTCAATACATAAATAAATACCTTCCTAATTAAAATAAATCTATAAGTATTTATAAAAGAAGTTCATAATGCTTAAGCAGCTGACTACTTTATCTTACAAACAGAATATTTGACAGTGTTAAAAGTGCTGCATGAACCCACTCTGTGGTGGTGAAGAACAGATTATTTCACACAGCCAGTATAAACATCACATGAAAAAACCCGTTCCTCTGCAATGAACAGTCAGATAAAATGTCATCTCCCAATATTTTGTGAAACCTAAATATTTTTTTGATGAAAAATGTGTTTATCTATCAGGCTTTTCATCTTAATGGCATTTCTTAGATTCACAGACTCTTTCCATTTGGCTAAGGCATTTGGACTGTTATTAAGTGTGTCTTGCAGAAAGAAATAAACACCCAGCATTAAAATAACAAAAAGGTTTTCAAAATATGAAGATGTCTTTCACATATCTGAAAACTTTGTTGCACAGTGGAGGAAGTATTGGATCTGTGTCTGGCTGGATTATTTCAGCCTTAAGGATCAAATAGTTTTTTCAAACTATTTCTTAATTTCTCCTTGTTCTTTTCTCAGTTCATGACAAGGATGGTTTTGGGTTTTTTTTCCTAGAGGCACTGAATCAGTGTTTAAAATCATTTTGGTTTGCGTGGAAGTACGATATATATTAAATGATATGATACTAATGATCTTCTGCTTTTTAGCATGCAATGATTTTATAAGACCAGGGGCATAATAAATGTCAGCATAAGGAGGAAGATTTATTTTTCTGTCTCTGATGTCTGTCACTGTAATTCTGCTAAAATACAGAAAGACTGAAGGTTTATTCTGGCTAAAATTGGAAAAGCTTAAACCTGCCACTGTGGCAAGTTTATTTTCCCTCAAAGTATTCAAAAGATAAAGACCTATATTTGCTAAATTGCTCTAAAACAGACAGGTGAGAAAAAAATGTCCAAAAAATGAGTAATGGGAAATGAAAAGGGAAAGAGAAATATGAGATACCAACAAAAATGGAAGCAATGTTATTTACTTTCAACAGTGTCATTTTTTTTGAAACACTTGAAGAAAATCTGGTCTAGCAGCTGATAACTAACGCGCAATTGTTGAACCGTATTCATCTGCTCTTGAGACCTTACTGAAGTGGAAAAACTGTTGCCAATCCTCACATGAGGATACTCATAAACAAACCAGGTCACACCAAGAAGAGATGATGTAACTTTGATTCTCCGTAATTTCGGAGAACACCATGGCACCAGAGCTCATTCTCTTCAGCCCAGATTTCAGTGCCTGATGGTGTGGGGTCATCTCTGGCTCCCTTTGTCATGGCTGGAGAAAGACTGTGACCTTCAGAGGGTAATCAAGGTCTCCGTAGTGAGATTTCTGTCTCCCTCTCACTACTGATTATGGAGGTCATCTGACACAACTGTATTCCTAATTGAGGCACCTCATGGTTTCTACATAGGTAATAGAACAGAAGTGAAGCCTGTACTATCAATGTTCAACAAAAGAGACAGCCATAGACTAGAAAGAGAAATTAACATGGAAGGAAGGAAGGAAGGAAGGAAGGAAGGAAGGAAGGAAGGAAGGAAGGAAGGAAGGAAGGACGGAAGAGTAAAACTTAAAATATGCTTGATCTTTAAGAAGGGTGAATGTAGAGATGTGGGCAACTGTGCTGTCTTTTGCTGCCCACCACCAAGGGGTCTGAAGGAAAGAGAACATGATGTAAGTCCAATAGCAATGGGGCTGAGCACTACATTGTCCTTCACTCCTGAAACACCCGTGTCACAGAGAAGGTGATAGTCTTTCACTTAGTATCTATTAGTTTTCTGCTGCATCCTACTTAGAGAAAGCTCTCTTCTAAGTTAGTTACTAAATAAGATGAATATACCAATGGAATTATTTAGTACTCTTTTTCATTTATTGAAATCTTGACTTTATGCCCTTAGAAGTCAGTGAGAAATTGCCCATTGACAACACAGAGCAAGATCAAATCCCTGGGATATTCTTTCCTTCATCCTCTTAAAAGGAAACTGATCTTTTATATACAATATCTAGTTTTTATTATTATCTAGAGCTCATTTTTTCCCGTTATAGAAATAATAGCAGATCCATATCATTGATATATTAAAAAGACTGCAATTCCTCCCACTGAAGAACACTTGAAAGGTGAGATGGCTCTTCAAAGAGACAGGGAAAGGTTTAAGTCTCTTCAAATGTTATTATTACAATTATTCTATTAAGACACCATATGAAAGATTTACCCAAGCAACTAGTCTGCTCATTATGACAAAGGTTTATTCCAGGGCTGGTTTATTGGGGGATATAATTTTTACCTATCTGCCAACTGAAGTTCAATAACTGAACAGTAAAGACACCATTATAACAGGCAGCTATATGTTGAGTAGATAATAGAAACAGGTTATTAATATATTACAAAGGTATTTATCTTCTTTAGGACAATTTATAATTTTCATTCACTGGACAGAATTTAGGCACCAACAGTTTAGTTTGTCACTCCTATTACGAAAGGCTGTTCCTCATATTTACTTTTCAGAAGGTAAACTCATATTCACTTCTTTCTTTGTTTAAACAGAAACTTGGCAACACATCCAATTTCTGTAGGACAGATTAACCAACCTGTTTAGGGGAATGCCTTGCAAAATCAAAACAGACCTAAAAACATCATGGGCAAATATATCTCCTGGTAGAGAATTATACCTTTCTGCAGGAAACACCTCAAATTTCTTCACAGTGTTGTCATGAAATAAGATTTCTTAGCTCTAGAAAAAAAATAGCCCAACAGCAAGGAATGTATTTCTTCCAGCAAGCAGAAATTATGCTTTGCAACCCAGAGGTTTCATTCAGGGGTTTTTGCATCCTTCTGAGTAAACACTGTCACGCCCCTGACACTATGAAATATTGTATGGGAAGATAAAAAATATATAAACAGGAAAACACTTCTTTTCAATGTGCAGAAGGAACCTTCCCAGGAGAAGTCATTGGAGAGCCATTTTTCAATCTATGGAGAATGCTGATATATGAGGAACTATGTTATTAACAGTAAGAGATAAAAGCACTGGATCGACTCTATTCAGCAACTGCAAAATTAGGTTAGCTTTGAAAAGCTTTACAGTTTCAGAAAATGTGAGGTTCTTTCAATTTTGTTGAATGTACGTGTTCTCCTGTATGACAACATAGAATAAACATAACAAATTGAATGGAATTTTAAAATTACTGCTTATCTCTGGAACCTCCAGTTTTTCAAATGAAGTTTTTATGTGGAACTTCATTAATTATTACCTCTAGGGGTGGACACTTCTGAATGAAATCTTATTAAGTTCTTTTATATTTTTACAGCTTGTGTGGAAAAGAAATGCATAGAGTAGTATTACTGTGCCAGTAGTCATAATGATTTTTGGTGCAGAATAGGAAAATAATGTTGTAGTGGATTATACCTTTTATAAAACTGATTGGAAAAGAAACACTAACTTTCAGACAAGCCTGAAGTTCAAGAAGAAAATTTCAGTGCTAAATACAGTTTCAGCATGAATAATAATAATAATAATAAAAAGCCTACTGTTCTAATTAATCTAATTATCTGAGAAAAAAAAGTGCTTGGCACCTTTAGTGCAAAGAAAAGATATGCCATGAAATAACACCTTTGAAGTGGTTAGTTGGAGAAATCAATATGTACAATGAAACAAATATATGTATTGAGTCCATGATTTTAATATCTAGACTCACTTAGAAAATTATTTTATAGATGTACTCTGAAGTTCAGGGCTGAGACATTAGTGATGGAAGATGTTCTTTATCTGGGAGAATGAATGGGATCTGAATGTGCTCATCCTTTACTGAGTGCTTGAGCAAAGTTATTCAGGCTTGTGATGATTGGTTTGTTTTGTCTTTATAGTTTGTATAGGAGCATTTGTTACCATGGGAGAAATATGTTACATTATGAGAAGGGTTTATAGAAGGTCCAAGAATTTTGATGGATCTGGCCTTGAAAGCCTTTGCTGTGTGGATCACAGAGGTGTTAGCAAGTCTCTCACATGGCATGCACTGGACCACGCTAATTTTGTTGGTGATGTGAACTGAAGGATTTGGGAAAAACAGCTTTCAGCAGGATCCTATACCTACGTATACTGTAATTTGGGCAGTGAAACTGAGGGCATGTGAGGGTGTGATAATTATCCTTTTAAGAAAGGAAGAATACAGCAGAACCTCACAACCTAAAATGACTAAGATGAAAACTGAGAGAGGCAGAAGACAGTGGGGATCTGTGTGCAGAATTTTTCTCCTAGCAGAATCACCTGCCTGTATCAGGATTTGTGTTAAATTCGTTGGACTTTGAATAAGTCTTGGGAAATTAAATCAAAGAATCAATGCTCCCTTTCTTTACAACTTTTTCTTAAAAACAGATTTCTGCAATTGCAAAATTCCTCCCCATCCTCAGACTTCCACTTGGGATTATTTGATGCACAGCTATAGTCACTCATCTTCATTTAAGACAGATTTTGCTGGATGTGTTCTGATATAACAAAGAAATATTTCCATTCCTTTCATGAATCAGCAGCGGTTGCCGTCCCTGACAGCTGGCTTAGTCAGGCTGAAGCACAAGCGTGTGTTCATTGGATGATACTTCATTTGTTAAATCATTTGACTAGTCATATTGATGAGTAATATCTCACATGCAATCCAAAAAAAATCAGCAAAAAAACTGTCAGTGGCAGTGCAAGCCATGAGCATGATCCACCAAAGCCGATTACAGGAAATGTGCAATGCCGTCTCTGAGTACACCTTGGGGAGCCGAGATAGGGAGCAGCAAGGGCACCAAAACCAAGGATCTGTATATGAAATTGATTGCTGCAAATTCAGTGCACAAGCAGTGCTTAAAGCTTCCCTTTCCTTCTTTTTTCTTCTTCTTCTTCCCCCTCCCCACCTCCCTTACAGAAAATTCTTTTATTCTGAAATTTTCTATAGTTCTGCTTCAGTGAAAAGAAACATTCAGGGTTCACAAAACCAAATGCTGAGGCAGCTATGGAAAACATGAGCAGTATAGTTTTACAGAAACCTGCAGGATGGGGTCTGGAGGAAAAATTACTCATTAGCTGGACAGAAGACATCAGTTTATTAATATACAATGTCTTTGATTCCTCTCCCACTATTCTTTCTATGCAGCTGTCCAACAGTACATATGAGCCACCCGAAGAACTCACAAGCATTCATTAGGTCCACATGGAATTAAAAAGCCCTGCTTTAGCTCCTAAATCTTGGGTGACGTTAAATGTGTGCCATGTTCCCTAAATGCTTTTTGTTAGCCTGGCTTCCTAGGAAATGGAAGGCATGCTGCCCTCACAGTCTGAGATGGGTCTGGTGCCTCTCACTTTAGAAGACATTGGCTGAGATATGTTATTCTCCTAAGTTTCGTGAAGACATTAGATCCTACATTATTAGACACAGTAGAGTCCATCCATGTGAAGGCTGTGTGAATACAGATGTATGAAACCTCACACCTTGCTGTAGAAGTATCAAAGGACAAGACATAAATTCATGAGAGAAGGCTTCCTCAGCTTTTATTCTCATGAAATCTGGAGGTTAGCTGAAGTAGAAGAACTCTGGACACAGCAAGCAGATTTAAGTGTTGAATATAAAAAAAAAACCAAACCCTGAAGTACTGGGATTTTCAAGTATTGGAATTTTTTCAACACATTAAAAAATTCCTATCAGCTGAAATTAAGGAGCAATTAGGCCAGTGTGAAATGCTTCTGAACCCCTAACCCTGACTGCTTTGCCCAGCTAAAGTTGCATGTTGCAGCTCTTGGAAGCGAATGAAGAAAAGTTCTTTTCTGTAGGTATCTCCACCCCCTTAGTCATGCAGTATGAGTAAAGACACCTGTAGCTAAACGTAAATAAGGCCATCTGATAAGGCTATGTGTGACAGGAATTTTTAAACACTGACTGGAATGGCGGCCTCACAACGTCACTCCGCAGAGCTGGACTCTGGTGTTCACAGCCGCAGTTTTACTGTGTTATAACGCCTTCTGGATCGTGATAAGTAACACTCTTGCCAAAATATTCCTGACCAGCATCTCTGGCTTGGCAGTGTGCAGTGGGTGAAATTCAGCTGTCTTTGCTCAGGCACTGCTCCACCTGGATCAGCAGAAATGAGACATAAATTATTAGTCCAAATTTCAATGCATTTTGGGCAGAGCTTGCATTTTCAGAGTTTATAGCTTTCAGATGAAAACAGCCAGGTGTTGCTGGGAAAGGGGTAAACAGTGTGTACCTGTCAGATCAACCAGTAGCCCAGGAAAATTACTCTCCTCCCTCCAGGCACACAAAGCAAACTCTTCCCTATTCTTCCTGGGCAAGCACATCCAGTCTCATATTTAATCAAAGTGTTAATCCTAGGAGATTTACACAGTAAGATATTGTATTCAGCTTTGAAAATGAAACTAATAAGTGCCACAAATACCCATTACCAGTAATATGTTCTCTGGGGATCCTCAAAGAAGCACAGAATGTGGAATAAATGGGCTACTTATTGCCCTCAGTCACACCTGTGTGAGCCCTGCTAACTCAGATAACAGCACCTTAAACCAGGGGAACCAGGAGTGAGAGCGGATGGAAAATGTTAATGAGACTGATAACACTACAAGTATTTAAAGAAAAAAAACCACTTGTTTGGAGTGCTCAATTATTTTGAGCTCTTTTTTTTCCTTTTGACAGATATTCTGGCAGATGCCAGTCATAATAAAATTTGCTAAAAAAAAATCTATGGTCATTAATGGTAACAGAAGTTATTATTTACAAATGGGATTTATATAAAATCAAATAATTGTTAAGGCTGGAAAGAACTCTAAGATCATCAAGTCCAAGCTTTAACCCAGCACCACCATGTTCACCACTAAGCCATGTTATCAAGACACATCTATTGAACACTTTGAGGGATGGTCACTCCACCACTGCCCTGGGCAGCCTGTCCCAATGTCTGACCATCTTTTCAGTGTAGAATTTTTTCCTAATGTGCAAGACCCAGTTATCCATATGGTGTGAAAAAATAACCATACTCAATTCACTTCATCTTAAGATGGAGGGAACAAATCTCTTGATGAAACAGAGACCAAGACCTGCACCCCATTCAGAGTTTGCCCCATAGTGATTTATAGTGCATAATGTCCTCAGGTCATCTCTACTACTGGTAAGATGTCATCTGTTTACATGTGGACTGCTTTTTCTGACATGTCTTGAAGCAGCACCTAAGCTTTTCTTGGCCCTGGATCTGTGTATGAAATGGTTTCTACTGATTAACAGCACTATGGAAAGAACAGTGCCCATTCCCTAACACAGGGGGTATTGGGATCCATTAATTCTGCTTGAGACATCCAGGAAATTTTTTCGTGAAAAAATTAACCAGATAACTTTCCACTGTCATATTCCTTCTAACATATCTATTTTCCCTAGACAGATTCAGAAAGACTAGAAAAACTGGAAAGACTCTTTCCTAGAAAGACTAAGACTAAAAAATTATAAAATTGAGGATCAGAAAAAATAGGGAGTAATGCCATGGTTGTCATGGACAAAAACTAATGTGAGTAGGCAAAATCTCCCATACCTCAAAATATACTGTGACTGGAAACAGGACATACGAAGAGTTTGTTGTTACAGTTTTTGTCTCTGTCATGTGGTCACTCCCCTTCTGGGAACATAACTCCATATTCCAATTTTGAAAACCCTGGCCTGTTACTTACTCATAGCACAAAAGTACAGTGTAGTTTATTCATCTTCCCAAACTGTTTCCTAGTGAAGCATAGGTTACAGACACATATTTTTAATATTTTCTTTCTTTTAGTTTCTTGATACTAATTGGGCTCCAATCCTTTAAAGAATTTTGCTGTTGTTGCTGTTTTTTAAGGTAAACTATCAAACATTCTATTTGACTCTATACCATTCTCTGTACCAACATCCTTATTCGTAGAGGTAAATTTTCAAGAGTCACTGAGGCAATGTCTCTGCTAGTCAATAATGCAGTCAAGGCAAGATTGGATGGGCCTTTGGGCAACCTGGTCTAGTGGAAGATGACCCTGCTCATGGCAGGGTGAATGGAACCTGATGATCTTTAAGGTCCCTTCCAACCCATTCTGTGTTTCTGGGAGATCTTGGTCACAGGCTGGAGCACTGATCTGCAATCATCCATGCTGCTTACCATGGTGCTTAGATGCTCTGGCTCCTGACAACGAGTAGTGCAGCTGTGCAGAGGCAAGCTGCACCACGCTACTTGCCTCAGGGCCAGAGACTAGTTCCCTGGCCTGTTTTATGTAGCAGTATAGCTGTAGCCTAGGATTACATCCCTCATTTTTGTCTTTTGATTTATATGAAAAGTTTATAATTTGTATATGAAAAACAGAGTCTGAATAGGGCCTTTCTGATCTTCTCAACCACTATGATTATTTTGTCCAGCTAATGAAATTTTCTGTTTGCATATCTATGTATATTGAATATTTGAATTCCTAGGAACATTATGAAGAAACAAAGAGACAAAGAAAAATTCTTAAACTGTAGCATTTAACTCCAGATTTCATTGTGTGTATAACATTTATAACCTGCTAGTTATTGTATCATTGAATATTTAGTCCACATTCATTTTCATAGCCAAATACTGCCAGAAGTCTAAATTTCTGTGTAATATTATTTTCATTGAAAGAAAATCCTCAAAATAAGTGTTTTGTAGAAGTACACTTACCTACCTGAAATTTCAGTTAGATATGTCAGATGCTATTTTGAATGTTAGAAATAATTATTTTGATTTCACATTTCAGAATATTTTCTATAATTCATACATATATATTCATATGCAAAAGTGATAATAATAACAAAAATGAAGCAAAATATAATTCACTCAGAAACATTTGCTTCAAAGCTGCAAAGTAATTTGTTTTTATTCTAATGCAAAGTTGAAGTAATTTTGAATTGTGAGATTTTCTCATGGGATAGACTTGCTCAGTTTTGACCAGCCATTCTAGAGATTTCAGAATCAGAGGGGAAAATGTTGAAATTACCACTTTGGTGGAAAATTGTATAGCAACTTTTCAAACCTTGACTATATTATTACAATAAAAAAAAAAAATTAATTTTCAGGTCTCTCACCGAGTGACATTTTTTACAGCTGTAGCCAAGTGTGGTTACTGATGGACATTTTCTGGTTTTTTCACCAAAAAATGAAGAGATCAGAATTAGTGACTTCTTAGAAAGTTTGATCTGAATCATTAAGAAAGTGTGAGTATTTATCTCAGTGTGCTGCTGAGTGTCTCCTCCTCAACTTCCACAGGTGTCAAGCTCATCTCCCAAACTGTCAAGTCAAACCCCACTGACTGGTTACCATGCCAGATATCAGCAACTTAATTATAGCAACTAAACTTGGTACGTGCCTAGAGAAATAAACACTTTCAGACCTTGACATATGCTCCGCAGAAAACAATAAATAATGCCAAACACATGCTTTCTATTTGTCAGCAATAAAAGAAATACTTGTTGCAATCCAGACGTCAAGTGACAGTGCCAAAACTCCCTTCAGTAATATGTATATGTTCTCCAAACACTTCAAAACTCCATGAGCAAACATGCTCAGTGTCACACCAGTATGCAGTTCACTAACTAGGTGATGCTTCAATATTCTTTCTGTGTAAATATTTCTTGTTTGGCTTTTTTTATTTTTTCCCTTTTGAAGGAAAAGAGCTGGAGTTTAAAAAATGCAATCAGTGTTTCCTTTAGCACTCTGTTAAAAATTAACAAGCCAATTTATTCTTTGGTAGAACTTCATTGACCTTGGTAAATTTAAATCCGGGATGATGTTGGCCCACCAAGGAGAGTGGAAAATATTTGCAGTAAAGAAGCACACACACATACCTGATTCACTTACACTGCTGCTCCCTGTTTGGTCAATGATCATTGAAAGGTTCCTCGCAATTTGCAGAAAAAAACCCCAGTGGTTAAACCAAATTCCAAACAGACCTGAGCAAATTCATTTTTTCAGCCTGTTTCAGGTGAAGCTAGTTTGAGATATGGGATTCAAGAATTAAACACTTATTCAAGGAGAATCAAAAGCTGTATTAAAAAGAAAATTAAATAATTGAAGTCCTGCAAGCTAAGTAGTTTTTTTTCACTCTATTGCATTTAGAAATCTTTTAATTAAACCAATAGTATGTAAAAGAAATCATATCCATAAGTACCAAAAAAAAGGCCAGTGAAGTGAAGAGTGTTGAGGTGTCATCAGAATACACAGGTCCAGATTCCTTTCCTTTATGATACTGTGTATTAAAAGGATACCTTGGCAGGAGTTACGTCACACTTACCTCAGTTACTCTGAAAACAGAAACCTCAAGAAATCTCAATCAGCAGGCATTCCCAGTGCCTTCCAACCCAGCTAATTCCTGATTCTTATTTCTGGGAATACTGTATCATTCTAACTGGCTAAATCAGTCATTGAGAAAGATAGGAAAAAATGTTAATTAAACACTGTTGCAACAATGAGCTGCAGGGCCCTCTTCTCATTTCAACTACAGATATATTAATTAGTCACATTTCCTTAATATTACATAATGACATTTTTTACCCTCTAGCTATGCACTGTCCTCTGTAAGCATTATTGACTTTTCTGTGAAACGTAATTTTAACTGCATATCCAAAATGTAAACACAAGAGAAATGTTTCCAGCTCAGGAGCACAAAGTAAGGTGACAAACATGAGCTCAGTCTCTAGGACAGGAAAAAAAAAAGCGATAGATACCTTTCTGCTTGCATTTAATAAAATAGTTTGGGAATGAAGAGATAACATATTAGTCCCATCTCTTCCTAGATAAATAGTGGATGTCCTTTTTTCCTGTTGTGAGAGATACAACAGGGGCTGTTTTCTCCTGCAGTTCTGTAGCAAGCTGCATAAGCTCTCCACCTATAAGAAACTAAGTGCAGGCATGCCAACCTCATGTGAAGTCAATCCAGCATCTCTCTTGAATTTGCATCCTTTTGAGCTGAATGGATTTTTATGGACTACTCTGTTATGCTAGCTTTCATAAAATGATATTTTTCATAAGGTGTCATATATGTGGAGAAAGTAAATGAGTCATGCCCATTCTGCTCACTAGTAGTGAACATGGCTGAAAGAATCTATCTCAGGCTTCAAGTCTGAGCATGGAAAAGCACACACTGGTGAGCCTTCAAGTATTCTGTGAAACAGAGTTTTGAACCACAATGGCCAATTTCTTACTAGCAAGACAATTCACCCTTAAACATCTGGGATGGGAGCAGCCCGGGTTTTCTCCTGGGTTTGTTAGCTTATGTTTTATTCAAGAGTTGAAACTGTCACAAGGATAAAGATGCAAGCAGTTTGATGGGCAGGATCAGAGCAGAAGAAAGAGAGGAAGAAAGCAGCAGTAGTAGAATTACCTGCAAAATATCTGGAAACCCCTTCTTTAGAGGAAATATGATGCTCTTCATTTCTTTGGTAAAAACCAATATGAGTACAGTTGACTTGTGTTTGTTAAAGATAATTTGGAAAACAACCAAACTTAGTATGACCCTCAATTAGGAGAACATACAAAAACATGAGGAAACATTAACAGGCTGCAGAAAAGCCTAAACTGAAAATGCCTAACTCAGGACCAAAATGAGGGATGGGTTCCACCTTGGGAACTGTATTGAATTTGGAATTCCTTAAAAGCCTTGCAGAAAATGAGGTATTTATCATGCAAGGCAGTGACTACAGCTGGAAATCAATTCTGGAAACACCTAATCTGTTTAATTCCCATTGACATAAATGAAAACATAAACCAGGTTCTGACTAATCTATTTCATTTAGATCCATTCTTTGACCACGTTACAGTTGCTTCAAAGTTCAAAGTGTGCCAAAAATTCCCTTTTCAATGCCGACTCTGTACAATAACTGCTTTTTGTTGAACTTTATCAGTTACATACATACACCTGCTCATAAACTGTGTATCTAGAAAAACCCAAATGTATAGGATATCTTATGAGTACTTCTACAAAGGGCTGATAGTTGATGCTTAATTTGTCCCACTTTTCTCTCACATCAGTGTAGTACAATTTATGGAAAAATAATGTTGTTCTGGGGTGTGTATATATATCTATATACATATATATACATATATATGCTTCTGATCTACCTATTTTGATAGAGCCACCAATGCAATGTTTCAGAATAAGCCACAGACATGCTTTCTCTGATAGTCAAAAAAAATAATATGTGTTACTGGCTAACTGTGCCATTTTAGTACTGTGTAATAAGGCTGGTGTTTACATAAACAAACCAGTTTTGGTATACAAAGCCAGCTAAAAGTTCTGATACATGTCTGCATAGATAGCCACCTACAATTAAGTGCATGCTTTTAAGCCAACTTCCTAACATGGATCTGCAATTAGAGCTGGCAGTAGTTTTGATAAAGTGACATCACATCTCTGTTCTGAGAATTTTGTGCATTTGGCACTGTAACATCTCTCAACTCCAGTATAATAAATTTTTAATATTTCTATGCTCATATTGCATTAGTAAAGGGGGTGCTGATCCTATGGACTTTATTAAAACATAGAGGTCCAGTGAGAAACTTAAGTTTACAAAAAAGGAATAAATATGGGTTGCTTTCTCTCACATTGCTTATGTGAGAGAAAGAGCCGCAAAACTGGACCCATTCAGGGCTTGTCTGAACTGCTTAAGCTTAGAGTGTGCATAATTCACATCAAATGCTTTGAACTAATTTAACAACAAAAGAAATCTGTATTTAGTATGAGCTCTTCTGAAGGTTTTAACTCAAAACTGATACCCTAGCTTAATGTCCAAGCTCATGTGCTTAGTTATCATTATTATTTTGAATATTCATTAACCTCAAATAGCCAATATAAGACCATATGGTGTTATCATTTAAACGTAAGTGATTTTTCTCTCTCTTTCTGTCCTTATGCTAATTTTGCTTAAAGACAGCCTAACCTCAGTGTGGTCACCTTTATTGTTGCTAAACAGATACCTTAGTTACAGATGAAGAAGAGATCATTTAAGGTTATCCAAGTAAGATCACAATGACATATCCTGAACCATGGCAATATTAGCCTGGAATATTTCCTCCTTACTTATCAAAACAAGACATAAATGGTGTGTTTTTCCTATGCTCACAGCTCTCAGTGTGATCATTATTACAGATTTCTTTGCAAAAATTTATGAATATGAATGAGTAGATTTTCACAAGTACCATTGTATCACTATACATTACAGCAATCTAAAATAGATTTTGAACATTACTTAGACATATTCTAGATATTTATTATGGTTTCTACTGCCTGAGTCAATCTTTATGAAATATCATCTTCCTTAAAGAGGATATAAGCTTTTCTGTTTCTAAGAGTTCAAAGCATATCTACTATTGCTCTGTTTATTCTTTTGCTTTTAATGAATTTTATAGCTCCAGAATAATGGAATAGTGTAGCTGGAATTTTATAGCTCCAGAATAGTCTACGACTAATGACTGCAAAAATTCTCTTTATGAGCAGAAATGGGTGAACAAGTTGTTCTGATAGCTCATTATGACATTTTTTTTTGTAGAAAAATAACAACAAAATCCCCCTCATTTCATATTTAGACAACAACTGGTCTCATAAATCCTGCACTGAACACAGAAGAAAAAGACTGTCAATTTTTCAGCCTGACTGGCCCCCTTATTTTTCCTGTTCTAACTTAAGATAGTCATTTGGGATTTTTTGTTCTACCCATCACTGAAACTAGGACTGGGATTCAATTAGAAAAGCATGCATCTATTGTCAGTCTATTTTTCACATTTCAAAACATCCAGGCTAGTCTTCAAATGTTCCTTTTAAATATCTTGGGTCTCTCATTGGCCACGTGTCACATCTGCCCACCCATATGGGTATCTTCTTTTTGGAAAGAAAGAAACCAATACAACTGTTTCATCCTTTACATACTGCAAAAATGTTAAACTGACCTATGGGCTTTCACTGCAATTTGGTAAGTGGGAAAGGGATGTTTCTTTACTCATTTCTTCAAGCCATTAGCTTTATTCTGCTCTTGTTTTGTACTTTTTGTGAAAAGAAGGATAATAATTTCCAGGAATCTGTACACCTGCAAATTGTTAGGATTGGGACAAGTTATGACTTTTATAATCTAAGTAGTCATCAGAAAACTATCTCTGATTTGAGTAAAGAGCACTGTAAAACTGCAAAGACGTACAAATTCCTAGAACAGCTATACCAAGATTTTCTTCAGCCTCCAGTAAAACTCCAGTAAATGTGCTTTCTTCTTTCATAACCTGTGAAGAGTGAATGGTCTAATCTTTCAAGATCTGTGCACAGACCCTCTTGTTGGAAGATAAAGGCAAGGTTTCAGAGTAACAACTGAATACAAAATTTGTCATCTATACATTTACTTCTAAGGGTTCTGCATTTAATGGGAAGGAATAATGGAAAGGAATATATTGCTTTCTTCATTTTGCTTAAAATATTTTCCTAGGGGACACTGCTGCATGTATAATGAAGTCTATCAGTGATGATACCAGAGCAACTCACATCTTCCAGAGATCCCCAAAATAAAAGCAAATAGAAATGTTGGAAGAGGCTATCCATCCATTTATTTTTGAGACTGTGGATCATCTTCAAGGGAAAACCTGTAAGTTTCTAAATCCATGAATTCTAAGAGTTATATCTTCTCTTACAAATATGTATGAAAGACCAAGCTAGATTTTATCTCATTTTCTGAAGTTCTAATTAGGGCAAAGCTTACAATGAAAATCTAGACAATCTTTATGCTTTACCAAAGGAGGAACACCAGCATTTTTTCTCCTATCACTTTCTATTTACCATGTAATTTTTTCATGGTAATACTTAAATAATTGCAGCATACTACTTAATTCTTAGAATATTCTCTGTACCTAAGACATGGAATATGTATTTGGCTGCACCTAGATTGACAAATGTTTGGTTTTGGTTTTTTAGTCCAAAAAATTATTTTCTTATTGTTGTGGTTGATGTCCACTCACCACTATTTCCAACTCTAATACTCAGTTCAGCAGTGCTAGTCATGGTTCTGTTTGTTTGCAGCATGGACTGTACCATGACCCATGGATATCCAAGCTGGCTTTAGCTGGGACTTACCCAAACTGCAAATTGTACAGTTTTGTCAACACATAATTGAGCCTAAATCGGCCCTTTTGAAAAGCAGAGCTTATTATTTGGGGTTCAGAAATAAGCTAACACAGCTATACTACACAGAGGCACGAACCAGCCTCTCCAAACAATTCTTCATTGCTGATATCTTAGATCAGGTCAGAGGTAGATTTGGAGTCTCTGTCATTGTCATTGTATAATTTAGGGGAAACCCACGTAATTCAGGCAAACACCATGAGTATGCAACCTCAGCCTTTCCACAAGTATAAAACAAAGAGTAAGAACCTTTTGTAAGTCTTCTAGAATGACCTATTAGACTAAAGTATCTTGATCTTGCCCAAATCACTCTTCAGATACTTTGACCCTCAGACCACCATCTTGTCTAAATCTAGACCTTTATCCCCAGTTGTACAATATTCCCAGCAAAAAATAAATATCAGGTTTGTAGGGGTTTTTTTTGAATGGACAATTTGCCAACTGTAATTAGAGAATATCTAGTATCTAAAACTTCAAGGCACATATTTTAGTGTTCTACAAAAGCAGCTTTTGGACTATCACCTTCTTGCCTGTCTTCTTACAAAACAGACAACAAAAAAAGATTTCTCTTTTTGTTTTGTATGTGAAAGCTCCTTGTTGAATTGTTAATATTTCACCCCACATATATCTCATTCTCTTTTTATTGTTCTTTTGAATCATATTTATCACTTCTGGATATGTGTTGTTAATACTCCAGTCTGGGAAGTTGTTAAAAAATAATTTGAAAAAAAATTTTTAAGGTCAAGAATGCAAGATTTCTGTCAAGCGATTTAGGGTAGACTTTTGCCTGCTTCTTTGGTCCAGCTTTTTCATTAAAAAAATCATACATAGATTAAATATCAAACATCAATGAATTGTGTAATGAAGTGGGATGACTTCTGAGTCACTACTAGAACACCCCATGATTCATTTACTAAAACTTGAAGAAAGCTATTAATGGCACAAAGAATAGCTGCAAAGTACTACTCTTCACAGCTACCACACCAGCTCAGTAAAATTCTATGAGCTGAATTTAAAAGATGAGATGTTTTTGTTGGTACATCAGCAATGACCAAGAAGCAGTACAGCTCATGGGAAAGTTTGAGCATGTTGATCACTCACACAGTAGAAAGCAACTGCAGAAATTTCTTTACAAAGAGCAGTGACACAACCAGGAAGTGGGAAAGCCAGCACAAGACCGCAAAGCTTTTATAAAGCTGGTCAGAGGGTCAGAAATAACTAGAAATGAAATTTAAGTGGATAAAGATGGGGAGATAGAAAATGAAAGATCCCTAATTTTCCTCATGTCAGTAAGCCCAGAAAATAGTTTAAGAAAGTGGGATAGAAGTTTCATTTTCCAAGAATACATTTGGATTTCTTGTGACTTAGGTCATTAATCTTGGCTAATGAAATCTTACTGCATGAAAAAACAAAAGGTTTTTGTCTTTGTGTGTGTGTGTGTAACTACTACTGTGATTTAAAGTGAGAGAGAACAGAATTCCCATGAAGAAACAGAGATATAAATTAGGCTCTGCTGACCTATACCCCTGTCATTCTCTAGCATTGTACTCAGAGAAGTGGTAAGAATCTAAAATGTTATAAATCTCCATGATAGAGATATGTCCCCTAGATTCTTTTCATCTTCTTTTCACATCTAAATTCATTGTTCAGAAAATAGAAATTCCTTATCCCAGGCATTTGCTTTTACTGCTGATATGACTAATCAGTGACAAGTGATCAATGAACAATTTTGCTCTTGAGTAAGATTCCCTTACATGGAAAAAATAATTCATGTAGAATTGCAGAGATTGTGAGCTGTTATAACCAGTCTCATGCTCATACACCAGTTAGATGCTCTTTTAATTTAGCTATAAAAAAAACTATGAAGGAATGTTCCTTTTCGGCAAGCAATACCTGTCTAGTAGAGAAACACATTCATACTTCTTTTTCAGAACTCTGTCAGTGGTAGTATTTGAACAGGTAGCATCACTTAGGTGCCATCCAGGGAAGGTGACAACATCGTGTCCTCTTGCACCAAGGTGGAAGTTATTATGCTGCTCTACTGTGACTGTTGCACAGCTGTTGTTCTAGTCTTTCAGCTAATTTTAAAGTCCATCACTTTCATTTAGCAGAATGTCTGCTACTGTTTTTCTAAGGAACAAATGAGCTTCATGTGTTGGCAGAGATAACTGTTAAAAAACTGAGATCCACAAAAAGAGAAGCAGAGTTTGAACAGTGAGAATGGAAGAGAAATATTTTACAAGTTGAGGGTTTTTTCTTTTTCTATAATATTTTGACTGTACTTTGGAGATCTTATTTATAGATTGTCCCACACTTGGAGCACAAGCATTGCGCATGCATCTCATGGCACACACAGAGACATTCTGAATTAGCAAGTGAGTCTTAGAACATTTTGAAATATCTTTTAAACAAGAATTCTCAGTTTTGATACATGTAGACGAGGTCATTCATGGCTATCTTTTCAGCTACATATCTATGTAAAAAAGACAAAATCTAATGATGTAAGAATTATCTGCCTGAAAAAGTCAAATCACAAAAAATGAGTTGTGAATAGGAACCACTATTGTTTCAAAAATCTCAGTACTGTACTATGGATAAAGTACATATTTTTCCAGTTTAATGTACTCCATTTTGAAAGTAACGTAAACAAATGGGAGAAAAATCTCCCTCCTTTTTTAGAGAAAAACAATCTTTGTAAGACATTAATCACCACTTCTGTATTGACCTAACTACATCCTTCTGCTGAAGAAAATTCCTATGTGAGAAATCCCTACGCTGCTTTGTTTATGGAGTTGGAAAGAAAATAAACTATTATATCTATTCCAAAAAACTTAAGGTGTCTTAGACATCATAACAGTAGTGGCCTCATAAGCATCTAATTGAACAGAGAACAAAACAATAAATATCCTGCAGAATTTTCATTTGTTTCCCATTACTCTTGCCCAGATTCCTGATTTACCTGGACTACATTTTATTGGTGACATTTTGAAATCTCAAGGGCCTTTTAATCAACTTTACTTTTCAAACCTTCAGAAGGCTTAGGTTTCTCTTGTTGAGTAACTTTAGAGTAAGAGGATTCACTTTAAATTTTTCTATTTGGGAGACGTCAATGATGGTCATGTCTTGGTGCTTTCTACATAATCCTGAGGACTATTATCTATCCCAGTGTATGGATCTACATCCTATTCTCCAACTCCCTTTTGCCCTTAGATCAGGGTCTGCACTGTATGAAACAGGCTTCTCATTACAGTTATTTGACTGGAAAATTGATCCCTCCTGCCCTTGCTTTTTGCAGAATATGACTGCAAACTAATCGGAATCAGGTTTTCGTGACAAGTCAAATAAACAGTGGCATATAATGCCCCCATAAGCTCAGAAATTCTTGAATAAATTCTCAACATCATTTGGTGCAAAATCTTCTAGAATCTTCAGTGGGATTAGGATTTTGTACTGGTCTTGGTAAAAGATTAAATATGACATTGTCTCAAATGTATAATAAGATCTGAAACACCTCTCATGCACCACAAAAGATTTTGCTAGGTTAACCTTAGCTATAATACTTCATGGTGACAATAACACATATTTGCAGCTTCTGACCTCTCTTACTATTTAAATACAAGTATTTTAATATGTAATTTGTAGCATTTTATCAGCAGTTCTGCAAAATCAATGCAGCATATCATAATATAACTTCCAGTGCTATTGTAGCATATACACATGCTGTAGCAAAGTCAATTGATGTCAATGGGATTGGAGTGCAACCAACCAGGTAAAACACTTGGTCTCAAAATATACAAGAGTATAATTTAGCTTTCACTGCTTGAATTGCTCTGTGGTATTTTTATTTTCCCTCATTTTATTAACTCACCAGACCTTCTATATTAAATGGAGAAAAGCAGTTGCTTGCAGACTAATGAACAAGCCATGCCAAGTATAAACTTACAGAAGAGTTACTCATTTAACTGGTTCATATTCATCAGGAAACCATGGCTATGTTCTTATTAGCAGTCAGTTGTTCATACTTTAATAAACTACTCATCAGTGTTGATCTGAAACACAACTTTCCATTCTTATTCTGTCATGCTCTGAGCAATGCTTAGAACATAATTCCAGCCTCTCAATCACGGAGTTGTTTTAATGTACAACTGACAATCAGGATCACCAAAGCTAGAGACAATGGTGTACAATGGAACCCGACTGAACTCATATAATAAAACTCTGTCTACGCTTACACATGCCAATTAGAAGTTGTTAAATACCACAGATTACAGCTCTTATTATAATGGGTTTTCAGTACATGGGAAGACATTTGGGAAGACCAGAGATGATTTTGGTGGGTGGAGATTTTGCTGTGTTTGTCCAATATTGATACAAATAGGTTAACACAGTTACTTAAAAAAAGTTTTTCCTGTGTTGATATTAGTTTTTCTCTGTGTGCTTTCACAGATGTTAAAAAAGAGCTCTGCTAATAACATCCTTTTTGCCTGGGACTCCGTTCTTTTTCATCATCTCAAACCAAAAGGGGTCCCTTAGCTGCCATAAACCTGAATGCGGCTCTTGACTTTGAAAACCACTTTTAATGCACTGCTGTTGTCGAGAATTAAAGGCCAATCAGCTTTTTGTAGGCCAGCATGTTTATCTGTGCTTTCCAGCAACTCGGAACTCCATATGGTTTTCCTTCATGATATTTTATAGAGCTGTTTTTGAACTCTTCATCTTGAGATTAAAACCAAAGTTTAGCCAAACTACACTAACTAGTTTTTTTTTGCCAGCTGTGCTGTGGCTAAATGCTCTATAAGACTGATATCTGCTCCTTTCATTTGCACTTAGTACTTCAATGTACTAAACATGTAGAAAATGACCTCATCAAAAGAGGTCTGACATTCCCACAAGGCTTTTGAAGATTTTCAAAACATAGGCATGTGTTTTTCTGAGACATATTTTGTGCCAGAAAGGGTGTAATGAGTCATCACCTCTGCAATATTTAATACCTCAATTAATGTAAAGCCTCTTTCAACCTTTTTGCTGCTAGTAAACCTGTTACACTTTTAAATAGAATATTTATCTGATCAACATTGCCAAAATATGCTACTTAGTCAGCAATGTGAGTGTGTTTCTTCTAACTGATCACCCTAAAAACACTTATGGTTTTTAGTGACTGACCATTAAAAAGTTCTATACATAAGTTTCTTGACCTTAGCATGGAATAGCAACAACAGTAATAATTATTATGCAAAAATTAAATACAGTAATTCCAAATGCAAAAAAAGCCCTATGTGTACTGATAATGACTTGGAAAAAAGGGAGCATTCGGTCAGGCCAAAGGAAAAAGGCGTTTGCTTCTTGCGTCTGAGGCTATCGTTATGTGTCCCAAAAACATGTCACAGCAGCTGTGGCCCCACAGCATTAAGGGGAACGCAAGATTCGTAGATGCTTGTGGTCGGAAAGAATGACAAGTCAGACGGACTGCAAGAGCTTACAAAGTTTTATTAGTAAATGTCACACTTGACGTGAAAATTGGTATGTTAGCCCCTGACCTCCTAGGATAAGCATGCGGCAGTGGATTTTGGATAAAGGGGTAAAGTGAACAGGCAGCGAGAAAGAAACAGATGAATGAGAGGGAGAGAGAGAGAGAGGAAGAGAGAGTGAATGGACAGAAGAAGGGGCAAGAGATCAGTCCTGGCTCCAGCATCAATCCAGCTGGGGTGTTCATGGTCCTTTGGCATTAACACACATGGGCTTTGTGGGTTGCTTTTTTATAGATAAATTTTCCCCAACCTGGACATAAGTCTCTTGCTTTCTTTTCAGGGGTCTTTGGAGGTCTTGATACCCCCCTACCCTCCTGCACTGTGTTGTCCTTATCTCCAGGAACTAGAACAAGGATATTTGTCCCAGAAAAGTGATACTCTACCTCCATATGACCTCATTCTTCAGCCACATCCTCTTCTTTGTCACAGTGTGTTATTACCATTGATCCTTGTTTGGCTCCAGCTATCAGTGTTTGAGACATGCACATACAGCAAAGAGTTGGTTTCTCAACACTAAATTTCTGAAGTTCACCTGCTTGAAATATCTGTCTGAAAGTTAATTTCCATACCCTGATGGAGCTGAAGTCTTGAGAAGTGATTTTGTTTGTTCACTATGGGCTGGCTGGTGACAAATTCCCCCCCATATTAAAGGATTTTACCTATCAGAGCTCATTGTGCAATAAACGAGATTTCTACTGTTCAAATGTTTTTATGCATGCACTAGGGTTTAAAAGAGAAATTGAAATAATTCATTGCCTTTTACTGTTCACAGTTCACATAGTGCCATGGCAATGTGGCTATATAATTACAGATGTGATACAATTTTGTGCATAAAAGTCTCTTTCAATTTTTCACTGCCTGTTTAATCAGATGATCAAAATCACCCATGACTTGAACTTCAGGATTTTGTAAGACAAATATCTGGAAAAAGGGGATATATAAACATTTCAGGTAACAAAATAACATTGTCTACTGCAGAAATCTTCTGTTCTTAAATAAGTGCCCCTTCATTTCTTAGGTGAAAATCATAATTCCATAGTCTGTGTAATGAACTTGAGCATTTGGGGTGCACCTAGAAATAGTCAAAGTATTACAGTGGTAGTTTCAATTACCCTTTTAACAGGAATAGGAATTCCAAAATCAAAAGTAATATATATGAGAGCAATACTTGCTACCACCATTTCTATGGGACAAGCTCTTATCGGAACGACTTGGCATTTCAGATTTTCACATTGCATTTCAGTTATTATTGAATACACTTATACTGAATAATATCTCTTTCCCACATTGCATCTACACATTTCCATAAGTACTGCCTTGCTTTCTGTATCATAATGGTGATCAGTATGGATGTTATTTTGCTTATGCTGAAACAAAACCTTCTGCAGCATTTAGCAAATTTTTTCTTTGTCGAAAGTAGATCTCCAACATTAACTAAACTACTTTTTCTTTCAGGTTTTAAAATGCTGCTGTTCAAAAAGCTAGCAAAACTTGCAGAAAAGCACTTATTAATTCAGTTGCAGATTGATTTGAGAAAACCTCTACTTTCTAGTATTCCATTATTATATCAATGTTATTATACCTCTAGTCAAACTTCAAGACCACAGCTTGGGAAATAGGTTTTGAACATTATCTATTACCGCATTGAATAAACGAAATGCGGGATGAGCCTTTCTCTTAGTTTCTATAAGATTTGCTCTGGTATTTTCATGAGATCTGTAATAACTTAGGCAAGCCTAATGAACAACTGCTATTATGGAGCTTTGTCCTCTTTCTCGACCTGTGTTGTGTGTGCCATAGCAACGTGCCTATAGTTATAAATGCTCTGAAATCACAACAACAAGTGAAACCTGGACAGAAACAACTTTCTGGTGCCAGGATAAGCATCATTGTTAGATAAGGAAAATGAGAGTTTTGCCTTCTATTGAAGCCCTAACCTACAGTATCCTATACCACAGATCCATACAGTATTTGTTCCTCAGATGTCAGATGCGAAAAACAAAGATAGATTGCAGCTACAACCATGCATGACATGTTAGACACTGTGGGTAATGAACTGCCCTGGAGGGTGTTGATAGAGCAATTGGTATTTGCAGTCCCAGTATCTGAACAGCAGAACTGTTCTGGATTACACCAGTTTTCCTGTATTACATGGATGGCAAGTCAATGGAAAAATCAATCCAAATTTGACTTAGCTTGTCAACAATGTGAATTTCTCCTTTTTCCCCCTTGCTTTCTGTACACACATTTAAAATCTAGGGCAAAAATAAGTTTAGTAATTGTTAGGGCTGTGCAATATTATATAGCCAATTTTGAAGACCTACAAGGAAAAGTAAAGCTCTGAGGTCCATTTTCCCCTAGAAATGATCGTGGCAAAGTGCTCTGTTTTGAAGTTTTGCTTTCTGTATCACATTCAGCCACCCTGGATAGCAGATAGACCTTTTTAAAGACAGGTCCACAGTCCTGTAAGAGTTAACTTCTCTCCATTTCATCCACTGTGCACAGAAAACTACCTTCATTACCTGAACTCTGAACTGCTTCAGGGAAAAGAATGCATTCTATAGGTAAGGATTAAAAAAATTATCATTTCTGCTCAGCCAGTTAATCAGTATTAGAAATAGATAAATACAGGCTGTTAAGATATTCCAAGAAGCTATCATATGGTGGAGAAAAGCCAGTGGTTGTTTTTCAATTCTTAATTCTTAAAATATGTTCCAGACAGAACAGTTAATGCTCAGGAGAAAAATAAAGAAATAGGTTAGCCGAGACGAGCAGTGATAGAGAAACTAAATATTTCCATCATCAATTGTAGGTGACCCTTTCAAAACAACACACTCCAGCACCAGGGGCTCTTGCACATATTTCTGCAAGCTCACTTAATTAAAACACTGAAGTTATAATTTTGAAAGGGCAATCAATGATTCTGCTTCCAAACCAGAATGACTAATTCCTGACAGCTTGTCCTCAGCCAGGGCACACATGCTGGCTATGGTCAGCACATCTCCCTCTGCGTCCATGGAGGTTATGTAGGATTGTCATGGTGAGTCCAGAAAACAAGGCACATTTTTGGTCATACAGCTATCAAGTCATCACATTGTCCAGCTGACTTTAAATTCGTTTCTCAGCTTCTCTTTTAGGAGATCTATCTTGTGTGTTTGACCATGAACAGAAGGAATGAGTGTAACAGAGGTCAGCGAATAGCATGAGCATGCAGGAGGCAACAAGTGACTAAAAGAGGTTAAAGAATGCAATTTGGACCAGTGGGGTTTTGACAGAATGTCAAAAACAGGAAGCAGGTCATACAAAAATTTCTAATGCCCTACAGAAAGCCCAAACAGAGCCTTGTCTGTATGCCCCACAACACAGAGCAGCACAACAGACAGAAGGAAAGCTCCAGTGATTTACAGGAATTTACACCTGTTGGGCATTTGGCTTGACATTAGACAAAAGTTATATTCTATGACCCGGCTTCCTATTGCCCCATCAAGACACCACTAGACAGTGTTGTCTGAGTTCTGGTTTTTTGCAAATTAAAAATCTTCACCACATGCAGAACAGATCTTTCTCAGCTGTCCTTTCCTTTCCAAGCTCCACCCTTCTCTGAGTTTCAGCTTGTTTTAAGGGTCAGTGTAAACAGACATTTAAACCAGTAACAGGTGTTCCCAGAGAGGCATGTTTTTGTTTCATTCCAGGAGGATGAGGTTTGTGACCGTCCGCGTTTCCTTCCCTTATATGAGCAGGACCTTCCAGGCAGAAAAGTTGTACTGAGCCAGTGTCAGCCAGCAAAAGCAAAATTCACTAAGGGGATTCACAGTATAACCCCCAAGGTCCTTGCAGAGAATAATACTGAGACAGGTCATGAAAAATAATGGCCTGACATCTGCAGCCTCCCACATGGACAGTGCATGCAATGTGCTCCACAGGCAAATTCACATATGAACAGGAACAGGCTAATATTCCCCTAAACCTCCTCTCTCCTGCAGTATTCAGCAGCAATTGCACTTCCATCCGTCTCTGTCTGTACAGGACCAACACCAAGACTATAACAGGCAACTGGTATCCATGAGGCCAGTTTTCCTTTCTTTGTGCCAGAAAAAACCCAAGGTTTTTATTAAAAACAGGAAGGGGGGATGGGGGCACAGCTAAGAAAAATGTTGTGACCAAATATAGGTTGAGTAAAATACGGGTGAAAAAGAAGTGGTTGTCATTAAACTATTGATTCTCCTGAGGTTTTAACATTTCCTTGATTGTATCATGAGAAATTCCACCTTTGATCTGAGAAAAACTGTTGATCTGCAAATCCACATGCTCCACAGAAAATAAAAGAGCAAAAAACCTATATATGTTGAGACACTTTCAGCAAATTCCTCTGTCTCCCCAATATTTTATACAAAAAGCCTTGATGAGGTCTTCCTTCCGTCATCTTCCTCAAATAGGCCTAATCCTTACCCTGAGCCCCTCGGCTATATTCCACCATCACCTCTGACCCCAGCAAACTTTATTTAAGTCAACAGGTTAGTTGCTGAAAGCACAATCTCTGTGCAATTGCCATTATTTTTGAACTTTCCACTTTCCCTCATCACTTTAAAGATATTTTAATAGCACAGTAGCTATGTTCCTGTGCAGGAAAACCAGGCTGTCTCCTTCGATCGGTCCGGATACTTTTGGGAGTTCCTCTCAGAGATCTTCTGCAGATGTGAGCTCAGCTACTAAGAATGACTGGGCATAGCCCCAGATTTTCAGCTCAGCATATGACCCTTCCCAGAGCGAAGACCTCCAGCTTGTGTCCCAGGCCACATATCTCCCACTAGCACAAACCAGTACAAATATGCTCTGCCAAGAGCAAATCCACTGGGACTGCTTCCCATCCGCTGCTGGGGTACAAGACTACCTTGTGTGGACTTTGGCTACTAGCCTTTGAAAATTGACTTGACATGCAGCTTTTACCTAAAAGTCTGACCTAACTTCTTGCTAAATATTTAATGATCCAAACAGCTTGAAATAGAGCCTAGTCCAAATGGCTTACCTAGTAAGAGAAAAAAAAAAGGGAAAAAAAATGGAGCAGGAAGAAGAAACTGTGTATATCCTACGCATGATTTGTGTTCAAGCTGGTTTCTTACCCTCAGACAGCAGGGAAAAAAACAAATCTATTATGCCAGAGAAAAGAGAAGCTGGTTCTCTGCTTTGATTCAGGCCAGATCCAAATGAGTCTAGAAGTTTCCAGGAAAGCTCTTGCTGGCACTGTTCTCATGTCTTCAGGTTTTAGTGTATATGGCTCACAAAATCTTCCTCTTGTGGAGAAAGATCATGTTCTTGGGAGAATTACAATAATTCTTGTAATGAAAACAAAGAATGTATTTTTGTTTATTTTTCCTAATGGCCCTGATCCAGCCAGGTTTTGCGTGCTACTAACAGATGTTTCTCGTGAGTGACCCAACATCTGGCACAAAGGTCTTCTGTTGTAATTGTTATAATGAAAACACAAAAGACTGTAGCATTACACACCAAGAACTGCATTTTTTTAATGGATCTCCTACTTTGAAGTCATGAATGTGTACTCTGGATTTGGTCCAATGCCTTTGGAAGTCAACAGAAACTTACATCAATTTCAATGGGTTTGAGTCTGTCCCTTTACGAACCACTGCATCTAAATGCACAAAGACAAAAATAAAGCTGCTGAACTCTTTTTTTTTTTTACAAAAACAGTGATTTTTAATTTATTTTGGTAAGAAATCACTTTTTCTTCGTTTATTTGCCACTTTTGCTCACAAGTTTTACTTCAAAATCTTGCTAGAAAATAACAAAAATCACAAATCACTTTAGATATGCTCATTAGACAGGCAACGAAGAATTTATGTGAGCGAAATCATTACAACATCAAGATAAATTGCAATCTTTTTGGAACAGTTTGGAATCAGAGAATAATCTCTGTTGCAGTGTCAGATAAATCTTTCTACTGCAGAAACAAGTTCTAATATCTCTCTCCTTAAAACATAGATCTTCTCATGAAGATGACGGTCTAGTGTCAGTTGTCCATGATCTTCAGAGGTAGGATGCCTCAGAATTTTGGGATAATATTCAATTATTTTGTCTTTTTTTTTAAAAAAGTCAAATACTATTCTCATGTGCACTGGAGAGAACCCTACCCTGACTTTCCTGTATTTATAGATTAATTTATGAATATAAATATAATCCTGCTAAATGTATTTAATCTATTTCTTTTTAAAAAGAAGCAAAGAAGGGCGGAAAAGAGTAGGAAAGAAAAGGAAGAAAGAGAGAGAGAAAAAGAAAGGAAGGAAGGGAGGAAGGGAGGGAGGGAGGAAGGGAGGAAGGAAAGGAAGGGAGGAAGGTAGGAAGGGAGGAAGGGAGGGAAGGAAGGGAGGGAGGAAGGGAGGGAGGAAGGGAGGGAGGAAGGGAGGGAGGAAGGGGAAGGGAGGAAGGGAGGGAGGAAGGGAGGAAGGAAGGGAGGAAGGAAGGGAGGAAGGAAGGAAGGAAGGAAGGGAAGGAAGGAAGGAAGGAAGGAAGGAAGGAAGGAAGGAAGGAAGGAAGGAAGGAAGGAAGGAAGGAAGGAAGGAAGGAAGGAAGGAAAAAGAAAGAAAGAAGGAAAGAAAGAAAAAGAAAGAAAGAAAGAAAGAAAGAAAGAAAGAAAAAGAAAAAAGAGAAGAGGCAGATAAGAGGTCCATAAAAGGTAGTTTGACTGACAGCCAGGCCATGATTCAAGCATGAATCATGATTTACAAGCACTAGAGTACAAAATCTTCACAAATATTAACAAGCATTTTATTTCTACGTAAATTAACTCTAAGTTCCCATCAAAAGCTGTTACTAAAGCATATTTTTTGCTTTCTTTGCCTTTCAGAAGCTTTTATGAAAAGTCTCATACACACAAATAGTACATTTCCTTACCTAATATAAACACAAAAGACTTTTTGCTTTGGAAACAAATGTAGGGGAACAGCTGTGCTGATGAGCTACTCAGAGCTCCTATTGAATCTGCAGCTGCTTCTCTCTGTCCTCAGAAAACTCCTGGTTTGATTGACAGATGGAGAGAGAACCACATGAAGAGGAGACCAGATACCAGTCACAGGCTTAAATCAGAGTTGCCTTAACTCTATGAAAATTACAGTTCTTATTTTTAGCTGCTGATGTGGCAGCCATTTAGTCACAAACTGAAACTTCTGCCGAGTAGGTACAAATCCCTCTTCCAGAATTTTAAACCACTTAAAATTTATCCAGGTTCAAAACAGTGGGTTTGCACTGCTGGCTTATCAGTCTTAACAGATAAGTTTAAAGCAGGAAAGAGTGTTTATTGACACCTATAAAATTTTGCAGGAATGGGCTATAAAAATTAGTAACTTTTCCCAAGTTCTTTTGCCTTCTTTCTGGGACTGCTTGGTCTTGTGGTTTCATTAGAAATTTTAGCCATCTAGGCAGGTATATATAAATCACATGTACTGATTGCTACCAAAACTGATTTTGACCTGTTGCAGTCTGAAATGTGCATTGCAGGTGTTGATTAGGATAACTACATGTCTCACTGATGTACTACATAATAACTGAGGAGATACAAGAATCATCGGCCTTCGTGGCACAGTGGCTAAATCTAGATCCCCTTCTCCTCTTACTTCAGCAAACCATGTACAGAAAACAGATGTTGTTTGTCATAGAAAAGAGTTTTCAAACATTCACGTCACAGAGTTTGGACCCTATGTAGCATTTATGTCTTTACACAGAACATATAGGCAGGGGTTTTTTTGGCCTTTAAGGTGCTTAGCATATATCTAGTGCAAAATGGATTAGGTTGTTTCTCCCAAAATTTAGGGTCCTAAATGCCATATTTGATGCCAAAATATTTTACTGAATTGCTCTCTTAAGATATGACTTATTTTCTAGAAAGGTAAAAGCTTTTTTTTTTTTTTTTTGCTTTAGGAGTTACAGTCCTATTACTCCACCCTGAAAATTGGTATGACTATTATTAAACAAATTGGCAGATATACAGGAAGTACCGTGGGTACTTAAAAACTTGGAGGCTGCAATCTAAAGTGGGGGGTGAACTGGGAGCACTTCAGAGCTCATGGGTCTGGATAAGGGCCTTGCCTCCAAACCAGAGCAAGCTTTCTCTCTCTCATCTATTTTCTATGGGATGGTTACCTGGGAGTGCTGTATGTATTAGAGCCATCACATGCTTCCACCAGGTTTCTGATTCAGGGCATACTGCAGTGCACACCTGCAGTTCAGTTTAGATGCACTCAAGATTGATGCTTTGGCTATGTTTCAGCTCTGCACTGATAGGTATCTGCCTGACCACCCAGGGAGGGATCCTGTCACCAGTGGCTTACCACAGCATTGACACATGAACCTTCCAGCCTGACCTATGGGATGCAGACCTGGTTTGTCTCTGACACCTGTTTCAATTTCTCTGCCCTGCATTTAAGAGAAGAATACAATATTTCTTTACTCCGGCAAGACCAAAAGACCACTCCATTTATTTATTTTTTCCTCTCGATTCATATCACTTTCACATGAATCCCTTGATTAGGTTTGGTGGTTTGACTGTTAAAGAAGGTATTTTATTATTGCCTTAAGCGAGGGAAAGCTGCCAATGAACATTAAACATGCTGTGGTCCAGTTCTTCCACAAGAAACCATCATTTGATGCTAACTAACTTACAAGTCAGGCCTGGCCTTAGAAGTTCAGTGCTTTAGGCAAGATAGATTTGTTGGTTTTTTTAAGTTTTCTTGTTACATGCCCAGTTAAAATATTTTAAAAACTGATAGATATATGTACTGGTATATGATTGTTTACAAGCGTTATGCACATACATGCAAACATATACACACAATATGCAACATATTTAATTATCTGAGACAGCTACATTATAACTGAGGTACATGCTTTTACCCATGCTGTATTGCATATGCTTTGCTCCATAATCTTGGATGCCTTTGGACAGTCTTGGAAATTTATATACACACATAAGCAACCTCAGACAGCCGCTGCATTTTTTTTTCTATGTGACCATAAGTTATTTTTGTCCTTCTTCCCCAAGGACAGAACATTATCTAAAAAACTGGGTCTAGTGGGCAGCTACACATCATTCATTACACATACTTCATTAGTTAAAAAAGTCACTATAATTTTCCAGCCCTGCAGAACCAGAAGCATCAAGTTTGACCTTCTAGAAAGAATATGTTTCCAGTTTCAGAAGGGTCATAAGACCAGATTTGCCAAACATATCAGTGAGTTAAGTAACCGTAATTTGTTTGTGTGTATATATACCTACAGTTAGGTAACTTCATAGTCCAATGCATCATGCCTACTCCACATAGTAAAAGGTATGCTGAGAATAAGATTTCTGGATTACTTTCTTGGTTAACAGCAATCTGTATTTCCATTGAGTACAAAACAAGAAAGTTTCATGTGGTCTGAATGTTTCCCAACTGGTTTTATTCTGTAAATAAAGAGCCCAACATTATACTCTAGACCAAATTGTGATCAGTGTTTGCAGGTTTTATAACTTTCTGAAAGCCCTCTACAGTTAGTTTTTAATAACTTTCAAGGATGGAGAAGAAGTAAAATTTGGAATCTGTAAAGGGTATCTAAGCAAGAGTTTTCTGCAAAAATCTATAGCATATGGAGGACATCAAGCTGTCTAATATGACAGAAAGACAAACCACAGTTACCTATCCAGCAAAGCAACTAGAAGTTTGCAAAACCTTGGGAACAAGTTTACTATCACAGAGACAAGAGAAGAAGTGAGCTCTAGGAGAGTCAGTGAGGCTGTTCATATGTTTAAAGTAAAAAAAATGCTTAGCCACTTTGTTGAGTTCCAAAATTCAGCTATTTTAAATGCATAATTTATATATTTGACTTTACCAGAATTTATGGATGTCTCAGCATTCAAAATCTACATTATAGATTCATATGTAGAGGGCTTGAAAAAAAATATAAAAACCTACAAAATGCAAGCCAAAGATATCATCATATCTATTCTGGTAAAACTAGTTTATATTCTACCTTCCACACTTCCAGAGGAATATTATTATTTCTTATTTGACTAGTTTTCTATGGTGACAAGAAGAAAGGGAATTAATTACTCTGCTTGTATAGAAGAAAATGCAGATAGCTATTATTCTGGTTTACATTTTATGTCTGTTAGGAGTATTTTGAAGCTGAGTATATCTTATGAGTCATTTTGCTTAATAGATATTTTAACTGTTGTCTTTTTTTTTTCCTAAAAAAGGAAAAAACTATGAATTATTTATATCTTTATTTATGCATTCAGTTATTTTCATTTTTGCTATATTCTCTGTAAATATCAATCTTCCTGTTAGGAATGAAACTGTGCTTTAATTTTAATATTTTAATTCCTCATTGCCCTAGAGTTTTTTGAGCTAGGGCAACAACACATCTCCTTCTTGGTAGTCTAACTCACTCAATCTCTACTTAGAGTTTTTTGTTTCATTGATTCAGTCTCCCAAAGCCTGTAATATGATAAATATGTGGAAACTTGAAAACCGTATCTTGTTTACATGGCTATGCAGCTGCCAAAACAGCTGCCATTTCAATTTTTGAAAGGGAAACAAGGGCCTCTTATCTGCTGTGGAGGGAAAAATGGACTGCTCCTTCCATTCACTTTTAGTGTGTCTTAAACACATTTGAAGACATAGAAGAGCCAACATTTGAAAAAGATATCAACCTCTATGCAAAATACTGAAATGCATTTCTAAGGGTTAAAATAATTTATTTTCTTATGCTAAAGCATTTTTATGTATCAAGGTTACAAGAACTGAAAACTGCAGAAGATGGGAGTGCTTCCAAAGAGGTCAACCCTCCCACTAAAAAATATAATTTCTGTTCAGCAGATATCAGACAAAGGAAAAATAAAGCTAGTGTTGATGGGTCCTGGTAGATGCTGTATATTTCCATTAGAAATAAAGTTTAATAGTTTCAAAAAATCATTAAAGTGAAAAATTCTTTAAGCAAATGAAAAAATATAAATTTTCTTTCAATATATTTCTTTTTAATAACATTGTTATTTATATTGACCATAAAATGGTGTAAAAGCCAAGGCACTCTATACTACTCTAGATAGACTCATCATCAAAATAAAATAAAATCTTTTGAAAAAAGATATCTATAATTTTCATAGAAAGGGCAGAAAATGTATTTTTAGGAAATATTTTGCTTTTGTTGAATCATCATTTATTAGTGGAAAGGTGTTCAGTGAGATGCTCAAACTCCAAAGCTGAGTTGGCTGGGAACAAAATCAGTCACAGTTCCATATCCCACAAAAGGATGCAAGACCAGAATTTTAATAGGGAAGTTCCATCTTCTGCTGGAGAACTCTTTTCTGACATAGAACAGCAGAGTTACCTGATCTTCCATCAACTGCTAGATTTAGGATCAATATTTGCCAAAACATTTCCACGGGTGCATAACTCCAGTTATTCATGCTAATAACATAACGCACAAGCTTCAGACAGCTTGTTTCTGAGGAATTAGTACAGATGGTCTCAGTGTATTTTAGAACAACACTCAGTGGCTTTCAAAACCTGTCATATCCTTTCCCATAACCCTTCCAGATTTGTCATGAGTTTGACCCTGCCAACTAATGTTTAAAAGCCAGAAATAGAAAAAAAAATTCTTTACTAAGAGTTCCCATCATGATATATCTACATATAAAGTTCACATATTTTGTATCTCTAAGGATACCATTTAGCTACCTGTCTCTGTCTTATCATGACTGTAGCTCCTATAGAACCTGCTGTTGACATCCTTTAGCTTCTATATTTCATTTCATTGCAACTTGGCTTACCGGAAGTCTATTATTCGCACCACTTTCAGAAACTTATTTTTTAATAATAATTTATTTCTTAATCTTTGAATTTGCACTCTAATGCAAGTCACAATAAAAGTTAAGAAAGCAGACAATGATTTCTAGTTTTCTTTGTTGACGGAATGTAATAATTTTAAAATCTGAACTATTTAGCTGTACCTTACTTAAATTTTAAATCCTTTGGGAGCAAACCAAGGCTTTTTCTCTAATGACCTCTCCCAATGTATTCTCTATATAGTGCCAGGAATATAAAACATAAATAATATCCTTCCAGCTACATGATAACATTTTTCTGTAAAGAAGCATTTATTCCTTGAAACAAAATGTTCATGTTATATTTTATGAAGCTAGCCACAAAAGAACAATATAGGGAACTGTAGACATTCTCCTGACTCTACATTTTCAAAAATAAGAGATATCTTTTAAATAATAAAATGCAGCATTCAGATCTATTGTCTGAGGTTTTATTTTTCAAAGTATGACCTAATCTGGTGTCCTGTCATTGTTTTGGCAGAACATGAAACAGCAAATATGTTAAATTTGAGTGGTTTCCTGAAATGTTATTCTATCAAACTGGCAATTTCCGAAAGGATTTGGAAAGGAGTTTGCAATTCCTTAGACACCAGGGAGGTCCAGAAATGGCTGCCAAGATGATCTGCAGCTCAAGCTGGTCCTAATATCTGAGCACATAAAAACATTCCTTTTACTCCAATTTATTTTTAGTCCTAATCTTAAACAGATTTGAGAAACCTTCTGAGTATCCACTGTTAGCACTTCCGAATGTAAAGGACTTGATATTAGTATTTTTATACTTTGTGGCACACAGAAAAATTACACATTGCTTTCTCAGAGGGTTTTTAAACAGAACATTTTAATTGCAAAAACTGAAACCATTCCATGTAAAAAGAGAAAGTAAGCAAAAACCAAAGAGTAGATCTTACAAATAAGGACAGGGTGTACCCTAGGAGTCTTATCTATGTGAGCATGTACTTAATCTGTAGGCTATGTACTTCACATACTTTTTATTATTGCCAACAAATCATGATGTTTCCAAGATGGTAGCAACATGGAAGAAATCTGTGATTCAGCTGTGGTTTGGAACCAGCTCAAATTGCAACTTCTGAAAAAGATCTAATTGGAAACCTAATTCTTCAGCTAGCCTTATTGGTCTCCAGCCTTAGAGCAGGGACCAATGCTGTGTGGGATAAGATAAGTCTGCAGACTTAGTCCTAACATGACGGATGAAGCAGAAAAGCTGCAAACCTGAAATCATTTAGTTTACTCCATCATTGCCATTTCAGTTCACCATAGCCTAGCATCAACTTACCAAAACCTCTAGAGTCTGGAAGTGTCAATTACGTAAAACTTGTGAGAACTTGCTATCATCTGTGAATAGTATTAACCTCAGAAAAATTCTCTTGCATCTTTCTTGCAATAGAGATGTGTCTACTTTTGTGTTTTAATGACTTGGTATTGAATGTAACTCATTTTGAAGTGCTAGTGAAAAAATATTTTGTCAGCAAAAATAAGTAAAAGCACCAACTATGGAGACAATCCATGAAAAGCAGATTCTCCTGAAGACTGCTCAACATCTTGCTGGAGAGCACAGAAATTAAGTCATATCTTCTAGGTCTCCTTGTGCAGAAAGGAAAGCTCACAGAGGCAGAAGAAGCCTAATGAAGCTTATGAAAAAACATGATAATGGAACAGTATCAAAGCAGTGGGTAGCACATAATATTTAATCCAAAATAACAGGTAGGATAGTCAAGAGTACTTGAGGTTTGTCATCTGAAACATATGGTCCTCACTGACTTTTTGTATGTCAACTTTAGTAATGTAATGCTGACCATCCAGTTTAATTTAAATAGGCACTTCATTCTTCCAAGAAAAGGTGAGATGTGAAAGAGAAGGATGTCTTCCTCCTGAGACAGAAATCTTCCTCCTGATTAGACTACAGAAAATCATGTGCACCTTTTCTCTTAAACAAATACCAGCGGACAACCAGGCATCAAAAAACCTGGTTCCAGGGTCAAACACAATAGGGATTGTGTTTGCAGTGTCTGTATGTAGTGTATTTAGGTAGAGAAAGAACACCAAGGTTTTATGTAAGGCACATATTCTCTTTGGAGAATGTCATCCAATGCACAGGGATATGGGGTAGCCACACTTCAAAACAGGCAGAGGCCTTAGGTAGAGGCTGTGCTGTTTCTACTTCATTATACATCACAGGCTTTTTGGTTTGGTTTTCTGCACTATCTACTTGAAAGTGCCTGAGTTCAGATTAGTGCATTTAAGACAGCAACTTTCTTTCCTCCATATCTGGTCCTGAACCTTCTTTGTTCTCCTACCTCCTGACGAGCAGCCATGTCAGGTGACAGGACATAGCGTGGGAATTCTCCTGCACAAACAGGGGAGAAAAACAATGAGGTTTGAAGGGGGTTGCTGGAGTAGCAGGCTCCTAAATAGTATTTAGCATTTCAGTTCGGAGTTGCAGACAAAACTCCATTAAAACTTATGACTCTGCCTGCTGTCCTTCACAAGGCCTACGGCAGAAGTGAAGGGGATTGATAGGTAAAGAGAAAGGACAGATCAGTTGCCCTATCAAGTCAGACAAACCTAGCAGGCCACATAAGCACTCAGGCTGCAAAAACAGAAAAAAAAAGAAAGAGGGAAGATGAGGTAAGAAATTCAGTAGCATTATCATTTTTCTGTAATGAGACATTGAGAAGTTAGAAACAAGTGTCAAATATTGTTCACAGAGATTGGTGAACACTTTAGATAATGCTAGTGGACAAATTAGAGCTTTAAATGTGTGTTTGAACCATTTGTTTGTTTATTTTTTTCCAAATTTCAGTATTAAATTCTACTGCTTACTTATTTGTAGTGGCCAATACTAAGTAACTGAAAGAACTGTAGTTGAGTCAAACCTCTCTACCAGACCTGCTTATTTCCTCATGCATCCTAGTTACAGGAAGTGTGATGTAGTTGGTGTAGTTGCAAGACTGCAGAAAAGGCCACAACATTATGTCAGTTGTTTGAGGTCTCTCATCCAGGACCATCCCACAAAATGCTATTCAAAGGAGGAAGATCATAACTGCTACTCAAATTAAGGAGTATGGGATAGATTTAGACAATTTCACATCATTACATTAAGGTCAACCACATGGTTAATATGTGTTGTATTTAACCTATTATTTTTGATAGGATGTCAAATAACTGAAGCTGAAGGGAAGGTGGATTGTGTTGATTTCTGTGAAAAATGAATAGATTCCAGGGCAGTTTCAGATTCTTATGAAGATTATGTATTTGCATTGTATATTTTGCTAACTCTTACTGATTTGTATAAAAATTCTAAGAGAGACAGTACATATTGCAAGAAAACAAAGATTTTTCATGCTTGAAATTTAGTACTGTTAGATAATAAGCACTTTCAGGTCTTAAAGTCTTTAATTGTTGCCATATTTTTTAAAATCATGGTATCACAAAAAAATTCATGTCGAAGGGACTCCAGGAATCCATTATTCTTCCCTTCTGCTCAAAGAAGGGACAGCTGTGAGGTCAGACCTTGTTCTGCATTTCTTAATAACTCAGTGGTTGCACTGAAGGGCATTTACACAATTTCCTGGACTTTTTTCAAATTCCATGGAAAGAAGAACTGAGGGACGAATAAATGATCAAGGGGAAGTAATGGGAAACATTTTTTCACCTTAGTTATCTGCAACCAGGAGCAAGGAAAGGCTGTGTGTTTGTCCTTTTGGTAGCTGAGTACATGGAGCTGTAATGCAATAACAAATGATGCAGGTTCGGTGACCCTGCCCTTAATAGAGGTCTCTAAAGTGTCAACAATGTCGTCAATTGGTCTACATCCATTGGGACAGAATCTCATAATCCATCAAGCTTTATTAATTTCTTAGGATTAAAGGAATAATTACTGTGTAGCTCTGTGTGGAACACATATCTTTGCCACTAGGTAAGACTCAGGGTTCTGTTAGCTCTTCAGACAAATGGCTAACTTTTGAAGATGCTGTCATTCACTGTGGAAACTAATTCTTCTTTCATCAACATTTCAGAAAAGAATTAATTGTCATGTCTTTAAAAGCAGATCTTTTTTTTTACTCTAATACTGACTGCTTACTAAACACGTGGGATCTGCTAATGAGTGTTAATTCGGTTTGATCTCAGCTACGAAACTTCGTCTGCTGGTTTCTTCACCCAGAAATAAAAATAATTAGAGACACTGATGTGAATATAATGACAAATCCATATTCCATAAGAAGGGGAATTTTGGAAACTACAAAATAGTATATGACCAAATGATATACTAAGGAATGAAGAAGAACATATGATGCATGATGCCTAGGGATTCTAGGATAATAATGCTGCTGTGTGGTATCAATTGACATGAAAACAAATTTCAAAGTGTTATACAGGTATCTATGTTTATACAGATATTTCTTAAGTGTGTGTATGCCTGTCCTTTCCTGTTTGTTATAACTTGGTGACCCACAAATAGTTACAATATTCAGAAGGAAAAAATATCCAGATAGAAGGTGTATACCAGAGGTTAATAGGTGGTCAACAAGAGGACATTGTTGAAGACTGTCAGTACTTCAGGCAATTCTTACAGCTCCAGTCAGAGAAATTTCTGTTTAAAATTTCTATTTAGTGTGTTAATTTCATGCTTGTGAAACTTGTGTTTTGGGCATGGTCACGTCACATTACATCATTTAATTCCATGTTTGACTGACAGGAAAGTTGTGCTAAAGGTGGTCATTTTTATAATGGATTATACACTTTCATATGTTTTTATCTTTTAAACAGAAAGAACTGATTTTGCTGACATTTTCATTTAAGTCCAGTGCATGAACAAACTCATGGTTGTAACGAACAGATAGCACTGTGAGAAACTTACTCATTTTACAAAAATGGATAATTTATCAATGTACATTGTTTCATCTTCAGAGTCTATATAAAATATATTAGAATGCCCCCAATCGCTTGCCAATACAGGCTGTGTCCCTGGGCTAAAAATTTCTTGTTCATGTCTAAGAGTAATTCTGTGCTTAAAGGAATTTTGAAAATATTTATATGCAAACACATTTAATGACTTTTTATATAAATCAGCACCTGGTGCACAATTTCAGTCAATTTTGGTACAAATGAGCCTTAGAAGTGCCAGTGAAGCTCTTCTTATAACAATGAGATCTCAGGCAAGTGATTGGGTTGCAACACCTTAAGAAGGTATTGACCCCCAACAGGTGATTATAAAAATAGGCATAATTTGCTCTGAAAGCAAATTAATGTCATCCAATTCATAATGGTTCCTCATGGTGACTCACCTGGCTTATGGTAATGTTTAACTTTAAATATGCAGGCACTCAAAAGCATCCCAAATTAGCCTTTCATGAGATGGTTGATGTGGCCCCCTGCCTATGTGCATCCTGGTTGTACAGATCCGTGTGTTTCAGTGGGAGCAGAGCTGAGATCATGAATTCATCTGCTGCAGGCATTATATGAGCTATCAGATGCTACAGTCTTTTTTTTTTTTTTTGTAATTAAACAGTCAGTTTTCAGTTTGGTTAAACACACTCTTACACACGTCCCACCTTACAAAACAAGAAGACGAATTAGAAGTAAAAATGGGAGGGAAAGGAAAAAAACAGACATAAGGAAAAGACAGGTAATATGTTCCTGTCACTAAAGACAACTATGAAATTATTTCCATTTCATCAGGATGTTAAACAGCAAGCTCTAAAGTTAGACACTTTAAATCATAAGAGTAGAAAATTCACACCTTAGATATTCAAAACGTCTGGAACAGTATCTCTTATTAGAACTTCAGTGAGAAGTTCTTCCTTTCAAAGAAGTCTTGGAAAATTGGAAATAACAAAGGGCTGCAGAAAGCTACTATTTTTTCAAAATGTTAAAAAAGGAAAATATTAGATACCAATAGCTAATATGTCAATATAGGTAAGAGTAGATACAGGATTTCACCAACAAAAAAATTAAGAGACTACCACCAGTAATGACAATTGTAACAGATTTATGAGGAATAAAATATTAGACTCATGGCATGCTATTTAAATTGAGAAAACAAGTTTGAGAAAGCATGAAACCAACCTTATCTAATTCCACATTGCTGCAGGACCAAATACAATCTATCTGTAAAAGTTTCTCCTCCAACTTTAGATTTGAGAGATACTATAATCCCTAAGCGTTTCCACTTCTGTAGAACCACATGCCGGTTCTTGAATAAGTGGCTCAAATCTTGTTAGCAGTCAAATGGATTTTGTCTGTCATTATGCCAGTAGATTTGCTGAACTGATCAATGCTGTCTTACAACATGCTGAGACAAGGTTCCTCTTTGTACTTGTCCTTCCTATGTTAAAGTATACAAGGGCCTTTGACACGATGTAATTTTTAATTCGTTTTTCTCATATTTGACATTGCTGTTGTCTGGGATGTTTTCTTCCAGTCTCTATTCAGGCCAGTAGTACCTTTCTTTTAAGAAGGAGGTTGAAAGTCACAGGAATCCCATCTGAATATATTAGGGCAAAGTAGAACTGGAATTATTATTTCTAGCATTTTATGCAAAGTGCATAAATTATTTTGGTCCATAATGATCTTGTTTTTAATCTTAAGGACTTCCTTTTAAGTTTTCTTTTACTGGTATAACCTGCCAGGCAGTATTTTGAGATTTTTGCTTCCCAGAAGAAAGAATTTGCTTTCCGATTCCTACATATGGCACTGGTGTTTTCAATATTCCATCTTGTTCAATTTGAACATTTTCTCAGTGTTCAGTAATTTATTTTAAATTCTGATCACAGACTCTTAAATTTATACAGCCTCTGTGGCCTTGCTGTCATCTGCAAATGCCATAAATATAAATTCTATTCTGCAACTGAGGTTGTTACAGCTCAGAACTAATAAATCCAGGCTCAGGGTAGACTTTTAGGTAATCCTATTTGGAATACATTGCAAATTTGAGATGGATGTATTGATAAGCATTCTTTGAAGCAAGATACACAGATTCTCCCTCTCCTGATTGACTGGACTAGATCCAATTTGAAAACAAACTAGCCTCACTTACATTGCTCTGCTTCTTTCAGTATCAGGTTGGTACATCAGCAGAGGGTGGTACTGGGAGATAAATCTTCCCCGACTGTTGCCAGCCTAGGGATTGCTCAGTGAAGGCCTGCCCAAGGGGTCTGAAAAAAACTGGGGAATGTTGGAGTACATGATTATCTATTACAAGGTTGTGTAATCTACTGAGTCCTCATAATCACACAGCCTGTATAGAGACTTTGTAGGCTTGCCTGCCTACATAATTCATAATGATTTTAGGGCTATCAGACCAGCCTAGACACATCCTCCATTTTTGTAGGTTTCCACAGCGACCAAGGCCTCTAGGAAGACCTCAGATTTCTGTCTGAGCTGATCATACACTCTATGAGTCTGGAGTATTAAAGTGTAAAGTTAATGAGACGAGTATATCCAAGAGAAACTAGTTTCTATGCAATGTGTTGAAGGTACTATACATTCATTTGGGGAAGGGGGGGGTGTAATGGAAGTTGCACCTTTCATGAAGAAAAGAGTTTTATATCAAATAAAGAACTAGTAATTTCTCCATTGCTTGGAAATCACAATACATTCCTAAAAGACCTTCCTAATCAGAATAGAAATCCTAACCATAGGTTTTAGATGACAAGGAAATGGATCTCTCAAGTCTGTCACACAAATATGAAGCCGTGGAAAGTATAATATAGTGTTACACAGTACAGGTGCATTGCTGAGATGATGGTAACTTAGGTGAGGAAGATCTATTCTTTTTCGCAGTTGAAGAAAGAATTTTGTCAGTGACAAGAAGGATGGCTTACATGCCTCACATTCCTCAGAGCTGAAAATAATGAAGGGAGGGAGGAGAGGGAAAAAATCAAATTTCTACTAAGGAATCAGCAGGGAACTTAATGCAGGTGCAATATTTCTCAAGACAAAGAGTTTTTTTGTTTCACCTTCATCTTATTTCATGAAAAAGTACTCCTCCCTTCTCCCTCTTCATCAGCACAAAGTAGATTAAAATGTTGATATCCTTTCCTGACAAAGATAATTTTACAGTCTTTAGTCAAGTTGTTGGAGCAGCATTAACTTCCTACAGAACTTAAAATAGTTACATTAAGTTAGCAGAGTTCCACATAGGTTCATTAACCTGTCCAGTTTTACTAACTATGCTGAATTACTTTCTGCATCTACTGCTGCATGGCTGTAACCTTCTGTATTCTCCCAAATCTATCAAAAAAGCCATATATTTCATCGAGCCAGAATATCAATCCAATTACTGAAATTACAACTACAAGTATACTTTAACTCCAGACTGAATCAAGGCTGTGTTTAACCCCTGTATTGTTGGAATTCATATTATTTAGTTCTGAACAGAAAATGTAGGTTTCCTGTAGGTAAACATTTAATATTGTTGGAAAAACTTTTGTTGCTCTTACCAGCAGTTATTTGAACTGTATTTTGAATCTAGAACTTGACTGCACTTAGGTATATAAGTATCTAAAGTGGGGTTGCCAAGAGGATGAATCCAGGCTCTTCTCAGTGGTGCCAAGCCATAGGACAAGGGCAGAGACTGATGAACAGGAAGTTCCACCTGAATATGAGGAAGAACTTTACTGTGCAGGCGACCGAGCACTGCAACAGATTGTCCGGAGAAGTTGTGGAATCTCCCTCACTGGAGATATTCCAGAACCGTCTGGACACAGTCCTGTGCCATGTGCTCTAGGATGCTTGAGCAGTGAGGTTGGACCAGGTGACCCACTGTGGTCCCTTCCTACCTGACCCATCCTGTGATTCACTGTGCCATGTCTGTAGACTGCTCAGCAGAGGGGATTTTATACTGTACTGACTCCCAGTGTGGAGAGTTTGGGAGACTTAGCACAACCCAGACTTCAAATGTTTAACAGGATAAATTATTTTCAGAGCCTGGCAACATTTTCTGGCGCTGTTTAAGCAAGTATGGACAAGGATTTGACTACAAAACTCATACAAAGTGTGGAAGCAATTCCTCTGCCAATGGGCAGGAGCTCTCCTTGTAGACATCTTGAAATGTTCAACAGATATTGTAGCAAGGCCTTTACTGTTTGAAAACAACGTCACATAGTTCTTTAAATGCAAGCATGATAGAAGTCTAAATTCTACTAAAGTCTACCTGGATCCTTTCTATTTAGGGCACTAATGTTAACAAATGGAGACAATTCAGAGGTGCCTGCCTAGCTGAACAAAACTGAGATTTGCAACTCCAAAATACATAATGAATTACCTGAGCTAACAGATTTGAAAAGGTAGATTCTTCCATAAAAAAGAGAGTGTCCTTCAGCATGCATATTGATAAAAATTTATCCTCAAAATTACTTGCAGGTTAAAAAACTTGAAAAGTATGAAATTCCAAGCTGTTGCAAAATATTTTAATTTTTTTCTATTTTTCCATTAGAATAAACAAAATGACAAAAAACCCCAAGGTTGTAAGCATACATGGGACAATAATTTCAATTTATGCTTAGTCACTTGAGTCGTTATACAGATATGATTTTGAAGAATTATACATATACAACATTAATTTTTTGTGTTCACCCAGTGTTTTGTGTGACAGAATACAGAACAAAACACATTTTATGTGTCTCTGTTTATGTACATATTTTCTTATCTTGGAAGTGTTCTCAAAATTCAAATGAACAATCAGTAAGTATGATACTATTGCGCATGACTGAGACCTAGGGTCTGATATATAATCATAACCAACCTGTGTGATTTATATTGACTGACCAAGATATTAATTGGGATAAAATCAGATCTGGAACCTCATTTTAAGAAAAACAGTAAATCAAAAAAAATTGTTTGAAATATAAATGTGAATTAATATTCTCACAAATGTTCCTTCCGTAATACATCTTCATGTCCTTAACTGAAGGCAGAACTCATTGTGTCATCTATTTATACATGTACAATTTATAGTCTCTAAACTGACATGATTAATTTACATAGAACATACATAACAAACATAATATAGTGCATATGCAGATACAAAATCACGGTGTCCAAGCCAGGAGGAATAATTCATTATCTAAATTCATTTGAATTTTAACACTCCTATCAGAAAATGGTTTTTTATTCTACTCTATGTAATCAAATTTTTCTGTGTGGAAATCTGTGAAATCATTAATAGAAAAAAATTATACAGGACAAGTATCTTATATTTACTACATGACTCCTCCAATGATGAAGGTGATTCAGAATTTTTTTATTATAAGAAGCAATTCTTAAGGAAATGCTATATCCAGGTTTCCATATGTCACGTTAGAATTGTTTATTTTTCTATCAACTTTTGTTCAGGTATTATACAGGTGTAACTGGAAGACCAAAAAAATATATTCTGCCCTCATTTGTCACACCATAACTTCACCTTGGCAAAATAACTGTAGTGCACCTATAAGAAGGCCCACAGAAACACCAACAGAAAATCCATGAAGTACAAATGCGTAGGATCCGCAGGAAGTATTTATATAGGACATATATATATATATGTGTAATCAGGCCTCTGACATGGAGTCTGACAAAGTGTGAATAGCAACCGAATTTCAGTTCAGATTTTGTTTTGTTATCTTGGTTTATACCCAATCTCCTCCCTGTGTAATCAGGAGAACCATTACAGATTCACACCACTATAACGGTGTGCAGAGGCCAGCCACCTTATTTTTTACTTATTTTGAAAAGAGCTCTGAATAATTGAGACACTCTATAAAGAAGGAAAATTATTATGTGAAATCTGGAGCACTACATCTTCCATCAAACAAGCAGAAAGAACATCTACTATTTCACTTTGAAAATGCACCAGCAAGAGTTAAGTGAGGTGCGAATGATAGCACATAAACCAGATTACAACAGCTGCACTCCATGTCCACTGCAGCTCCACAGAAATAAGGAGAATTAATTTTAATTGTATTTCAGTCATTGGCTTAGATGATCTGGTGGCAATGCAGGGACTTTGGTATAATTTTGTTTCTTGGCTGTGGTCCACTTTGCCTCGACATTAAAATAATGGAATGCAGCCATAATACTAGAAACACCCTGGGAGAGGGTTTTGGTCTCCCCAGGAGACAGGAGGATTCTGTATGTCTGATTTTAGCTGGAAAAGCTATAGCAGCATGAGGAAGTCTTGAAGTGTGAGTGAGAAAAGAAAAGTGTGATTAAACTGTGGGGAAAGCCTTCCTTCCTGACAGCTATGCAAAGCTGCAAGGGACAGCCAAGTATTTCCCATGGAATAGCGAGTGCACATATTAAGGAGTGTTAAACAGTTAAGACATAATGACCTTGTTTCAGGGAGCCGTAGTAAGTTGTGATGTGTAAGGCGATTGTGAACTTTAATAAAATTTGACAGCAGATTAATAAAAATATTTGAAGAATAAATTTTGTGACTTCACCATGGGCAAAGTACCAATCCAGGGCCCATTTCCATAGTGCAACAAATTTCTGTCAGTATCATTTAAAAACGTCACGTCCAACTAATTTTTTGAAGTCTAATGCTTTCTTTGTTCTGGTTTCACATTTTTCATATTTTCCCTATGCTGAAGGTTAGCATATAAGAAATGTGTGTCATGCTAGTGGGGTCTCCAGTTTCTTTTCCTCTTCTCACTGCAGGGAAGTTTTGGATTTATCTATCACTTTCAGCTTTAGCTATTACTCTACCTCAGTGATGTCATAAAGAACTTCACTGAGGAAATATGGCAAATGCCAGTGACTCTGATGTTAATGCTGCATTTCTTATCAGCTATTTTCTTGATGACCAACTGTGCTTCCAGAGACAAAGCTGGGTTTGGACAATAACTTTTCCCCATAATTATGGGAAATAGAATAGTTACTCCAGAGTTTTCTCTTTCAGCTTCCTTTTATAAGACAGATTTTGACCTGTGGTCACATCACCAAACCTAAGCAAATCTTTCTGAAATGCCACAGGTGTGATCATATGCCAGAATAAAAATTATCTGGTCAAGTTTGAGGGAAATCAAGCAAAGCATTTCTGTCAATGCAAGGGTTCAAACTGAAGTGATCTTACGTTAGGATTTTTTTTCTGTTTTCTCTCTTTTCACTTGCCAAAGCTTCAAAAGGGTTTGGCCTGAAACCTGCAAATCAGTTTAATTTTTGTTGGACAAAAGTATTGAAGTCAAAAGAGCTGTGCCAGAGGGCCGGCCTGAAGGAAAAGTGGATGCTGGGAGCCACAAGAGAGAGCAGTAAGCTGTCTAGCAAGGTGTGTCCTGGGAATAACAGAACACAGCTCTTGTTCCACCAGTTTTGGAAGATCTATGAGAGGAGCAGAACAATAAAATACCTCTTAATGTACCTTTTGTTGTACAAGGAGGATCTCCTTTTGGAATTATTATCATGAGACTATTCACACATATATTTCAAAGCTTCTGCATACAACAAAAACTGAGCAAAGGGATATTAGCACACCTGAGAGTCAAACAGAAAGAAAAAAAACCATTAAGGTACTTTTCATACATCTTAACACCCCTTGAAAATTCTCTTACTCCTGCATATTTCATTTGAGTACATGTGAAATTTCACAGCTGAACTTTGCACAAGTATAGTAGTGGAAGAGGGTTGAACTACTTTGGAACCTTAATCCCTAAAGCAGTGTCCACTGTTCACCACTGTTGCTTTTAAGATGAAATTATATTTTTCAGAGTAATTCTTATGGTCTATGATATATTATATTTAATGATATTGTCTGAAATTAATTTTGTTTGGACTCTTTGTGAATGTGAAACCAGGAAGCTAAGCTTGAAGGTTGCTTCTGTTCTTCACCCTTCTTAGATTTTGGAAGTCTCTTTTTTCCCATCAAGTAGCATACTAGGATTCCCTTAGCTATAGATTTTGCTTCTGGGGGTTATTAGGAATTAGATGTGTCTCATGGACCAGGCTTTGGTTCCTACATGGTAATCAGCTGAACACCCTCTGAACAATTATCCTTTTATGGACAGTAATCTTCATTCCAGATTTTGCAAACCAGTCACCAAGGAAGGAAGGAATTTGTTTTCATTTCCAGTACTGTACATGTGGGTGTGTATATTAAAAGAACTAAACCAACACTGGTCCTCCATGTTAATATCCTTCCTCTGTGCCTGAAGGATATTAGTTGTCATGGTTTAATGACATTCTTTAATGTAAAAAAAATATTTTTCACCAGTTTTATATTTAAGCTTTTTAGTGCTTGATTTCCTAAAGAGCAGCACCTAAGATAGAAAGTTCCTACCTCAAAAATCTTCCAAATCAACTAATTTTCCTTATACTATAATTTGCATAACTTTTGAACAAGATAGTCACTGTATTCCAAGTAGTCTATATGTCCTGTTAGGGATCAAACATTTATTTCAATCAAATAAATCTGTTTTCCCCTACTAAGCAGTGTTATATGTCTGTGCCGAGTTCGAGATTAAAAGATCAGGGACTACGAAAACAATTAAACACTTGTTCTACCATATCCCTTCTTGAAAAAGAAGAGCTTCTCTGTGAAAGAAAAACAACAAACTCATAGTTCCTTTTGAGATAGGGTGTAGTGACCTGGTAGAGATAAGATGCACTCCTTTTGCCCTATTCAAATGTCAAGCTATCTAATGCAAATACTATTTTCCAGTAACTGAAATCATTCATTTACCCACACCTCTAGAAAACTCTGAACGCAAATCTCTTTCACATACTGAAGTAGCTTTCACTAGCTTATTTTCATGAGACGCTAATGGCTTTGTACTGTGACTGTTGTTTTCTCCCTAAGATTATAAAACTTTTCAAGGGTTGCATGAAAGTAAAGAGTACTTAGTGGTTTATTATTCCATTTCTACACATTTTCTATCATATTTGTATTAACTGCCTGTGTTATAAGTTTTACAATTGAATTTTTCAGTTTGATTTCAATAGCATTTACAAATATTTTGAATATATGTATTTTGGACATTATATGTTATGTTATTGTTTAGGTGCAGTTTACCTGTAAAGTCATCGTCTACCTTATACTTGCTATGTAATTTATCCCAAGTCTTTTCTGGTTCTCTTTCATGTTTATTTTACTGTTAACTTTTAAAGAGATTTAGTATAAAATATATGTCTTTTACTCTTTGTAAAAATTAGCAGTGATTTAAAGCCTTAAAGCAAACAGTAGTAGCTCTGCTGTATGATAGAGAAACCAAGGAACAAGAACCACTTCACAAACATATGGCAAACAAGCCGTCCTTAAACTCCCTCCTATTGATCATACAGAGCAGACTCAAATTGATTGAAGGGATTCAGCCAAAATAGGAAGTTCTTGTGGTGAGACGGCTGATATGGTCAGGCTGCAAAACCTCTCAACTGCTTCCTGCGGTCACAAAAATTCCAGGGCCTTGCCGAACCAGAGGACACTCTGAATAAAGGATTTCTTAGAATTTGCTCTGCTGTAGTCAGGGGCTCTGCAAATGGCATGTGACTCAGTACTGGATGATTTCAGCTCCTTGAGCAAACTAAGATAGAGTAGAAAAATGTTTCCCTGCTTACCCTGGAAAGATTCCCATGAATAAGAGGTAACACAGTCAAGTGAAGTTTTCTGTGTAGCTTTGCAGACATTTTGGTGGTATATGGCAGCCTTCAGCTTCAACTGGCATCAGCATAAGAAACAGGAATTCTACTGACACCTGTTACTGCATATTCTTAACAAGGATATGTGAACACTGTGAGTTTGGTAACTACAATCGCATTCACCATGGAAAGTCTTCTGCAAAAAGGGTACAAGATGTAACTTGCAAATTATCAGACACTGCCTCAAAGCTCCGCACACCCTCAAGCTTTCCATTCTTGGTAGCAGGCACAGGGGAAAAGAGGATGATCTTCACTTGTCTTGCAGATATAGACTCTGAATGAAGAAATACGTGCTGTTGTATTGACAAGTTTTTGCTGGAAAACTAATTTTCTTTAGAGGACCTGAAACATAGTGCATTCATCTCTGCACCTTGGTTCACAGGCATTAGACTCTGCTCTAGACAAATGTGCAGAGCAGATAAAGGTGACATTATCATCTCCTCTATGCAGGGGAGAAACTAAGCTGTGAATATACCTCCCTGTAGCCAGTCTGCAGAGCTGGAACAAAGCTGGCCTCAGGCCTTCCAGGGCAGGACTGTCTCAGTGCTTCAGTTCTGTTTCAGTGTGCAATCTCACTTCTATCACATCTAGTGGATCCGAGGTATGGGGACCTCTCTGGAAAACTTTTCCTTCACAGATCTAGAACAGTGATATATCTTCCCCTTTCTCCAATTTCTTACTGTCCTACCTTTAGTGATCCTATATCAATTGCATGCAGATCCCTTTTGCCTGCTATTATTTTGTTTTCACTCGTGTGCTCAGTGTGTAAAATAGAAAATAAGTATTTAAATCTAGCATCTAGTGTGACAAAATAACATGCAGGCATATTTAAATATTTTAGGCATCTAGCTCTGATGAGGAAGAGATGAACTAATTTTTTTTGAAGTCAGATGCTTACCTGAGCTCTGAAAAAAGTCAGTGGAGCATATACACAAATCCTTCAGAAGTGATTTCTTTCACTTAAAAAACCAGCTTACACTAATCACATCAGCTCTACTGGTAAATAAAAGAGAATGCCAAGGTGCTGGCTTTCTGCCAAGAGGTAGACTCCTTCAGGCAGATAGATATTGAATAAAATCTAGATGGAGAAGTCTAGCACAGAGCCAGAGAGACAGTTAGTAATTATACATTGCAAAATCAGTTTCAATGATCAACCTTCTCCCTGACCCTCTTTCATTTAGCAATGTAGATACACCCAGTGGGTCCGTAGTTTGTGGTCTTGGGTTCACTTCATGGCTCTGAGAGACATGGTTTTGCCTCTTTCACCCATATGTTCATAGGAAAAAAGGGAGCCAATTGCCTGAAAATCCAAATTTAGATGCTCTGAATTACTTCTTGCAGAATGTGGTTTTTTGGTCAGTGTAAAAGGAGTTCTTAAAGTTTCCTTCTACAGTTTCAGACATGCCCTATTACCTGTTCCTGCTCATGGAAGATGTCTTACCATTTGAAGAGATAGTCAATCTAAGTCCTACTTCTAGGAGCCTCACTCTCTGCTGATCATGGTTCTTAGTTCAGTGATTTCACCTCTGTCCTTGAATCTTGTAGGCATCACTACGTTCAACATCACAATTTGTAAATCCGTGTTTGTTTCAGGACTTAAATACATACATGGACATTTAAATATGAGCTGTTTCTTTTTTTTTCTTCTTCCATTTATGACAGCTTCCAGAGGTTGGAACCTTTAAAAGTCTTGATTGTCTCTTATGAACCAGCTTTCAGTTGCTCTTGTCTACTTGTAAATATTGTGGCCATCATTTCTTTTTGTCTGAGTAAGCCAATAAATGTGTGAAATATGCACAATCAAATTGTTCATGGGGGAAAAGGTGTCTGGTTTTTGACAATGGTGATTGATTTCTTTCCAGACCCAGTCTTGTTATAATTTATGTTACCAGATACAGTATTAAAAGAGATTTTATGAGTATAGCTTTTGGCCCAAATCCTTGCTCTATGGCCCTAATCCTGGCTCTATGGCCCTTGCAATACAGAAAGGATGTAATAAGACTTTGTAACGAAACCTTTGAAGGTATGTTCCAAAGTCAGTTCAGCCTTTATAGAGGAAATTGTGTTCAGAAAGAATGTCAACCAGCTCTGAGCTAGTTCAGTTTGAACAATTTAACTTTGCAATGAAGCCTCCTGGGCTACTGTTTTTTCCAGGTTATCAATCTCGCGAGCTATGAATCTTCCATCTGGAAACAGAGAGAATCCAGGAGAGGCAAGTGGAAGAGTTCCAAAGAAGGTCTGTGAAAACATTGCGTGGAGGATGTTAGAAACTACAGGAACTTGGTGTGATTGCCATGACACAGCAGGTGCAGTGACTTTATCACTAAGGAATAAAAAATTACAAGATCTCTAGTTTTCTTTACGAGAGCATCCACTGAAGGATGATATGAGGCAATTTGCCCAGAGGGAAATGAGTGGCCATGCTTGCTCAGCCTCCTCTTCCTGCAATAATTTTTGAAAAGGGTGTGGTTTGCAGGAAGGCTGAATTGATGCTGATGAAGCAAATGAACTGAGTGAAAAATACCTACTCCAGCTACAAAATAAGTGTCAATTACAGCAGAGTTTGCCCTCTCCATAATGTACCTACTGCAAAAGTGATTCATCCTGAACCACAGTGCAGTTATTCAGAGGGAATACCAATCACTTCCAAATTATTACTCAAAATTGAGTAGGAGGAAGTCCCTGTTTAGTAGTGTGATGGATTATAGAGGCCCATCTCAGAACTCCTTGGCAGGAGGGAAACACTTTCTCTTGGACCTAAGTTGAGTCTGAAATGTTTAATGAGTTGCGTCATATCATGAAGTAAATAAGGATGAGAAACAGATCATTTGGGTGAGGTCCAAAATACAGCATGCCTAAATCTGGGCTTCCCCATCGTCACTCAGAGTGTGATAGAGTTTGCCCTGAGCAAAGTTATTTTTTTAAGCATCTTTAAAAAGCCAAGCTTTCAACAAGGGTAATTAGTGGGGATTGGCTGCAGTCTATTTTTGCTCTTTTGCAGGAAAAGAAACTTTTTGTTTGTTTGTTTGGGGTTTCTTGGTTTGGAGTTTCTGTTTGATTTCCTTCTTTGGCAGCATCAAAGAAACCTCAGTTGTACAGAATGATGACAAAGTCTGAAGGACAGCCATGGTTTGACACCAGTACTCCATCTGACTACTGATGGAACAACAGAATCCAATATTTGTACTTCTAGAAAAGGTATATAATAAAATATATTGTTAGGTGTTTATGTGGAATTAGGTTGTGTTCAGTAGTAGGCGATTACTCCAGTACTGTGCTTTAGGAAATCTGACAAAAATCTTCTATACAATTCCTTCTCTCAATAACTGAAATCTTTGCTTTCTGCATTTCACTTTCCCCACCTATGAAATGGGGGAATCTGAAGGACTACAATGAGTTGCAAATATTCACACCACCATGAAAGAAGCATAAAAGCACAGCTGAAATACTGATTAACGTGTAATGACACAGCCAAATAGGACTGCAGCTGAATTATACAAACCAGGATGTCTTACTCGGCTGCATGAGCCTCATACATTGCTAGAATCAGAGGGCTCTTTATATGAATTACAGAGAAAGTCTAAACCCTCCTCCCTCCAAAGAAACAAACACAAGTTGCTTTTAATGGTAGTGAACTGTCTGGAAAATGAGATTTGAGTAGAATTAATTATGTTGACTGAATGGGAATAAATATTAGAGAAAAAAATCCCAGTCAGAGGATTCTCATCTCATGAGCTAAGAAACTGCATACAGGTAAGTCATTGAGGAGATTCCAGTATAATCTAGATGAAAAACGTTCTGGTTTTAGTTAAACTGTGGAACTTTCTATATATAAAGCAGAATTTTTGGATTTCACATCTGTAATCAGTGAGGAAAACCACATTTATCTCATAGAATCATCACAGAATGGTGTAGACTGTAAGGGACCTTAAAGATCATGTAGTTCTAAACTTCCTGCTGTAAGTGGACATGTTTCACTAGACCAGGCTGCTCAGGGCCCCATCCAACCCAGCCTTGAACACTTACAAGTGCAGGGCATCCATGGTTTCTCTGGGTAACTTGTTGCAATGTCTCACCACCCTCAAAGAAAATAATTTCTTCCTTATATCTAATCTAAACCCACTCTCTTTCAGTTTGGATCCATTTGCCTGTGTCTTGTCACTACATGCCCGTAAATTTTCTCTATCCACCTTTTCTGTAGGCTGCCTTCAGGTACTGGAAGGCTGTAATTATGTCACCCCAGAGCCACCTCTTTTCCAAACTGAACAATCCCAATTCTCTCACCCTTTCCTCATACGAGAGGTGCTCCATACTCGCTCCAACAGGTCTATGTCCTTCCTGTGCTGGGAATCCCAGAGCTGGATGCAATACTGCAGGTGGGGTGTCACCAGAGCAGCACAGAGCAGAAGGGCAGAATCCCCTCCCTTGCCCTACTAGCCCTGCTGCTTTGGATTCACCCCGAGACACGTCCGGCTTTCTGGGCTGCAGGTGCACATTACTGGGTTATGCCCAGCCTCTCACCCGCCCGAACCCCCAAGTCTTTCTTGGAAAAATTGTTCATTCCCCAGCATGTATCAGCAATGCAGATTGCCCCAACACAAGTGCAGAACCTTGCACTTGTGTGGGGGCCGGTGGGCCTGTTGGACAAGGAACAATGGGAGTCCTATGGTAGGACAAGTCCTAGGTTCCTTTCCAGCTTAGGGTGACTGAAAAAACTTCCCCCAGAGTGCTCTGGTCTGTTCTGTTAGTGCACCCCAGTTCTGCTTCCCTGGTTGGCTTGTTACCTTATACACCCCCAGAGCTTCCCCACTGGCTCCCATTCCCTAGTCCTGCCTTTGTACCGCCCCTGTGCCCTCAGATCATTGGTCCCTGAGGCTTTCTCCGCTCCCCTACATAACCCTGGACCCCACATTGTTCTGCCCCTACTTCTCTGGACCCTTGTGCGTTTGTGGATGCATTAAATCTCTCCTGTGGAACCCCATGTGAAGACCCTTGCTGCTCATTCACTGCTGGACTGTTTTGAGAGCTCTCCGGTGTGTGTGTGTACGTGTGTGTGCAAGCGTGGTGGCTGCACCGAGTGGCTTCCGCCTTGGAGGTGCTTTTGGGAGGGTCACGGCGCTATACCATCCAATACCACCACGACACACTTGGTCTCATTAAACCTCATGACATTCCCAGGCTTCTCAAGCTTGTCCAGGTCCCTCTGGATAGCATCCCATCTTTTGGGTGTGTCATCTGCACCACTCAGCGTGGTGTCACCTGCAAGTTTGCTGAGGGTGGCCTCGATCCCTTTGTCTGTGTCACTACTGAAGATATGAAATAGAAGTGGCCCCTGAAGGACACCACCATCTAATTTTCTGGAGGGAAATGTAAGTCTGATTTTGGAGTCCATGCTCAAGAAACTGGTCCTTCATGCTTTAGGACTCTTTATGTTTAATATGTGTGTCTTTAGTAAATTTATACCCGCTTTCGTGCACCTCTGCAATAGCTGCTGTCTTGGAAGGTGTGAGTAGCACAGCTCCTATACCTATGTCCGTGAGGAATCCTCAGATTAATCCTCAAACTAAGAATTTTTTTTTACCTAGAGTGCTGGAGGGCTCAGTTTGATAGACTTCACATCAGCAAATAAACCGCATGCTATCTGAACAAAGAGCTCCTCTATGTTTTACTTTACCCTGAGCTAGCCTTTTCTTGCTAGCTCAAGTACTAATGTTCTCATAGCACTGAGCAGAAGAGTAGAATGTGTGTTCTTTTCTTAATTTTTCAGTGAGAAAAAAAATTCCCTGGTTTTCCTTATCAGGTTGGAAAAGTGTACCTGTCCAGGCTTTTGAGAGACTTGTAGTTGCACAATCATCCTTCTGAGCACAGCTGGCCATCCACCTCTCTTTATACACCACGTTTCTCCACTCCTGACCTTCTACAAATAATCACATCAAGCGTATCTTCTTGGCAGTAAGTGGCAGAGAAAAAGAAAGGTGCAGAAAAACAATTTTTTTGCCTTCTTTCTGATGGTGTCTTACGTCCAGAGAGGCCTTTTTGTCTTGTCACTGTACAAGCCTATTTCACATTCCCCAATCCTTTTTGTGATATCACAGTGCCTTCCCCAAATGAACACTTTTTCTCCCTCCCTTCACAGTAAACATGTCGTAGGAGATTGATGAAAAGCCAACATAAATCTAAACTATAAAGACAATTTGTCTAAGTCCTTCCTGGACTCTAAAGAGAAAATAAAAAGAAAGGAATAACCAGTCTTCTTTGCAGGTGGGGGAAGGGAAAGGAGGGGCGGGGGGGATAGAGAAGGATTATGCTGCAAGATCTCTCTGAGTATTCGCCTGAGGTCTCACTGTAAATATCTTTTCTAAAAACAATTAATGAACTAAAGTAAAGTAGGATTGAGACAATGTCTCTGTGCTATGGTATTTCCTTATTTATATCTTTTTTGACTGAAATTTGCAATAAATGTGTCTCATTTTTTTGTTTGCTTTTGTTTTTGTTATAGTAAATGTTCAGCATTTTGTGTCATGATGGGAATTTTAATGAATGCAAAACAAAAGCATTAGTGAGGGGTAATGCCCAGGATATGAATCAGGTAGGTACATGTATTCATTAGCACTGATTACTAACACTCTTTCATGCTATTGTACATCGTAATGCGGGTCAATCAGATGCACCACAAAAAGACTTTTAAAAGAGTTACTGACACTTTTCATGTTCACTTCCAACTCTGGATTGATCCAAAGTTTGTTCACAAAAATGCTGGTGTAATCTTAGCCCAGAACACCAGAGCTTCCACTCTCTTTTTGAGAAGTACGGCCCTCTTGAGGGGTTTAGAAATGTAAGTGCCCAGAAGAAATGGGTCCTGAAAAGAGTCTGCTCCAAACAGCAACCTTTACACATGTCACAAGTGAAGGAATGTTTGTGCCTACCCATGGGGAATTAACTACTTCCCCTTGCAGCCTAGCCACTTCAAAGATAAAGTAGCAGCTTTTTTTCTTTCCTTCTATTTATTTTTTATTTCCTTCAGATGTTAAGATAAACAGGTATGCAGTGCTGATCAATGCACCTTATTTTATCATGGATGCTGGAAATCAGAGAATTTCCAACAGAGCGGTGGAAGAAGTCCCACATTTGGTATATAACATATAATATTGCTGGAGTCTCATCAGTATTTGCAGTCAGCATAAGCAGCACAATCTCAGAGACAGAGACATTTGTCAGAGGCATAATGCTCCTTTTTTTTTTCCTGAATTGCCAATTCCTTCAAAGAAAATTTGATAATATGCTTTCATTTCAACAGCAGATTTTTTCTTTAAGAAAATAAGCAAGCACTCAATCAAAAAATAGCTCTGTGTAATAGTGTAATGGGTTAAACACTTCCTCTAGCCAACTGCTTCCTAAATGATGTTCACAGCACGGACAATGCTAAATCTGAGGCCATCCATGGCTTTTGATGATGAATTCTAAAATGTAGTTCTAAGTGGAAATGGTCTTTCAGCATCACCAGTTTTTCCCCTTCTGCTTCCAATTTTACCACTAAATTTATCATACGCATTAGAACTGTTTACCACAAAAATGTGCTGCTAACTAACATAACACTTTGGCTTAGAAGATAGGGAATAAAAGCATGCTTTAGGCACCCAAACCCAACAGCCATTAGGTCATGTCTTAGGGAAGCAAACTCTCCTTTAGCACCCTGCCTCTGGCAGTAGCCAGTGTTAGACAAAGCAGGATGGCAACGATGATGGCTTCCACAGATCATTCATACAAGGTGGTGTATGTGCAGATGCAACTTCTTTCTGGTCTCCAGCTGTGTGTTCTAGATCTTAATACCCAAATAAGATCTTCCTGTGTTAAATAGATTTCTTCCAGCTTAAGTCACAGTGACCTCCAGTTGTAAGTAATAGTCTACTTCAATAAAGTTGTTCATCAAGTTTTACTCATTTCTCACTCAGCTTTTGCTCAGGAAATTTCCAAATTACTTCCTGCTGGATTTTACCCTATTAACCCAAGTCATAAACTAACAAGGACCTTCATGATCTAATTTCTGTCTGTTAATACCACTAAATGTATTATTAATTTCTATTAGAACAAGTAGTGTTTATCCAGCCTTTTTAAGACTATGTTTCATTTGTCTCAGTTTTCTGCAGCAGACTGGAGCTATGAGTTCTGTAAGTTCTCAATGCTTTCCTTCCTTATGGCTGAACAATTTCATATCTTAGTACCTTTTTGAAGAGCGAAATCTTTCTGGTGTTTTTGTGGTTTTTTCCCCCAGATGATTACCTCAAGTAACAGATTCACACAGATGAGTTCCTTCAAAGCATGTAGACATTTCAATAGCTAAGTCTCAAGGGTCCTGCTGTCAGATTGTGGACCTTATTATAATCCCAGGATCCCCTCTAACAGTAGTAGTGGAGTTTAGACATCTGTTAAATAGTCCAATAGCAGCTAATCAGGATGACATGGAGAAGAAAGGGATGTGGACTTGATAGTTTAGCAGCTGATTTATGAGACATAGGTGCCAATGTGCATTTTGAAATGTACACTATGCGGAATACTGAATCCTAACTTGGACAACTGTCCAGCACCTAGAATGGTCTGTGTGGGATGAGGTGGAGGTTACATCAGAGCCTTGAGAAGCAGCATGGCTCTGATCCTCAACCTTCCTTCCTTCCTTCCTCATCCCAGAAGAAAGGTTATGAAGCATGCAATGAATCCAAACTGTACAGATCTCTAAGCTTTTTAGAGGACTTTGGAAAGGTTGCAGTTGATTTAACTTCCATTTTTTGTAAGAAGGTTGCCTCAGAATCAGTGAGACTTTGCTTAAGGTAGAGTTCTGGGCTTTGGGGAGCCCAATTATCCTACTATACCTACATATCAGTGGAAAAATTACACATTTTAGACAAATATCTAGGTAAAGACTACAGGGCAGTTGAATTAGATGCTAAAGTATCTCTGCAGACCTAATGCGCAGTTCCCATTTTTACCTGATTATTTTAAATAATATTTTCTCTTTAAGAGTGTCTCCTAATTACATTAGTTGTCTAGGTCAAAGCATACCGTTTTCCATTTCTACATTTTAATAATTACCTTGTTATTTCTATTCCTTTTTATGCATTTACTATTCCTAGTTCCTTTGTTTCCTGATCAATACATGGCAGAAACTTTCTCATCTATAATAACAGGCAAATTAGTCTAAGGATGCAAATGACACTGGTAATTTTGCAGTAAATTATTCAAAAGACTTGACAGATATTCCCACAGGGTCAGGATTATCAAATGCTTGAGAAATTTTCCAGTGAGCCCAGGATAATTTGAATTGGATGTTAGATAACCTGTAAACAGAAATTCTATAAGAAACAGAATAATGACAGGCTCTGTGATACAGGTCAGTCCAGGCAGAATGAAAATGAACTGAATCCCAAACCGCTTCTTGCAGGAACTTAAAATGATTTCTAGAAATCACAAAAAAGCAGGCTTTGGTAGAATTGGGAGAAATGTTCTTGCTTTCAAATGTTTGTCCAAAATGAGACACAGTTCAGAACTTCAAAAATTCAGCTCACTATAGTTCCTTGGAGGTCTGATTCATGAACCAACGAATGCTATACAAAGACTCCTTTTGATTTTAGCAAATTTCAGATCAATGCCCATGTGAATTGCAGGAGACATCATATCAGTGCATAACGAAATAGAGATAAGCATCCAGATACATTCACCTTATCTGCAGGAAGATAATATGCCTATGTTTGATGCATTGAAATTGAATACCATGACATTTTAGACTCGATGGTCCAAGTAATTTTCTCTTATCAGAGTTTCTCTACTGTAAGTTAGGTCTAGATGGTTATTGTTGTTTTGTTCCCTACATGATTTATGAGAGACCAATTCATGGTTCTATGCTCTTGATAATCTCATTCACTCCTCATGGCATCATTCTGTGCATTGTTGGAAAGAAACCTTCTGGCTTCATTGAATGCAGCTTTGCTGTGAAAATTTGCAAAAGCATGTAAAGAGAGAGTACAATGGTCCTTTTTTTTCTCCATGAGTCCAAACACTTAGGCCCAAAACAAGATCGCTGTGGCCCTCTCCACTAATGTCAATGGGTAAGCTGGGTATGGAGTACACTCACCTAGGAATGGCAGGGCACAGAGAGGGCAATATATCTGTGCCATGCCTTTCCCCATCAGAGTGACTTAGGTTTACTAATTGCAAAAGGTCATATTGAACCAGACTGTGCTTGAAGAAGAGTACAGTCAGTAGTATTTACAACCCAATCCCTAAATCATATTTTAACTGCTGCCCACAAGGCTCATTCTGTGCATTACTGCTGCAACAGAGAGCATCTCCTAACAGCCCAACTCTCTCTGGTACAGACAAAGACCTGAAAGATCAATGGAGAAGGCCCTTAAGAGCCCTGGGAGGGCTCCTTGCTTTTGATGAGACCTCCTACACACAGTTTAAGGGACAGTAGGTCTGGGTACTGTAAAATCAGTTCATGACAAAGCACCCTATGCAAATGCATAAAGCCTGGAAATACGTCTCCTATCCTTCAATTCACATTATAGTGACTGTATTTTCTTAGAAGAATGAGGTTTGGGAATTGTTGCTTCATTTTTAACATTAGAAGTGAAATATAATTTCTTATTGAAGTTGCTTGCTCTAGAACATTTGCTTATATGTAGCTCTGAAGAAGAACTAACCCCCAAACCTTTTTTCTTCCTTCTACCATTTTTCTTTTACTGTGGTTGACTTCAGTTTCCAGAGTTCTTGAAGCATAATTCACTACTGTGTCAGTTTCCAGAGAGATCTTAATACTTTATAGATGTTACCACAAATGGTGTTTCTTTCTCCTTTGTTTTAAATGAGACTCATCAGCGAGGTATAGTTTAAGACAAGACAATGTACCTGGGTCACTTCTTTTCCATGGCAGTATTCCAAGCCAAGGCTGCTATTGCTTTTCAGTTTCTCAGATACTTGCTAGTCCCCAACTGTTTATATGCTGTTACTGAAATGAGAAAAAAATAGAATGTAGAAAATGAAACATGCCTCTGGTTGTCCTTTAAAATCGTTAGTATTCCTGCCAGAGCCAAATTCCTTGACTAAAGAGCAAGGAAATTTTGATTATAGGAAGTAATTAATTTGTAAAACATTCAGGTCTTTCCTCCAGGTTTCAGAGTGTGTGTAGGTGTGTGTCTGGTTTTGTTCAGTTTTTTTGAGATTTGTTTGTTTCAGAAGAGGAAATGTCAAGAATAGACCACTGTTTGCTTATTTAAATGTTGAAGCCTTCATACATTATAATTCTAATTTGTTTCTCCCATAAAAAATAAAAAATAGACTTTTCACTGTGCGCCAGTTAAAAATTCAATTACATAAACTAGAAAATTAGAGGTTTCCCTTTGGCTGGATACAGATGACCACAATTACAGACCATGTAAACTCTTCCTATGCTTCCTGTACTAACCAAATTTATGTTTACTCCAACTTTCAAAAGTGAAATCTGTCATGGACTATAAAAAGAATTATCAAGACTGCCATGGCAAGCTTTCTGTATGTGTGAAATACAGGTCAAACTGAAAAAAAGTGGCTATACTTTTTAGGACTATTGGTAATAAGAGAGATGAAGTAATAAAGGAATTTATGTGTATAGCCATGTTCAGCTTGATCTAATTGTGATTATTATTACTCCACTCCTGGAAAGCATCTCTCTGCAGGACAGCACTGAAGCAGATGCTGAATTTGAAGTGTGTGTTTCTTCTTGTGTAATCAATAAATATAATAAGCATGTGCTTAAAGTCAGTTATGACATTAGGTGCTAATCTGAAAGGGACAGATTTCAGTGCAAACCTCAGCATTTTCCTGAACCAAGTCTATGCTATGTTTTAACAGAAAAAAATGTTTTCGTGACTGAATAAGATTTGTAGGAAGAAATAATGGATTTTATTAGATTAATTTTTCAGGCTTCTTTGCCCAAAAGCCAAACTGTTCTTTAATTAATATAGTAACCAAACTATTGCTGCAAGTATAAAAAATAACAGTGGGACCCAATCCTGTTATTCTTATACATCAAACTTACTTCCTAATATGCTACCTGTTGGGACAACACCCTGCAGAGGCAAGCCTGTTATTTTTCTGCACATATTCCCAATTGACTGCTGTCCAGGTGTTTCTCAGATGACCCAGAAAGCCAGTTTTATATTATTATTTTGTTACACTCCATTAACCTTGATTTCTGAGCCAGAGGTAATGTGTGTGGGCTTCATATCTGGTGCTTCTAAATCTCATCACTTAATATGTACACTGAACCTTTCTATTGGAATATTTTACACAATGAACAAAAGAATGCCATTTGCAAAAAGCATAAGAACCTATTTCTACTGTATGCTATTCCATCCTCTCTTATCTAGCCACTTTATCCACATGGATTTCTTCCAGAAGATAAATCTTTCAATCAGGATTTCTTTATGAGCTGCAACCCTTGTATTGTGAGGTGTATATCAAAATTTCAAGACAAATTCTGTTCTCTTGATTTTGTTAAACAGTACAAAAGCTTAAAAAGCAAGAAACCTTAGATGTCTATTCATTCGAATTAGAAAAACATTTTGTAATTTTTTTTCTATTCAACGCAAGTGAACAAGGCTACTCTGTGTATTTTCCTAAATATCTAGAAAGTCCTGTATATTATATCAAATTAAGGCACTAAAAAGAGTTTAGACTGGCCATAAATGTTTTAAATCAATTTCTGATGTATCTTGTTAATTTATTTATTCATTGCAGTGTTATGTGATGCTGCACAAAGGATGTTCTCTTAAAAGCTCTATGAAAAATAGTCATAATGAATCTTAAATCTCTGTTAATGAAGCTTAAATATAAGGGCTGTTACTGTTTACATTCAGGTATATATACCTCCTTCATCTTTCTTCTCTGAAATTTTCTCCCTCCTTTCTCCCAACCAGATTTGTTCTGCCATTTTCAGAGTTTTGTTTTGTTGTAGCCAATCAAGACCAGCTACTACAGCTAGATAAAAATAATAATTTTCATTCCTTTAGAAATTCACGTATTTTTATCTTGCAAACTCTTCATTTTCATGTATTTAAAATAAACCAGAAACCTCTACGAAATCCAAAGTACCAAGCCTATCTGGAAATACTTGTACATACCTTATATTTGCATTACATATCTAAATTTAAATATTTAATTTTAACAAAGTCTGATATAAAATACATCCCTCTCCATTTCTACAGCCTTGCATATAAACTGATATTTTTTCGAGTTGTGTCAGATGGGCTGTGCTAGCTGTCCAGGCAATGGCTACGCTCAACAAGCCCACACACCTCCTCATACCACTTCTATTCAGGATCTCTGACAAAATCTCATGGGGCAACAAGGTCTTCATGAAGGTTTGAGTTATTTCTTATCTCAAAACTAACATGAAAGGCATAAGTGACAGCCAAACCCTCTGAAATTATGGGCTCAGAACAAAACCAAGGAGTGCACTAAAGTCTGTGTGTCTCACCAGTTGTCCTAGGTGGGGAACATTGGGACTCAATTCAACAGTGTTTCTGCAAAGAAAAAAACAACCAAACAATGGAGGGAATGGTCAGGAAATCTATTTGACCTATTCTTGAATGAATTGTGACAAAGGTAAATACAATTTATGTTAACTTTCTTTTAACAACTGAACCTTGAAAAGGACTATTCATATTGTATCCTAATATGAAATTAGTCAGGCTTAAATGAACAGGAGGAGTTTTGTTTGCAATTAAACAAATTCTTTAGCTACCCTAAAATTTTAGGTTTTAGAAACCTCACAGAATTTGGTCTCAGACTAAATCTGACACATGCTGACAAGTACCCCTTGGAGCTGTGTTTTACTGCAAAAGCTTTTGTTTATAACAAAAAACCTCCGGAATGACAAAAAAATCTAATTGTGTATCTGTCCAAAGTGCAAGCATTTCACCCATGATGTAATTACTTAATTATGACATTTTCATTTTATTAAAAATGGCAAGTTTAGTATGGTGCTTACAGTAAGCCACACCAGAAGGATATTGACTCTTTGAAAGATCTTTCAAAATTATGTAAACATCACTTTATTTGCAGTGCACAGTCCAATCTTTCCTATTAATGAAAGATTCCTTTACCAATTTCCCATAGTAAAGTAGTTTATAGTATTTTCTAAGTGAACTGAGCAACATCAGCTTTCAATGCAGCAGTGTTACTTTGAAACCTTAGGAACTTTTTTTTCATATTCCACCTGGGAGCTGATTTAAGAACTGCTGTTTTAAGAGCTATGTCTGTCTTAATATTTTAACAAGTTTACAGACCTCCTGGGGTGTAATACTGAAGTTGCTTCAATAAAATATTCTTGTTTCAGTTTTAGAGTTATTCAGGAGGCTTTGTGAAATGTTACTGAACTGAAACAAGGTGAGTTGGATGACACCATGCAGTGTCTGTTTCATTCCATTACACACGTATCTCTGCTAACTAATTTTATTCTTTTCATCTTCTTTTCCAAAGTTGTATATTTTAATACTCATCCTAGTTTTAACAGTTCATTCTTGAGCCTAATATTTTCTTTCCAAATCAGGTCCTGTTGAAATTCTCATTGATATCAGTGGAGCTAGACATCAATGCTTGTGCTCTGAGCTTAAATGTCAAATATCCAACCTCAACCTGAAAACAAGTGGCTACTGTCTTTCTTTTGTCCCTTTCCGTGTACAGATTGAGTAAGAAAGTTGCTGTATAGATGGGAAATTTCAAAATGAGTGACATAAAATGGAATTTACATGATGATGAAGGAAAAAAAAAGAAAAATCCCTTACTAATGGTCTTTAATGCAAAATATTTTAATACCAGGTGCTCAGATCAGTAGAGAAGATACATTAATTATTGGCTTTCACACCATAGTCACTTATCTTTACACAAAATTCAGTGGAAAATTATTGTGAAGGCTTTTTTACCAATATATTGATCAGGTGCATCTGACTGTATGAAAAACAGAGTGTAGTTACTCAACTGCTGTGTGTTCTAAGTCTTGAAATCATATAGAAAAAGTGCTAAACTACATACAGAATAAAAGAATTAATTTCTTATGTGAACTTTCTAAACCTGGTCCTTTTCTCTTTCTAAAATAAAATTATATCAGGGCATACCTGGGAGGTTTTTTAATCAGAAAGTACATAAAAAATGAAAAAGAAAATTTAAATTCACCTCCTGGAAAGTAAAAAAACTAATGCTGTTAAGAAACACTGTTTTCACAATTATGAGAACAAACATAGAAAAATAGGAATTACTCATCTCATACAAATTGGTGTTGAGTTTTTCACCTCACAGATACAACAGAGACCTGAGTTAACTACTCTGCCAAATATATCTGTTTTCTTCTTCCTAAATAAAAATAGGAAGAAATTCTGGTATCATGTATCTAAGTGGGGCAGGCAATTACTCTGATATTTAGAGGAAGTGTATGGAAGTGAATTTCTTTGTTTAAGGCTCCTTGCTGAAAGAACACACCCAGAAGCCCACTCTTGTTCAGGTGAGTGTCTGCACTCAGAGAGAAGATCCGATCCTCTGTCAGAGGATGTCAACAGTGTTTGGGCCAAGTGAGTGTCACGAAGGGCTTTAACTCTCAGAAACAATTTCTTAAGCTTTACTCATAATTCAGTAACCATTCAGTGTGCATCAGGGTATTGGTGTCATACGTATAGCAAGAACTGTCACCTAGTCCTTCACAAATGCATTAGTGTATTGCTCTATGATCCATTTTTGTAGCTATATGTAGAATTCCTCTTTTGATACTTATCACAGCATATTTTTGGGCTTTTCCCTCAAGCCATCTTGCTTGTCAACCTTCATGGAGTGTGTCTTTGCTCCCACTGGAGGCATGTGTTTGAATTTGCTCTGTACAGGATCTTACCACCACATATGGGGTATTTATTTGGTGTATATATAGTTTATATATATATCTGTCTGTGCATGTGCATGAAAATGTGTATGTTTGTATATATGTATTTATATTGTGCTGGTGCACACCTGGATCTCACCACTAAATGTAGCTTAGGTTAGTGAGGGCACACACTCAGCCAGGAAGAGACATAACCTGACGTGATATGTAATTCTATGAAAACCAATTAGTAATCAAATACAGAGGCAAATTACATCATCTCTTTTTTTTTTTTTTTTCTGGCAGGGCCATGTGTTGGCAAATGCACAAGAAAACAAAACCTTCTGGTCACTGCCTCTGAATGATTTCCCATCCATTCCTCTATTTTAGCAGAGCTGAACCAGGACATTTCTTGGGCTCCAAATTCTTGAAACAAATAGGTGTTACAACATTTCAATTACAGACAAATTCATGCTTTTCTATTCAGCTCAACCTTCCCAATCAACAAGCATCAGATCCTTCTCGTGCAAATCCGTAGCCCTTGCAAGAAACACTAAGCCAGTTGTCCAGCACACTAGCTGAATTCTCTGTACTAAATAGCAACTACTTTCAACAGCTCACTGAAAATATTTACATAGAATGATACAGGACCATAAGTACTGATCTATCCAATGATATTTCTATGTAGAATTTAATATAATGATTGATGCCATTTGCCATTGCAGACTGAGTAATAATTTGTCTTTACCATCTGGATCATAATGATACCTGTTTATTGGCTGACAGAGGGTAAATCAATCCATGCCAACCACTAAAAAGCATTTAAGTGAATCCCAGCAAAGTCCGGAATATTCAATTCTAAATAAATCATTTGTAGACATAAGTGCCTATACAATTTTTCCTTCCCAGAGATAAAAATGTCCCACCCTGGAGGAGCAGACAGGCATAAAAGCTCTCCATCATCAGTGTTTGGTACCTGTTGCTTCAGTGGTAGAAACAAAAAAACTTCAGAATACCCCGTTACAAAATATTCTTTGTCCTGGGAGAGTTTTATTTTAATATCCCATAGTTAGAGGTTGACTATTGCCCTTAAGTATGAAGCCATACTTACCTCCCAAAACTTTTTAAACTGATTTTATTTTTGGATACTTACTCTTAGAAAGTAGTAACTGGCAGTCTAAGCCTAGTGACAGTGGCTTCAAATAATAGACCTCGTTCTTCCCCACAGGTCATTGGATGCCAAGAACATGAGAATGAGGCGTTTAATTAAGGAAAACTCAGTACTAAGTTCCAGTACCCACAATTCAGCCAATGAAACCAGGAAATTAGGGCTGGGTCCTTACCGCTTTCCAACAGGTGCTGGCCTGCAAAGTGCAGGATTTTGCACACTCCCTCTATCCTTCACCCACATGGTACAGATCTAGTTTGAAAACATTTTTCCTTGACAGGATGTCTACTGTGGTAGTAGAAAAAAAATTCGGAGCAGTTGCAAAAAAATCCAGAGTAATTGCAAAAAAATTTCAAAACAATTGCACTCAATGTCCGAGCCACGTGTAATTCTCATTCAGCTGTGTTTAGGGCTTATGGACAGGAATTTCCAAGTTCCACTTAAGGCAGTAGAGAGGCCAGACCCTTCAGGCAGGACTCTCAATGAGTTAAGTGTGGACAGAGCCTTAAAGGATTATGCAGCAAAAAGTCTCTTCTATCTTTTCACAACCCACAGAAAGATGAGCCATAATTACACAAAGTTTGCAGAAAGGAACCCACTTCAAGAGGAGACTTAAAAATCTAAGGGAAAAAAATGTCTAGAAAAAGCAGAGAGACTGGGGCATGTGTCTCTCCAAATGTGCAGCAAATCCACCATTCTGATGCTGTCGTTGTTGGTTATCAACTACAGATGCAGGTTTCCATTTTTATGATCAGCATGAGAGAGATAACTTATGGGAACTTCAAGAGGTTGGAAGAGGCCTCAAGTGGATCAAGTGAATTCCCAGTGACTGAAGGGGAAGCTGTCTTCAAGGAGACTGTAATTTCTTGAAGACTCTTGAGGAAGAAAAGTCTTCTGGCTGCTGGTAGAGAACAATGAGGACCTTAATGCCTTAAAAACACTGTAAATTGCAGCATAAATTGACGGGGACAAAATATGCAAAGAATAAATTGACCCACTCTTCCCTTCTTCCCCTGTCCCACCCAGATATCTGCCCATCTATGCCATTTTCTCTTTCTTTTTCCAGACATATTTGCACCCTGGTCCTTACTGTCAATATTTGTAAGGTCAATCTGCATGATTTGTCCTTTTCCTTTGAGTCTTGAAAAGTCTTAAGAATGAGGCATTGTCCCAACCAAGGTGCAAAATACCCATTTTGAAGGGCCCTTTAATAAAATCAATCACAAAAAGCCAAAGTAAATGTTCAAGGAGAAACTTGCCTAACAATTTCCTGGCTGTGCCAAAAATCTCCAAACTTCTGCTACAGTAAATGGAACACTTTACCTCCAATATATTATTTTGTGTGCAGAGAAGAAAAAATGCTGGTCATTCTGTACATTCTTTTTACTGATTCTCAGTGTAAATTCATCTAGCTACTCCAGAAAAGAAAAAAAAATGGAAGGCAGGAAGTAATTTATCTTCCTTCTTGATTACACATCTTCTATTAAAAGGGAAAGATAGAACTACAAGTTGACCTAAGTCAAGTACATCTGTTATTTTCTTGCCACATACTATTGCTCTGGTTTATGTCCAGTTTGGTAAAGTTCCAAAGACCATTCCAGAGAAAATTTTAGAGCAAAACGTATTTATAGTCTGTGTATGTCGATTGCAGGGAGATGGGAGAAAGGCACATTTCATTTTGAGAAATTATAAACTTGCCTTTATTCCTCATTTATGTTTGATGTAATGAGAATTTACTTTATATAGTGGCATTGTCCCATTCTTAATTTGCTGTGAGAATAGTTGATTATTTGTGCTAATTTTATCACCACTTTGTGTTAATAAAACTCAGCATATGTTCCATACTATTCCCTGGGGAAGGTGCTTGTGATTGCACCATTGTCTAATGAACATGAATATAACAAAGAAGAATTGGAGACAACCAATTATTTAGGGGTTTTTCTTTCTCTCTCTCTTTTTTTTTTTTAATTCCTCAGTAAAAAGAGGAAAACAAGAAATTTGGAATTGAAAACTGAGACTTCAAATTTCCTATTTTTTAGGAGGAACAAAAGCCGTCAGCAAAATATTAGATCAAGGAGCCGACTCTCAGCAAAAACAACTATAAAATTTCAATTATCTTAACCATCTCTCTACTTTTCAGAAAGAAAATATGGAAGTTGTTAGTTCATATATAATACAAATGAAACATAAGCTTCCGTTTATGGTAAGTAAAAGATTAATTTTTCACTTCTGCTTTTAATTCTTCTGTAATTCTGTTCCTCTTGAGCCTGTCCAAGGCCAGTTGTCCACATTCCACAGAATATAACTTTTATATTTCACAAGTAAAAGAATTTTTTTTGCCAAGAGAAAAAGCAAAGGAAATTAAGGAAAACTGATATTATATATGTCAATCTCAAACATAAAATTTTCCAAACACTGTATTTCTTTCTCTTTTTGTCTTCCCTTTCCCTCCAAAAAATAGAAGACTAAAAGGAGCCTTGTCTAGAATGTGTGTTCCGTTGAACTCATGTATATTTTATCAATCAAAGATTGACAACATGCTTTGTCAAATGAATCTGAGGAATATCCCAATTTCCATCATAACTCTCCTAAGACAAAAAGGAAAAGGAGCTTTGCTATGTTGGAAAATGTGGGGGTTTTTTCTCTCTGTATCAGCAGATCCCAGAATATTTTCCCCAAGGTCATAAAAATGCAAGTCAGAACTCAGCCTGGCATCTCTGCTATAGAAAAGTTGTACTGGTTCTGTCAGTATAATACTGTGCCACTATGTCACCTCTATGCAATGACTAACCAGGGTATTTTCTTCAGCTATTCCAGATATTTCTGAACAGATAATGTGTAATTATCACCATATCTTCCAGCATTTTCATGTCTTTTTATCAAAGAAAGTTATGAAAGGTTAATATATCCATGTGCTTTTTACTTATCTGTACTCTTTTCCTTAGTGAAATGTCATTCCCAATTCATGGTTTGAAGCTTCTGGGCAGAAAAAAAATGAGCTCAGTCAAAGCTCAAACATAATGGAGTAATCAGAAAGAAAAAGCTAATGGTTATATCCAAAGCCATTTATTTTGTTCCCCTAAGCAATACTGCAGGCTCAGATGCATTAACCAAGGTTAAATCAAATAGTCACTATGTCTGTATGTTCAATTATGCATAGCCCAAGCCAGAGACGCCTTCTGAGCCAATCTTCCACAAAGCTATGCCAGTTTACACCTGTCAGAATCTGGCCATGTCTCAGCCTAAATCTACCCAGATGGTTTTTTGTGTTGTTTTTATTTTTTTTGCACAGCTGCAGACCATGTTATAAAAAAAATAATACCAGAATAATATGATGATCCAAAGAGAATACTTTTTTCTTAAAATAGCTTGAATGTGATTTTTATAGTATCTTATTTCACAGTTTAAACCACTCTTTTGCAAGCCTTTAGTCCTCACATACTCTTATGTATATGAAGAATGGGTTACTTTACATAATACAACCCTAAGCATTGTTCTGCTTAATGTCTTTGGGTGTTTGACAAGAGTCCAACTGCCACAACTCTTGGAGCAAAAAGCCTCAGCTATGGAAATCTTCATAGGACAGGTATTTTTTAAGAAGTAATTTTAGGTGGTTATTTACATGGGAAGTGAAAATATGTCAATAAACTTATTGAAACTCTTTTATAGGTCCCAAATTTATTAAGCTTGAAGATAGGAATACATTTTATCAGCTGAAGAATTAATAAAAATGGCTGTATTAAAGACATTAGAAATGTCAATCACCTAATCACAACTATATCACAATATCATGCTTTGTCTTAAAACCAAATAAGTAAACCAGAGTAAGAGGAGAAACTTTTCATATTATTAAAATTTAAAGGGAGCAAATTATGGAAAGATGTCTCAATTACCACCTCTCAGTCTGATGTTCAGATCTCAGCTTTAATCTACCAGTCATAGTGTAATAGCTTGAATTGTAATTTAATTGTTCGTATCATAAGGATTTTACGATCATCACATATATCAACATAAAATAATCTTCTATTTACAGCTCTTAAAAAACACTGCTCAAAATAAAGAATGGAAACTTTCTTTATGTGTTTATTTTTTCTGGTTTTTGCTTGTTTCAAAATTCTTAATTTCATAAAAGCCTCTTTGTTATAAAATTTTAAAGGTCTCATCAAAATAAACAAAATTCTTTTAATTTGAGATACCTGATTACAAAGCTGAAGCAGAAAACATTTTATTTCAAATTTCTATTTATATATCCACATATGGTATTTATCCATTCATTCATTTAACTTAAATTATACATTCAAATAAAACCATCCATGGCCTATGCCATGTAGCATGCAAAGGATCACTTGGGCAGTTAATTAAGCAAGGATGTATCCCCACTTTGTCTCAAGGATTAATATGCAACATCATATTTTATTTTCTCTAGTTGTTTCCTCTAAGGAAGACTTGACTATTAATTCCTCCATACATTTCATATACATGCCTGGGTAACAAGAATAGTTGGGGGTTTTAAATTCTATTTCAGTAAGCTAACTAATATTCCAAATGAATATTGTGCATTAATCCAGGAATGGGATGCCTTTTGCTACTAAAGGAATGAGATCTGACCCCAAAAAACTTTAGGCTTTCCCTTGGAACTGCCTTTGTATGGCAAAGGCATTCTACTGCCTTGGCAGGATACTATTATTAAACTCATAATATGCATTAAAAATTTGAAAACGCCTATCTGTTTTTACAGTTTGCAAAATCCAGTTTGATATGCACTTTTAAGATGAACATTTTTCAACCGAATTCATCACTTGTAATTATGAAGCTTGTAATTGGTTGCTTTTTATTACTAATGCTACTCAATTTCATTAATACTACTATTAAACTCTCCTCCCAAAAATAATTAATGCTTGAGCTTATTGATGAATCTTACGTTATGTTTGCCCTTTTGCAATTTATTTTTATGAAGTCACAGTTTACAACTGTCACAATGAAAGATGAGTCTGAACCATGCGCTTTTTTCACCACAATGATATGATTAAACTCCAAGGCATTACTTATATATATCCATAGGCTGTTTTGAGGGTTTTTTTTCCTCAAATTATTGTAAATTTCAGTATCCCAGAACTGGAGGAGATCATAAGAAGAGTCATTCCTGACAGATGTTTGTCCAACCTGTCCTCATGGACCCTTAAAGAGAAAATTTCTTAGCAATCACCTACCTCCCTCTTTGCCCATCACTGCTGAAGAGCAGTACACAGCAGTGCAGGATTACTAAAATATTACCAGTATATTCTACCTTTCCTTAGTGTGATGACCCTTGTTAGTTTCCTGGAGCCCGTAATATCATGCATCTGGAAGCAAGCTGTTGCCAAAAGCACTCAGTCCCCAAATACTGCCAACGTGCAGATTATAGCTCTGTTCTGTCCCAGATGCCACAGTGGTTGAAAACCTTTCTCACATGAGCATGTGGAAAAAAAAAAAAAAAAAAAAAAAAAAACCCTAAGTATTTTGAAACCTCTTTGTTAAGGTAACTCATTGAATTACACCAAAATAGATAAAATTATTTGATTTTGGATTGAAACGTAGTTACTGTGTTAATGCAAAATTTTCTCAAGTGAGAGTCTATCTTCAGCAGCAACTAAATATATTTAATCCTTCTACCTTTATAAATAAAAGTATTTTCCTGATAATTTCAAGTTTCTGTTCTTTTTTAATAATGAACAGTCTTCTAAGTATTTCCACAGTCATGATCTTAAAAAAAGAAATTAAAATGTTTTACAGCTGCCAACTGCATATGGATTCTCACCTGCAAATTCTCTTGACTAGTAGCTTTGTCACTGTGCAGGTTATAAGTAGACACCTGAGAAAGGAAAACAGAGAACAAGAAAGAATGTTCTTTACTGTTTCAGGAAAATTTTTCCAAGACCATAATTATTAATAAAACTCTGGGACCTGTAGACCACAGGAATATCTTAATTTTTGGGTTAATAATGTTGTTTCTATTCCAGGACCAATATAATGACATTTCACTTCTGAGAAAATGCAGTTAAAAGAAAATCAAGTTTGCATAATCTTTGATAATTCCTCTTGGCTTTGCATTGTGATATCTTGTGGCATGTCACCAACATCATTCAGTTTCCCTAAGCTCTGCAAAAATCTTAAGCAATCAAGAGGATTTGCAGTACAGTCAAGCCACAGAAGATCGTATTTCCTGGTGGAGTCATACCCGATCAGTCTGCAACACTCAATATTTTAACAGCCCTATTAGTGCTACCAATTCAAAGGCAATTCTGACTACAGCACGACTTGAAGACAACAGCAAAAAAAATATTTTGGTAACAGCAAATATGATGTTTATTCAGGATAATTTCATATACTACCATTTAAATCGTCTTCATTTTAGTTCTTAGCCAAAAAATTATCCACTACTATTATTAAGATGATCACATAAATGCACTTAGATAAAATAATTAGCACTTTTCTTTTTCTAGAAAGTTGACTGCTCCAATGAACTGAGTAACAGAAGAGCTGGTATCATAAAAGAGAACACAGAGATGGAAAGTCTAACAGCAAAATGAAAAAGCAAGTTCCATGCTTGCTTCCTTCTAGAATGGTAAAGTGTGCTTAATTTTTAATCATAAAAACTTTTCCCCTTCTGCTAATTCTTTTCAAAATGAAATACAATCAGCACATGGCAGTGGACTGGTGAAAGTGCTGAGGTGTAAAACCGCAGCAAGTGTGGAATGAGTGGTGTACCCCATGTGTTGTGCCTGCATCTAGAAGTCACCAAATGGAGAAAATGTGGGATTTTGAGAACGAATAGTGTGGCTGTGCTTGATCTTTCCCAGGAGAGAGAAGCCTTTGTTCTGCCTCACTGTCCTCCAGTTGGAACTGACAGGAGGAGGCGTGGTCCATGATGTGTATCCTGTCCCTCTTTCTGAGAACATATATGGAAAAGGTGTCTGTGTGTTAAAATACCCCTGTTCAGCCTTGCTGATGTGTTTACCATGATACAAACGCACTATTTTTCAGAAACATGAGCACAGGCCATATTTATCTTCAGATTATGCGCTGTTGCATACTGCCTAGCAGTCTGAACATCTTCAATGTTGTGCTGGTTTTGGCCGGCATAGAGTAGCTGTGTTTTGGATTTGTGCTGAACACAGGGGTGATAATGCAGAGCTGTTTTTGTTGTTGCTGAGCAGGGCTTACACAGAGCCAAGGCCTTCTCTGCTTTTCTACGGCCACACTGGTGAGGAAGTTAGCGGTGCATGGGAGGAGACACAGCTGGGACAGGTGACCCCAACTGACCAAAGGGGTATTCCAGACGATATGACATCATGCTCAGTACATAAAGTGGGTGGAAGAAGGAGGAAAAGAGGGGGTTTTTGGAGGTGATGCTGTTTGTCTTCCCAAATGCATCTCCTGGAGATGGCTGAACACCTGCCTGCCCATGGGAAGCAGTGAATTAATTCCTTCTTTTGCTTTGCTTTTAAGTAGAGCTTTCCCAGTTAAACAGTCTTTATCTCAACCCGTGGGTTCTCTAGCTTTTATGCTCTGACTCTCTCCTCAGTCCTGCTGGTGGAGGAGTGGGCAAGACATTATTGACTGCTGGCTGGGGTTAAACCACAACAAATATAAAAATGAAGTGATAGAAAGCGTGATCTTTAGATCCCCATAGAGACCCATAGAGAAAGGGCAGTGTATAGGTGTGCTAGTTAGTTGACCTCAGTATGTTATTCAGAAGGATATAGAGATGCTGAGGAGGAAAGCTGAAAGACTGTGTTAATGCTGATACAGGGGAAGTAACAAAAGATGAAATTCATATCCCATGCCTTGATACCCAACAAGAGAGGAAATATATTCTGTCAGTCCAACCACCCCTAGCTCTTAGTAGCTTCCACCATTTCCAGCAGCTTCTTTCATAGCACAGATTACCTTCGTTTCCTACATCTCTGCTTGTTCAGCATTTCCAAACTACTGTGTTTCACCAGACAAACCTTTGTTCCACTTCATACTCAAGCTTTGTCTCATATCCATAGTCCTGATCCATTTTTAACAGGTGTGTGAAAGTTGAAGTTAGATAAAATAAGGACTGTAGGAAGGTTGGTAAGCAGGCAAATCTTGAAAAATCAGTTGCAGATACCAACTAATTTGTACCCTATCACAAATAAACTGAAGCCATTATGTTGACAGATGCTTCCACAGACCCAGTCTTGAATCAGATTTCTCTCCATTTGGCCTGGTTTCCAGGGTAGGCAGTAAATATCCGTAGCTGTACTCAAACCATTCTGCTCTGTGCCCCATGCACTGTTGCCAGCAAAGACACTTTTATCCACGTAAACACCATCAGGCTGCAGCAAGGCCAGTGGTTTGTAGTCAGCCCCCACTTTCTTTGGAAAAGCTCTCTGCCTGTGAGGAGCACAATATGCAGCAACATTATCAAAGTCAGTGAAATTCAAATGATTCTGCTTTTCCTTGGTTTTCCAACAGGCACATTCTGACTGGTATAAGTTAAAACGGTTTCTTGCCTGTCTCACTGAAAGAAGTACTCAAGTGAGTTAAAAAATTCTAATAAATGAAAACAATAATAATATCTGTTTAATAATTAATATAAAGGAAAAGGAATTGTCTTTGTGTAATGACTTTTGATGCTCGAATCGTGTCTTATATACAGAGCCTAAAAAAAGTGTCATTGCAGAGGACTACAGAAGGACCACTTGCTGTGAACATCTTGCAGGTTTCCTGGAGCCAGGCTGTTGTCAGAAAAGTGATAATGCTAAGAGAGAACACAGAAACACTGAGGAGAACCTGAAGAGGAAACTATAAAGATCCAGAAGTAATTGAAAAATGAATAAAGGGAGATAAGTCAGAATAGTACAGGCATCGAAAATAAAAGTTCTCTTCCTTGTTTTCCAGAGTAATTAGGCTGATAATTTTCAGATTTTTTTACTTGAGAGGTTGCACAGAGACATTTTTATATGCGAAGCTCATCATTAGGAAAGCATTATAAATCCTCTAAACATAACAATGAAAATAAAATTTAATTTACTTATGATAAGAGAGACTGGTAGTCTTTTGGTCTATCTCAAAGAACTGCAACTGTATACAAAGAAGGAACCATATAAAAAGAAGAAACTGCCTTTTAAATGAAGATAAAATATGGTGGGAATCATTTTACTGTAAGAATAATTTTCTTATTAAGGGAAAGAATGACATGTTGTATTTACTGTCACTCACACTTCATCCAAAACACTTTGACCAAAAATAGATATTCCATGATTTAGGAGTCTGCCATTCGTAAGTTGCCACAATGTTAAGTTTTTGTGGTTTTGCACTGATGTTTTTAAACAAGTAGCTGTGTCATAAGTGATAATCCAGGAAACCCAGACTGTTTCTGTTTGCTTGTTTATTTTTTATTTTATAAGTTAGGCTCAATATAATCCTGCCTTTGTGTCATCAACTTTACATCAAACAGTCATAGATCATAATGCAGTATTCAGTGCCACAGTTTGCACTGAGGATTACTGATTTTGGCATCCTGGAACAAAACAATGATTGAATGGGAGTTCTCTTTACATTTTACTTTTTGTCTGAGGGAGGGTGACTGCAGTCACTTCTGTTTAAAATTCTAAACCAGGCCTTTAAAGTCAAGATAGAAGGAGAAAAGTGTTACATCATTTGACCAAATACCCTATATTTCCCCCCCTCAAAAAAGTGTTTGGCTTTATCTACTGAACTCTTACCTCTGATAGCAGCTGTTGTCTTGGCATTGTGCCTGTAGTAAAGGAAAAGAGATGGAAAGAAGAATAGAAAGTAAAAAAGAGGGGAAAGTAAAAGAGGGAGAAGGGGGGAAGGAAAGAGCAAAAGAAAGAGAAAAAAAGGGAAAAAGAAAAGGAAGAAAAGGTATAAATATTTGTAAATGTTTTAGACATGTAGTTTACGCATTGGTGAATGGTTCTTTATACATTATATTTATGGGATATTTGGTTTGTTTTGTGATTTTGTTTCAACTTTTAAGGAGTGCCATTAATGTGATTAATTAACAAGAATTTATTGGCTAAAAAATCTGCACAGCCAAACATATGTGATTTTTTAAATGTATTTTTTCAGGTGAAACTATAAAATAGGGTCCTAATTAAGCCCTGCTGTTTCCTGAGATTTTGTGTGCACTACACTGGGAAGGAAAGTTACATAGAACTTTACTTGATCATGGAAGAAAAATCTGGAGAGTAAATTCAAGCATTCTATTCAGTTTTTAAATATAGTCTTCACTTGAGGGCTATGGTGAATTTATGCCCGTGTTAAACATTAAAGCTCTGTTACGGGGCCAAATGAGGGGAAAGCTCAAATCAGCTCAAACATCACGAGGGTAAAACTCCAGCACCACTGCAGCAGGCACCACTAGCACTTCTGCATTTGCTCTGAAATGCTGTGATTGATCACAGAGTTTGTTATTATGACATTCTATTACATGCATTCTCTTCCCATTACTTTGCTAAATTGGAAGCTTATTTTCTATAATGTAAAACAATTTCTAATAAACATAGCATATTATAAAAGGGATTTGAAGCTTTGAAATTTGCTTTGCAGGGAACTGAAACTATACTATACTCCGAGATCTTAACCCACTTAAAGGGAAGATCTTTACAAAAACTGGGGGGGGGGGAGGAGGATATTTAGCATAATCAGTGTTTTGCGCAAATTTCTGTCAGAAACTGGGTTTTGTGTCTCCTGTGAGGTATATGCATAGTTAAGACTCAGATGTGCAAGTACAAACATAGGTACTTGAACCCTGTCAAAAAGCTCTGCCAAAGTGCCATAAATTACCATAGAATCCACAGAAAAGGATAAGCAGAGATTCTAGAATTGCACAGGACACTTTTTTTCAGCAATTCAGGAAGAAACTATTATATTCTCTAACAGTAAAGGGTTCAACTTACAAGTACATACTTCACATGTATGTACTTGTAACAAAAATACAACATAATCACCAACATAATTTTTAAATAAATGTTTTAATGCAAATAGTAAAACATTCTTGTTGATATTTCAGTTGTAAATCCTGTCTCAGTTATTTTTCTCTGAAATACAGAAAAGGAGTCTGGATGAAAATAAATAGTTTACATTCAAATGTCCTTTTATAAAAGTTCTTCTACAGCTGACTTTTTAATTGTTTGGGTTAGAAAAAGTGACCATGGTATGTGTTATTTGCATATCATTGCCTTGCTCCATACATATCATATTTTGGGAAAATGTAAGTTGTTTCCATTTTCTTTCCTGTGTTTCGTTCCATTTTATGTCTTCTACACAGAACTTCTAGATGCAGATTAAGTCCAGGATGCAGCTTTTGGCTTAGAAATGAACAGTCCTAGCGTTTCATATAGACATTCATCCCCTTCGTTTTAGTTTTCTTTTTTTTATACCTTTATACATGACATGTCCTTACACAATCTAGTCAAGTGTCAAAATGGTCCTTGAAACAAGATTTCCTTAAGGTACCTCCCATTGTTCATAGTCCTCTTTAGGCACCAAGGTAAGCTCCAAAAATCCCACCCCTTGACTTTTCAAGTGTTTCATGCAAAATGCTGCCATCTTCTCTCAGTTTGAAGAATGGGACTCGTACAAGAGCACATCACTGAACAATAGCGCTGTGACAGCCAGACACCCTCTTCCACAATGGCGTGCCTTGACAAAAATCTTTGCTGACCCCCTTCAGCACAGTCAAACTTGCCTTGTCATGGCAGCCATGTCAATGAAAGACCTATTCCAATGAATAAAACATTAGGATGTACCTAGTCCATCCAGCTGCACTGGAGAAGGACACATAAACTGCTTTTGCTGGAAGTGATATTTGTAGCACATCCAAAAACATTGAAGAAATTATTTTTCAGAGGATTTCTGAAATCTCTTCAGCTCTTCACATCAGTAAGTCTTTTAATAGCAAGTTTTTGTAACGATATTGAAAGGCATTTTGCACAGCAAATGTCCTACACTAACAAAATCCAACATTTAAAATATTTTTCCAATTGTCTTGTCTTCAAAAAGCCTTCAATGACTGTGAAGGATGGTTTTTGCTTAGGTTTTTCCCCCTTTCATCAGGTTTTAGGCCCCGGGCTATTGGTATCCAAGTAGTTAAAACTACATCAGCACTAATAGCTATGAGCTCATCTTGTATAAGCACATTTTTAGTTAAACACCGCAATCTTGGAAAAAAATGTTAGTGTGCTTAAACAGCCTCGCTCAGAATAGCTCACAATATGACGCATACCACAGGAAATAAAGTGGTATGAGGCACCTACAAAATATTTTTCAAACAAGTCATTGAAGCTGTAAGCCCCATGCCTCAGCTTTAGGAAGTCACTTATTAAGAATCAACACCAGCCGTGCCAAGCTAAGCTCTTGCTCTTGGTGATTTTCCAATTGAATATTCAGGGCCCTGTCTCGGTCTTGTTTTCAGGGAAGTACATGCCTGGAATGTTAGCAAGCTATTTGCTGGAAAAAATGCCCACAACAGGCCCAATGTTGATCACATTAATGCATTTGAGTGGGTATGGAGTGCAAATGATTGAAAGTGCTTCCAGATCTTGGTTGCCGGGGACAAAGCAGGCTCTGTTCTCTGATCTGATGGTCATTTTTTTCAGTGGAGGATGTGGTGCAGGAAGAGGGAACAGTGCCAATCTCTGTCTAATGGCTCCAAACAGGGCCTGGGCCTGGCTCTTTGGATGCTGATGAGTGGGAAATGAAACACAGATGGGTCAGATGGGTAAGGAGAGGGGGGATTACAGGTCAGGCCAAAGAGTTGGAATAAATTAAGTGCTTATGAGGTACAGAATGGCACATTGTTAAAGCAAACGGACAGGGAAAAAACATTTCGGCATTGTTAGGCACAGTGTGCAGAAAAAAACATCCCGTCTTCCCAGACCCCTTTCGCATATCACATCCTCTTTGGGGATTACGGCCTGCTTGATATATGAATTGCTTTCTTTAACATGGGTACTGCAAGGCTGTGGTCCTCTGCAGTACTTAAGAGGAGGTAATTTTCCAGTAAACACTTCAGATGTCATGTACTGGGAGGAGTACTTTGGCTCATGCTCCTGATCAGAAGATAGCCAGCTTCCTAACTCCCTAGAGATTTCCAACAAAAGGGTAGTTAACCACGTATGTATACTCTGGGGAAATTAGGTGTCAGAAGGAATATTTCATGCACTCTCAAAATGCTGAGTCCATGCTTGTGTTTATTGCTTTCAAATCTTTGCATCTATATGAAAGAAAATGATTTGGTTTAAAGGAAACATTCAAAAGGATTCTGGCTAAGAAATAAAACTGAGGGATTTTCCTGGAAACATTCAACAGCAATTTTACCCCTTATACCAAAGAAACCCCCTTACGATACTGATGTAAAATATGTTTTTATTAAATAATATGGAAAGATATCACTGCACTTGTTTTTCGCATCTTTATTCCATACATAATAACTAAAAATGCATTGCTGAACTTCCAAACTCTCCATTGACTTGCACAGATGTAGGGTTACAGATTTGAAAACCATCACGTTAATAAAACTTGAGAGAGAAAACTGTGCAGGTCCAGGTTCTTTCTTGACCTATGAGTATTTACTCCTCCTTCAAAGATGATTAAGTAGGACAGGTAAAATAAATCCTGGTCCTTCCACACAGCATGGCTAGAAATCAGGTGAGAGTCATCACAATGTGGTACACCTGTGTATCAAAATTGAAATCAAAGCTATAAAATATCAGTGCTAGCAGAATGGCTAAAAGAAGTCCTGAACAACAGACAAGGAACATCTTAAGTCCTTTTCGGCACAGAAAGCCAGTTATCTCTTGAGTAGCAGAAATGGGATATGCATCTTCCTCTCTTCCATCAGCTTTCAGACCATAACCCACCTGAGGTGTTGCATATTGGTAACATCTCTGAATTTCCCAGTATCTCTTTTCTTTTCCTGCCTTCCTTCTTCCCAGATGATAGACCCATGTTCTACATGTACTGACGAGTGAGACAGAAGACATTAAGGCACAGGCCAGCTGGCGTGCTGTGGAGTTCCCTTCACAGCTTTTTCATGGGTGGAAGCACTGAGGGGAGGAAAAGATATTAGACCATCTGCAGTGTTTGACCCTTAATCATCCATTGATCATTAGAAAACTTGAGTGAACTTTGTATTTTTAAGACAATGCTTTACTGAATTTTGTTGAGGCCGATTGCAAGAGGTATTGTGAGTGGAGCATCAGGAGATCTAAAGAAACAGATATATTGATAGTCAGAATTTTGCAAGAAATAAAGCCCAAAAGAATTAGAGTAATAGAAAGAGAAATAATGGAGGAAAAGAAAAGAAGAAACACAACAAGTTCACAAAAGTCAAAATGGAAGCACAGTTATAAGAAATGGTCTTCATATAGAAAAAAGAGTAACAATCTGCTGGGGGAAGAGAAAGGGAAGACAGGGCATGGCACTATTCAGATGAGAAACATTCCTGAAAGGTAGCCTGCTAGAGGAACAAGGTAGATCATTTTTAAAAATTGCTTTCTGAAATTCTTTGCTCCTTCCTGATCAAGAGAGGGGGCTTAGATCTGGTAGGAAGCAGAACAGAGTAGACACCAGACCCATCTGAAAGAGTCATATTTACTCAGTCAGAAGGGAATCAGGAGAGCTCAGGCTGGAATGCAGCACTCCTTGTGCTCCTATACAGTACCACACTGTCTGAGCTCTGCAGTGTTTCTCACAGCCAATGGGAAAGACTTTTTTTCCTATTAGTTACTGTTCTGAGCAAGTGGCCAGACATATAGCAAGACAAAATGCAAACCCATGGATCTCTCTGTCTTCCAAATTTCTGTTCAATCTAGATAGCTATTTCTAAATAACTGCAATTGGCCTTTCTTTCACCCAAACTCCCTAATTTAAAGCAGCATTTCCAGTGGTTTCAGTCCTAGTTCAGACTGAAAGGAGATTCAATTTTAGAAAAAGGGATGAAGGGACTACCTCATATTTGCAAAGAATAAAAGTGTAAGTGAGGGCTAGTTCAAAGTATGAGCCATTGCAAACGCATTTTGGCTACATTTCCCATCACTTCTTGAAATATTTAACACAAGCCCCTATTTGTAAGACACTCATACAACTTGCTTGCCTGACCCTGAGCATCTGACATCCCCATAAGACATCACCAAGTACTGGGTGAATGGCTTTGCTGAACAGCCCTGGTTGTGGTTATGTCCTACCCACGCAGGACACATCCTTGGGCTTGAGTCATCCTTCAAGGTAGAGCAGGCAGACGTGCCCATCTAGGTTGTCGTGCAGAAAGCACACTCAGAAATGTGGGTAAGTGTGGACTGTAAGCAATTAAAAATTGCAGAAGTTGAAATTATGATCAGAAGAGCCCTAAGGCAGTGTAGACATAGGTACTATAGTATTGGAGAAGGTAAAATGTGCCCTTGGGATCCTACAAAAGAAATTTTGGCAATCAGAGCTCCCTCATCATAGCATAGCATTAGGTGGTAGCCATCAGAATTACAGTGAGGGAAAGTGAGACCATTTTGTATGGCTGAAAAAACAGTCTGGGCATTGAAAAAGAAACACATTTCACCTTGCTTCGGTATCTCCAACCTGCCTGTTCTTCTGGCACATAAGGGCTTTTCTAGGACGAAACATGACTGAATTTTTCCTCACCTTTGAGGATAAAGTTTTCTTACAGAGCTGGAAAGTCCAATGTAGAAGGAAACCCACAACAGAGCTAAATTTATCTACTGCTCAGAAGCACCTCTTGGTTTAACAATAAACGGTATTGTTTATTATTAGGCAAAATATTATATCTCATTGGAAAGCTGCTGTTAATGTCATTCTCAGGGTTCTTTATAAAACCTTTCCAGTGGTTTCAAACGCTGTTAAATAACCCAGACCTCAGAAATTAAAAAAAGCTTTCCACTTTCCAGAGCAAATGTAGATTTTAGCTATAATTTATTCATGATGAATTAATGATATTAAATAGCCAACCCCTAAATGACTCACTAAGATAATGAGGGGTATTAGGTACTTAGGATGATGGAGCCACTTAGGTAATGAAGTGAAAGAACCTAGATGGAAAAATAGATCTGATTCTCAAAACCAGCGGTTTGTGAGGAGTGTTTTTCTAAATAAGGGTAACTCATGTAAAAACAGTATGTAAAAACAGCAATGGAAAGGGAATCTGGTCCAACTTATGCAAAAAGCCTCACTCTTCAGTATTTGCTAATTCTCAACCCTGCCTCTCTGGCCTTTACTTTTAGAACAAGGCTTCTTTAACTCCTGCTGATGCAATAACTAAAAGCAGGGCTCAGCCTTCAATGTCCAGTGTTAAACTGGTGCTGTGCTGCTAATGTGCTCCATTGTATGGCACTGCAAAGAGTAAAGCCCTCATGCAGTAAGCACCCTTATAGGAAATTATTCCACTATCTGATACATGTCACAGAGGATTTCCTCCTATGTAAAACATTGACACAAATTGCTGAGCTACAAGATTTATCCATTTCCTGTGCCACATTTTTCACAGGATTTTACCTTCTTGCACACAGACATTACCTTATAAACCTATTTCTGTACAAAGAAAATTCATTTCAAAATATAAAAAATTCAGCATAGCACTTATTCTGTCAAGAAGTGTTTTTCCTAGAGTGGGAGTTTCTTGAAGCAGATTTGGCTGTACAGTACATTATGACCTTTGGAATAAAATGAAAAGCCTGTGGGACAATACCAGATTTTGGCAGGATACAGTTGTCGCTTTTCAGTTTTCACTTCAGCCACTGGCCAAATGCCACACCACAGTCTTGTTCTAACAGTGTAATTCACACTACAGCCATCACCATCCCATGTCCTGAATGCCCTATACCAACCACTACCTACTCTGAAATAAAACATTACCTGTCATCTCTTGCTGTATATTCCTCATAAAATAGTAGTAGACATATTCTGTATGTACAAGTTGTAGATGCCTCTGAAATATTAATGTAATTCCACTTTTGCATCCTGTGTCTAGGATTTCCACTCCCAGTTTGCCTTTTAATTTTTCAATATTGTTTTTTTTTTTGCATCCTGTGTCTAGGATTTCCACTCCCAGTTTGCCTTTTAATTTTTCAATATAGTTTTGTTGGATAGATTGTCTGTTGCAGAGAGCTATGAATAAAGAAAAAAAAATAAAAAACAAACAATTTCATACTTTTAAGGGACAATCTGACTTCTTTTACATGTTCATCTGGGTAACTGGCAATTTATGAAAATATCACCCCAAAGTTCTGAATCTAGAATTCACTACAGAAGCACAGAAAACCCATCCTTAGAAATTCCTAACAATCTTTGATCTCAAAATTATACAACTATTCCACAGAACATACTCTGTCTCTGCCTGCTACTTTTCCCAAAAACGTTTGGCTAATAACTTTTAGGGAATTCTGAGTTACTGTGGACCAAGTTCTGAGGATCTTACTCAGATTTTACTCAGATAATTTCCCTTGGAAGAGCAAGAGCTAGCCAGCTTATGTTAAACCAGAATGAAAATCAAGGGATTTTCCAGGAGTTATTAACTTATTTTTCCCTTCCTCATTGTGGTACTTTGCTCTAGGTACATAGAAGAGGTTAGCAGTTTTCAAATATATACCATTTTGATGAAAAAAAGTCAGTAAGAAAGTTCAAAAAATTGTTTTCAGTATCTCAGGTTTCTGGAAGTGCAGTTTTCTTTACCTTCTGGTAGATGTGTGAGTACCAGGAACCCAGAGGGCTGCAGGCAGCTCATCAAGACCTGCAGCTTAAGAAGAGAGCAGCTGCCAGTTATTGACTTCAGGATTTGCTAGGCATACCAGAAGATCCAAGACAAGATCTATCATCCAACTTGAACAATGGCAGGAAAAATGGATTAGGTAGGGGTTTGTTCTTCCACTGCCACAGTCAGTATATTTGGTCTTTTCCCACACTTTGCTGAGGATGAAATGTGTAATTGTTGGCCTGCAGACATTTTCTAACTTAAATTAATTCCAGAAAAATAATCAATTGATGAACAACTAAATGAAGTAGTGGGTAGGACTCCAGCATCTGGCTGGTGTACAGGTGTCACATGAGAAAGATGTGCAAACAGATGAGAATTAAGATTGTGAAGATAAAAAAAAAAGGTTCTTGTCTTAATACTGCAGAGTAAAATTATGAACTCAAAACCTTTATATCTGGCAGAAGAGATTGATGGAAATCATTGGAGAGATATCAACCTTGAAGCTCAAGGTGCAAAATAAATACAAATCAAAGATATGAACAGATAACAAGGGATTTTCTCCCTCTGATACATTTTCAGAAATGTTAATTATTAATTTTGGAGAATAATAATGGATTGTTACACCCTGTGTCTTTGAGGCTGCAGTACCACATGGATCAGGAGTCCATGAACAATTCTGTCATGACTGATCATCTTCTAAAATGTGGCAAAGTTAATTGTTGTTTCTCATATGGCCAAAAAAAAGAGTAGCAGCAGCAGTGAGCCACACTGTCAGTTGTGCAGGACCAGTTTTATGCCAGGTAAGTTTCAGTAAAATTCAGTTGCACTGGTATAAAACTTGTGTAAAGTGTTGAAAGCCGTGCCTGATATATCTACCCCTCTTGCTTGAAAACCAATATTAGCAAGGTTTTCCAGACGTTGTAGTGCCTGCACAAGCTGCTTTTCTTGGACCACTCTTGGGCTGCACAGGATCACTGCAGAGGAGGAGGGGAGAGACTGTTCAGATCCGCCCCGAGGCCTGAACTCTGTTCCCCAGTCAGCACCATGCCCTGATTTATAACCTGATCCAAGAATCTTACCTACAATGCAGCTATATCAACACCTGCATCCTGGGAAAACAAATGCTTTTTAAGGTGAGATTGTTGGGTACAAATAATCTGCAAAGCATAAAGCTGGCTCAGAGCCAGGCCCAGCAAAGGGCATCAGGCACTGCAATACTCAGTGTTGCTGGTTTCAGAATTAACTATTAAAGGGATCATTAAAATGACATGTAAAATCAGCCTGTTACAGTGAGGTGCTAAGTGCTTCCATTGAAATGTTTTAAGGGAGCTAAGCCTTCTCTGCATCTTGTAAGATTGGACCCATATTTTCCAAAAATGTGATGAAATGATGCATTTTTCTTTACATCTTGACAAATCAATTTCCTGAATGAGTGTTGAGTTCACAGAAGGGGCAGCACATGTTGCATTCCATTAAAAAAAATTTACTAACCATTTTTCTTTTTGTTTTTTAGCTGATGTATATGGTGTGCTGTGAACACTGAAAATTAATGTTAATTTATTTATCATTAAAAATAAGGAAATGTGGCTAAGCAGCAAGAAGCAAAAGTCTGGAAAGTGTGAAAGTATGTTCTGTATTCATTAATTACTACAGAAATAAAGATATAGAAAGGTACTATTTTTGTTTCACTCGATAATCTCAAAGGGACACCAAACAAATTGAGGGTGACTGAACTATTAAAATTGCTTATTTAATGGCTTCTCTCTTACTAGGGGGAAAACTTTTCAGTCTGTTTAGACTGAAACAATCTATGTGGAAAAAATCTGGTCCCACAGATTTGTTTTGGTGCCAGTTTTAAACCCCTCTGCCTCAACTGCTTCATTTTGATCTTATTTAGTTACATTTCCATCAAGATGAACATGACAACTGCAGTGGAGACCATCTCTAGATGTAGTAGAGATTAAAAGGTAATTGTCCTCCTACGTAAAATTATTTCAGGCTCAATGGCTGTCTATCAGATGGGTATCTATGTTTGGTTTCTACCATAATCCAAGTAATGATCATACTCCTAATGTAGAAATTCACTTAAATATTTCTCTCCTTAGGGAAGTACTTTGGTCTCTTTATACAAACAAAATGCCTAAGCTGGCTTGCGAAAAGGATCTGGAGAAGGTCTTTACAGAAATGCTAATACAGGGCAGAAGACATTGCTGTGGAGTGAGGAAAGACAAGGAGGAGGCAAGATGGGTTTTTAGCACAGGGAAAGGCAATGAAAGGGACCCTAGGAAACAAGGCTCTGCTTTTCCAGTATCTGAGGTGGGGTTTTCCTTCTGGTTGAATTGATGCACAGTTGTTCCCTGTATTTGGGGAATAGGTGGCTCCTAGCTCAGGTTATGTTTTAAAAACATACTGTAATCTCAGCAGTTATTATATCTTGTACTTATTTTATGCTTAGAAAAATTAGATCACTTGTTTCAGAGAATCCCAAACATGACTGCTAGACTCGCATTAGCCAAAGAGCATGGATTTTACTAGGTGCTAACTAATAAGATGGCTGAGTAGTTCCACTGAAAGATCAAACAAGACCAAATATTTAATATGCTTCTATTCATATGCTGGTTTTCCCAATCTGCAAAAACAGAACATGAAAGAGATTTTCCTATTGCTGCAATTACTATAATCACTGTTAGAGTTCATCTTTCCAAGTACAGCCAGATTATCTCTTCAGTTATAACCATTAATTTGAATACAACATATAGTGTCAGCTTTCCAAACTAAAATGAATAGAATTGTAAACTTCAGGAATTTTCCAAACCAGAAAGACAGGATGGAAAGACAACATCGAAATCTGAGAAAGTTAATGAGGTTTAGCTTAGTAGGAAATATTTTATTACCAGAGGGAGGTTTTAAATTGCTCCAGAAAAATAGAAGTGCAGGAGCCATTTCTCTTTTAAAAAAGACGTCACAGTCAGTAGTCCTGAAAAAGATAATTTGTCGCAGGATTCTATGCCTAAGTTTTAGGTGTTTAACTGCAAGTATGTGCTTATGTGCTTTTCCAAATAGAAGTGTATTTAAGCAAGTGCTTAAGTCCAGTATTGAACTGGTGCCTTAAAGGTCTGAGAGGATGCCCCTCGGCCCTGGATTTATCTGCCTACTTTCAACCACTTAGCAGCAGAGACATACCTAAAATAGGAGGCTTGTCACCCTCCTCTCTCTCTACTGGGAGATTTATTGAATATAGATGGAGCTTAGGGCAAAGTGGTCTCTACAGTTAAATTCTTAGGTTCAGTGGGATGAATCCAGCCCAATCCTGAACTGAATCTAATTTAAATAAATGTTCTTTTTGCTTTCAAGCCGCCTCATTAGGAAACGTGGAAGAAGAAAGACCAAGTCTGCAGTATGACATGAAATCACCCAAAAAATATGAAAACAGCAGAAAGAGGATGCAGCCACCAACAGCTAAAACATTTTTCTGGAAAATAAGAAAACAGGAATAAAAAAATTCTACCTGAGGGGATTCAAAACTTCCTGCATTTTGTTTCTCAGATTATGGTCTCAGCCACTGCAGTAAAGGCCATGCAAGCCAGGATAAGACCACAACACATTCTTCCTCATGAACCTATGTCACTGTTCAAAGAAGAATTCAATGTTTATAGGTCAAAGAGAAAATAAGGGGACATCTTGTTATCGTGTTGCTCTGTGATTGTGATAGTTATCTATAAAGGAAGTTGTAAGTTCTCAACCTTGCTGGCCATGCTCATTATGCTTTTCAAAATTTAGTGAGACTTTAATGGAAAATTAGTCTGTCTCTAGTAGGAATGGAAGTACTGACGTCCTGACTTGTGCATTCACCGCAATTGTTGCTCACATGTTGTACATTTTCTTTAGTAGCAGCGTGGAGCAACAGGTTTTGTACCTAAGTGTGACAATTACCTACATATAAAATTAGGAAACTAAAATTCCTGTAAGCTGTAAATGGAAATTTTCGTGTTTGACTTGGACTGGAGTTAAATGTTACATCCCTTGCAAATCTTCTCACTGATTATCATATGGTTATCACATGTTAAAGAAATAAGAAATTATCAGAATGCACCATGTGAATGTTGGCATAGTGCAGCAGTCAGAACCTGTATCAAACCTGTAGCTCTCTGGAAAATTGGGATGTATCTGGATCAAGTTGAAACAGACCACTCATTCTGTATGTCTGAGACATGAGTGACAGTCAAGACAATGAAATTCAGAAAGCAGCCTATTTTTACAACAGATGGTTCTGAATGGTTTTCAGTCAGCTAAGGTAATTAGAAACCTAAGATTCACAGAAATGTATCTCATGTAAGAGATGATGCAGGAGGAGGGAAAAACCAACATAACAATTTGTGAACTGATCTGAGACTAAAAAGCTTGCAATATTAGCTGGCAACTCCCTGATAGACAACAGGTCACAGGAACATGGAGGAGAGAGAGTGGGTAAAAAAAAATATGATCCATATGATGAACCTGGAAATCCTTATTAGCAAAACAGTTGGCATTTGACAGGCAGCAAAAGTTTTAACTTAAGAATGAAATTTCCCAAAGACATTGTCTGACACTTTAGTGAGAGGTTTCAAACTGCTTTAAGAAAAAGGAGTAAGAATAAGAAAATTGTTGAATGAGCCAAAAAATCAGCAACTCAAATGCAAAGGAAAGATCCTCTTACCCTAAAACAGACTATTATGTTTATTGCTCTGGGAATCATGTAACAAAAAAAGAACTACTAGACTGTATTCATTTGCTAGCCCTTTAGAATAAAAAAAGAGACAAATCTCTGCCTATTTTAAGTTCTGAAGAATTAGATATATATATATATATATAATGTGACAATTTTCCTCTGCCTGTGAGAGGAGACATATTGGGGAACATGGATAATGCCAAAGAGCTTTCAACAGGGTGCCCTAAGAAAAACAGAAGGTATTCGTTCACACTCAACAGTCCCTTTGAGAAATATTGTTTCTGCAGACTACCATTTGGGTTCTTTCCAGCCCCTGAGGGGTTTGACTGCAAAATATAATATTTTTGTTGGTAGGGAGGATACAAAAGGCTATAAAGATGATGTTTAACTCTGAAAAGAAAAAGTCATCTTGCACAACCAGCAGCTTTGGAAAGCATGCATCAGCTGAGATAAATCTGAACTAGCAGAAATGTAACTTCTATATGAAGACAATAATATGTGTGTGTAAGACAGTAAGTGGTAGGTCATATCAGAGTTGAAGCTTTTAATAGCACGCATGTTTTAATAGATGTGAAATTGATACAAAATTATTTGAAAATACGATTATTGTATATACTCTTAGCCTAAACTGACTACCTGGGAATGTTACAGTGCAAAGTTATTCAACAGACATGAGAAACTGAAGCAAAGAAGCTCTGATCCTGAAATAATGACATGAGGAGCAACATTAAATTCTTAGAAGATGCTGCTAACGGGCTATTGACTAGGTCTTCATGTAACAGCACAGCTGAAACTGGCAATTGGTGTTTTATTCATTATAGATTCTAACAAAGAACAATTATTCATCTGCTCAAATCTTTGGCCTTGATCAATGGTGTAAAATGTTCATGCTTTTGTTCATTTGAGAGTTCTAGGAGCTTAAACTGCCCATAAAGTTGTTCTCAAGGATAGAAAGTGGCCCAGAAGTACCAGCCCAAAGGGAATATTCTTTCAGTTAAAAATGGCTGACTTGCAGAACAATCTGACAGTCACCATCATCCTTTCTAGAGGACTCAAGGGAAGTGATGGGATCAAAATTCATCCAAAAAATTGCTTATCCATCTCTTTATTTGAAAGTGTGCAATCTTTATTTGAAATTGAAAGAAGGTCACTGGTGAATTGACAGTATATAAAAGGCAATTATGGCAAAAGACACATATCTTGTATCACAAAATATGGTTTGGTGTCTGGCCACACTTTGTGAAAATAGTGCTGTTACTGGGGGGAAAATGAAAATGAACATGTAGCGAGAAGTACAATCTCTGGCAATCTTAAGAAGTTGGCACCTTAAGAGAGCCACATGGAAACAGTGACACGTTTTCCACCTGTCTGAAGGGGGAAAACCAAGATACCTGGCAGGCAATGATCCCAAAAGTTGAGGCATAAGACACAAAAGTAAAAACCTGAGAGTAGTGTTATCTTCTGAAAGCAATGATCTTTATTACTTGGAGAGCCTCAGTGAGCCTTGACTGCCTCACAGACCAGCTGAATATCCTCGGTAATTTTAATTATTTGATTGATTACATGTATGTGCAATGATGTATTAAGTAATGCTGTTTTTCAAGGGATCTTATTCCACACCTTGACTTCACAGACACCAGTGCTTTGAAAGAGTGTGAGTAGGGTACTGTGAAGTTCTCAACATTGTTTGGCAAAGGCAATTAGACCCAGGTACAGAGGAAATGTGTTTTATGAAACCTTAAAGTCAGAAACTCAGAGCAGTGTTCACTGTGTGTGAGGGGATAAAAAAAAATCTTTGTATCTGGCTCCTTTAGGGGTGGTAAAAATGAGTTTATCTGCCTTTCAGTCCCTGTAACATCAGCAACATACACATATGAAATATACCATTTCCTGATTTCTAGGCTTCGGATGCAGTACCTGCACAAGCACCCTCTGGAGGAATTGAAGGGTCTCTAGAAAGACTTTGTACAATGCTCTCTTTTCCATTAAAACAAATATATATCCCCAGAATACCCAGTTCGTCCTGTAAATTATGCTGGGATAGTCTGAGGAGTTTGCCTCTCTGATCTGCCTTGTTTTAAAGACTAAGCACTGTAATCTGTTTTGTTTGGGTCCTCTGTATGTGAGAGCTGTGTGGGCAAGAGGAACACATCCCAGTAAAGGAAGTGCATATGTCAATCAGGAAAGAAGGGATATGATCTGTAAGGGGAAGCTTTATCAAAAGCACAGGAGTACCAAATCCTTAGTCAACTGCTTTCTTCTCCTTGTTAACTATCACCGCATCAGAGCTAAGAGGAAGCTGGCAAATAAAAACAGTTGTTTTGGTATAAACATAATTTCAGCTATAACCATTTTTATTTGCTTGGTATCTATCACATTATGGCAATACGTGTTTTTCGTGAACCAGGTGTTCACACAGGGAAAAGGAGGCAGAAAGGCTTGCAATTCCTAAGGCTGCAGGCACTTCAAGAATGAAAGGCATAGCTTTTCAGATTTTATATATTCTAAAACCCTTTACAAACAAACACAGCTAACACTATAGTGCAAATACTTTTACTTCCTCTCAGCATCATTTTACAGCTTTCAGCTTATGGAAACATTTGTCCAAGTTTGATTCAAATAGTCCTTCAGAAACTTTTTAATAGTCTAATGAAATCTTAAGAGGAGAGGGTGGGCAGGCTATTACTCCAATCCCTGTTGTTGGAAAAACATCTTTTGTGTGGAATTTGTGGGAATCCCTCCCCAGAGGCGCAGAATGCAATAAAGATAAGAAGGACTACACCTTGCAGCACAGATCCATGGGGCTGTATGAAAGGGGCTGCACAGTTAACAGCTGTCTGCTCCGGTGCCTTTCTGGAGAACAGCTGGAAATGCATTCTCCAGAGATTGCATCTGGCTGGATTCCTCTGCACTCAAATCCCATTGATCTGGTTCCGTCCTAGCCCTCTGTACTTGCAGTTCAAAGAACAGCGAGGTCTGTAAAGAAATTATTGCCATATTGTTCAATCGGCCACAGTGAGCAATATATAGGATTATAATTAGGAACACATTAAGGAAAACAGCTCAGTGGAGATAAGCTGTTTGACTGCATACGCTTTTTGATGAGGGCTTAGTGCCAATCCCAGAATAAAAAAGATTAAATGTTTGTTACCAATTCTTTTGAACTGCTGGCAGAACATGTGGTAAAGCATTTTTGATTCAAATTAAAAGCATCCTAGGATAAAAATAACCCTGTTCTGTTAGACCTTTCCAAGTGAAACCACTTGTAAGCTGATTTATTGTCTTTTCCTTCACCTCCTTCCACCAGCATGATTAACATATGCATTTCTGAATCACATGTAAGCCTGGACAGGTATTTGTCTTGTTACACATCTGTGGAACAAATGGCAATACAAATTGCATACAGAACAGATGTAGATTTTCAAAGTCTAAGCAAAATGTATTTGACCAAGCACATAGATAAAAGTTTTATTTATCAAATAAGTTTTATTGTTTCTTTCCGGTGGAGACAGTTCTATGAGGAGTCAGCAGTCTGCAGGTGGCAATATTGATGCAGAGCCCATTGTAGATAAAGCAGACAGGTTTATAATCAGGGAAAAAACTGTAGGAAGTGAAACACTACAGAAGAAGAAAGCAAATACCCACTAATATGCTTATGAAATCCTTATCACTGCATTTTGTGGTGTCTATTCTATGTATCTGGGAGATATTATTTTTAGAATTCTTTTTTTCAGTCTCTAGAAGATTTTGAACTGGCATCAAGTATACCAGAGAGACTGGAATTTGACAGATTCATGCTATGTTCATGGAGCCTCCCACACTGAGACAGGTTTATGATGTTACTCCATATAAATCACCAGGGCTGAGGGAAAGAGCTGTGTTCTCACTCACATCCTCCTATACACAGAAATACCATTTTTTACATCCTTTTTAGCTCCATTTTTAGTGAGCTGCCTAAAGATATACAGTTGGATAGGTACTGATTGCCTGGACCAGAAAATATATGTAATAACATTAACAGAAATATCCACAACAGACTGTTCAACTTTGTTGTAGAAACAGAGGTTGAAAAAAGAGTCAGGAAATTTGTAACAAGAAGATGGATTTAGGAGGCTAAAAGCATAAAGTGATCTTACATTCAGAACATATTTCTTCTTTTGGGAAATCCAGTCTAATAATACTAAATTCTTTTAAGCAGTACTATTTTTACAACATGTGGAACTTCATAGAATTGCCTCAGTTCCCATCTACTTGGGATTTAGAGAATTTGTGCTAACATACCATAGGAACACATTGTGAGGAACAGTCATTTCACAGGAGATGGCAGCCTGTTGTGAGGACAGACTTCCAAGAGATTGCTGACCACTTTTGGCCAGTGACATTCCCAGGTGGCACCTTGTAGGTAGACAGAAATGCCCCTTTGCTTAAGACAGGCTTCCCATGCTCCATAAAGAGCTCTCAGCTGTTTGCCACATCTGAGAGATGTTTGTAAAGCTTCTTCCTCCCAGTTTTGTCCCTGCCACTTTGCATGCAGCCCTTGCCCTTTCCTCAAAGGTGACTCACTTTGAGTTTTGACCTCAGCAATGTTGACTCTAACAGACTCAACTCCTACTCATTCCTTTCTCAAGGAAAATCCAATTGAATTCGTTATGAGATTTCACTGAAAGGATGCAAAGGACGGCAGAAACTGGCATGTATTTTCTGAAGTCTGCCAATTATTTTGAGACTTTATTATATTGAGGTTGAAAGTTATAGTAGATTACATGAAGTTGTTATTTTAAGATGTGAAATAAAATATATGGGACTTAAATTGAACAGGAGACATTGACTTTAGTGAAATATTTACTGTAGTAGATGCTTATGGTAATCATACTCAAACTTTAGGCCCAAGCTTTTGTTAATTGCTGTCAGAGACAGTGTCAAACTTGGTAAGGAACTCAAGAGCAACCAAACAGGGTGTATCAGCCTGGGGTCTGGCCTGGGTTTCAAATGCAGAGAAGGACTGCTTTGGTAGCAGAATTCAGGAATCAAAACCCATCCTACCAAGAGCATCTGTAATTCCTTGGCCAAGAGGCATTCTTTTGCCTGGAGGTGGGATTCTGATTCTCCATTTCCTGCTTCTGTCTTTTTGAAATAAAGCCTTAGTTTCATGCTCCCCGGGTTTACCCACATACTTCCTTTGAAGGTACGATCAGCCCATGCTGCAGTTCTTATCAAAAGCCCATGTCTGCTGGGAAGTGTTAAAAGTCACCCCGACTCACTGATGATGATTTGATTTACCTGGCAAACTAGTGTTACTCATGTTTTGGGGGATAGAAATAGATGTAATATGATTAAAAAGAAATGTAATATTAAAACCTTCACATGCCATATATCCAGGACAGTAAAAGGAATCATGAAAATCAAATTCAACAGCCTCTGGTATTGTGGCTGCAATGGTAAGTAACATTGCTGCAAGATGATGATAACAAAAAAGTTTAGATGTGACTCGTGTAAAAAGGATTAAAAAATAAAAACCAGAAAAAAAGAGGAGATTGAGTTCTCAGAGAAGGAAAAGAAGAACAGAGAAGAGAGCTAGCACTTGCCCAGTGACGCCGTTCTGAAAATTATAATTTTCGAATTACAGTTTAGAATGTTTTTTTTTTTATTTGAGAATTTTTTAAAAGCAAGTGGGGAGTAGCTTTAGAATGGAGAGTAGAATAATTTTTTTTTGATTTAAGGATGTCAAAATGATATTTAAAAATTAAAATTAATTTATCTCCAATGCTAAAGTACCAAAAATAAACCTGTAAGTTAATTTTCTACTTAGATACACAGCAGAAAGCACACACTGAGTGTATTGCACAGGGAAAGCTAAATAATTATTCCTTTTTATAAAAAAAATAACTAACTGAAATGTTAATATAGTTTTGCATCCTCTCATTCTTTTTTTCACCTCTGAAATCCTTTTTTTCTGTCCTCATCACTGAGGAAAATATCCCAAAATAAGATGTATCTCTTCATTCTCAATTTTAGAAGACTTGGCACTACTCCTGTTTTTCAGAGAACCAGCTAAAAAGCAAAATAAAACACCTTCAAAGCAACCACATCACACAATATTTTCTTTTGGTTTCTATAGTGGAAGATACATACCTGCCTACCTGAGGAGCCTGATTATCCATTGTCTTAATTGTATACATGCTCACTCAAAATTATCCAAAAGAATTGCAAGATGAGAGCCAGACAGTGCTAGTTTTGGTTTCCATTTGGCACCCAATTTGCACCCGCCTTTCCAAAGGAACAAAGAACTATAGATTTGCAACAAGAAAGGCATAACTTCACACGTGTTTTCTTCACAAACATTCCTCTCTCCCAGACTCTCCCTATGTCTCCATCTTCCCTTCAGCATAACACTCATTTGGCTATGAGTGAACACACCGCACTCCCCAAGGGACTCTTCTCACAGACTCACAAACCAGACCACCTGCGAGGCCAGTGCAGGCAGAAAGTGCAGCAGATGGGTCTGGGGATGGAGAATGAGGGTGTATCAAGACTGATGCTGGCTATCCTGCTTCTGGATGCAAGCTGACTACTGTTTACACTACAAGAGTTTTTGTATTGGGGTCTGCTGTTCTTCCAGTGAATAATTCCAGCCAAAGGACAGCTTTCATGAGTGGCAGTCTCCCCAAAGGCCATTAACAGTAAAAAAGAGCTAAGGAAAATGTCTCCCATCCCCATTTCTATTGTCCCACAATGCCAATAGAACTTGCCAACTGAGAATGAACTGCATTTAGATGGCTATTATGGAAGCTGAAGGACAAGACTGCTGTCTGATAAAGCAGATGGCAGGCTTCTTGGACATGTCTTTTATCTTATAACACATGTTAGACTTCAGTAAGTGAGCAAACAGTCCTAACCAGATGAAGAACAAATGCTAGAGAAATCTAGACTTCTTGGAAAGCATACTAGGAGGTTCTGCGAACAATGGCACATGGCCAGTGATTGCCTGGAGAGGTCTCATACTGGGTTTTTGTAGCTTGATTTGCAATTTTTCTCACCAACATTTTCTATCCTTTCTCCTTCTTAAGAGAATCTGTAATTTTTATACAAATGCCTGTAGAGGTGTCACTGTGCACGCCACAGTAACTGCATCTCTTACTCGAGAAGGTTTCTGCTCTTTCTCATTGCTGCACAAATTATGTGTTCTCCACAAGTTTCCATTAACCTTATAGGAGTCAACTATAAAGTTTTCAGACACTAAAATAGATGCAGCCAGAGAAAGGTGTTTAATCTAAGAAAATAGGGAGCATTTCTGGGCCAAGTTTGTATTATGTTTAGTGTTCCTTTGTGTGTTTAGGATAGCGTGACTGTCAAAGAACATGTTTATAGCCAAGGCAGAGGACCTCAGGAGTCCAAACAGGGGACTTATTTGCATATCCATAAACACAAATTTAACATATCTATGCTATGCAAAGGGCCACAGTTTCAGAACTCTCCCCACAAAAGAACCTCCATGAAAACCATGGGCACGCATACATGCCTTTTGCCTGGTCTCCCTGCAGCTCCCGCCTGCCTGAGGCTGGCAGGCACTCAGCAAGAGCCAGGGTTTAACTTAGCTCCTCTCCAAAGCAAAGAATAGCATCTTCAGTGGCACTTACCCAAGAAAAGTCTTGGGAGGCAGAGCACTTCTGGGATGCTGTGGCACAATTTTCTGCCTTTTTCCCTTTTGCTCCCAAATGCTACTAATTTGCTGCAGGCTTTCATCAGCATTGAGCTACTTCCCTGTCAGCTTGGATGCTCTAGCCAGTCAGTAAGAAAGTAAAGGCCCCTCTACCTTCCCAGTCCACCATATCCCACTTGCTCTCTGTCCACCTGCTCTCAGCAGATCACTGGCTGAGGAGCAACAGGTCTGCTGCACCCGACTTTCCCTTGGGTGATCCAAACCATTATGCAGCATCAAGTTCATGAAGGATATTATGGCAAACATTTCTTCATCTTAAGTGCTCATGGAAAATCAGTGGAATATGGTTTATACTGTGCAGTATAACTGTAGGAATTTACTAAAACATGAATTCCTGAAATAAAATTCTTACTACATGGAACCCAGATCCAATTATCTGAGTTTTTCCAGAAACAACCTCAAGACAGTGTTGTTAAGAGAAGATGCCCAGAATATAACAAATAAATAACTTCTGAAAATTGTTTGAATGAAAAAGCCCAACGCATCTGCAGGAAATGGTGCATATAACTTGGAGAAACCCCAGCCTTGCTGAGGAAAAGTCTTGGCAAGTATCAGGATCTTTTCATATTATTGTTGGCAGGCCACTGCCTACAACCATGGTACCTTCAATTGCTGAGGTACCACACTTCAGAAAGTTTTGTTATGGCTAATTAAGCAACAGGCACAGCAAAGCCTGTTTATTCTTTATTTTACAGTAGGCTTAATAGGGATATAAGCATGTGAATTGAAATTACCAATTGGCTCAGCAGTTTCTCATATCTCAGAAAATTACAAACAGCCTGTTCTCATTTCTCATTGACTTTGTAATTTTTCATTTGAATCAGAGAGCATAGTATCTATTTCGTAAAAGGAATTCAATATATTTAAAGACATTATTTATTTGATATGTTTCACTTTAAAGTATACACTTTGCAGATGTCATTTTCATAGAATAACTTACCTCAGAATTCGAATCAACTATTAGACATTCTGTCTTTCAAAAGACATTCAGTATTTTATTCACATTGTTGATAAGAGAGCAAATATAAAAATCTAGAATGGAGAGGGAACCTGTGTGATTACTCTGTACTGGTGACTCTGCGAAGTGTACATATGTATTTAGCTTCTGAGCAGATAATTCCATATTACAAGTGAAAATCTTAGTTATATCAAGAAAAACTTACACCAAGTCTAAAGTACTGTTTTGCTATAATGGGAATGATAGGCTGTCATTAAAGTCTATGAAGTCAAATAACTTTTCATAGTAGAAGATGGATGTTATGGTAGCAGTTTCATTAAAATATATCCCATGGGACTCATGAATTTTCAATATTATTATTTAGACAAGAAAAGAAGGCAGATAGAGTACAGCAAATTGACTGCACCAAAAAAATATGTTGGTTGTTCTTAAAATTCTGCTTATATCAGGACCCTCATGTACAAGCTGTACTGGAGCAATTGATGGATTCACACATACAGCAGGCCATATTATGTTTTTCCAATGTATGAACATTATTCAGGAAGATGTTTCACTGTGATTCACACTGCGTACTGTGGAAATCCTCCAAGACTTCTCATCCTGATTTCATTTGTCTACAGATTTGCCTTTACCAGATAAACTAAGATGCTGTAGTGAACAAACTGATGAAAACATGCAACATATTGCATTATGAAAGCTTACTGTCCCCTACCATTACTCTCAAATTTAGGTGTTCCAGATACATCTATAGCAGAAAATTAAACATGACTTGAAGAGGTTTTTGCATTTGTATTTTTAAAGTCTTTTACCTTCAAAGATAGAGTGCCTACATTTACATTGCCTGCTAGGAATGGCTGTGTGTGCTCCCAAACTATGCCAAGAAATTGTTTGGGGTAGTCCTAAGTGGAATAGACCAAAGTCAATTGTCACCATGGGCTGTTTAAATAACAATATTATAGATGACTGAATTCCAGTAGCCAGGATCATTCGCTGGCATTGCTTAATTTACCATTAGACACAAAACCATGAAGGAATGATTCACCTAGCCTAGCTGAACATGTCATCAATGCAGATGCCTTTACTTGAGCTAATGCCACCACGTTGCTTTCATAGCCAAAGAGTAAAGTACATACTCCTAAAGAATAACTAATTTCACATAATTTAACTGTCTGCATTAGAATGAGATTAATCTTTCTTTTCCCCTTCCTACTGTTAAAGAGGACTGAGATGACTAGTTCAAATGTAAATGTCCAGCACAGATCAGATGCTTTGTTCCATGGGACCCCCCAGAGAATCAATTTTTACTGCATGAAGGTAGTGCTGATTCCTTCTCAGCCTCTCCTTTTCTCTCAGAAGCTTATGCTTGCATTTTGTTTTGGGGTGGCAGTATGACAAAAACCACTCTATTAATTTTTTTTTGCTTGTTTTGCTATGTCATTACTAAATTAAATCTGTCTGGAAGTTACACAAAAGCCCACTATCCCTGGATTTCCAGTCAGTCTATGCCACTAGATGAGAAAACAGATATGTTGACAGAGCAACTCAAACCCTTCCAAAGCTGTCAACTTTCCTGAAAAATACATCACAGTCAATTAGGAAAAAGATTGAAGCTCAAGGGTTGTCATTCAATCAATTTCCAACTGATAATGCAAAATCACAAAGCATTCAGTGGCAGATGACTGCTGGGAATCAGCCTGATTCTACTGTTGGGAATAGGCTTTGACTGATCAAACTATTAAGTCTGCATTGTCAGCTCTCTTCTTGCAAGTTTCCTCAAACTTGTTCAAACAGCATGAGTAGACTTCATTCGTTATTTATCCTGCAGTAAAGAGTGCAGTTTATGTAAACTTACAAAAAGAAATAGTGATATTTTCTTTCTCCAAAAGCTTCCAAATTAAAGGCAGACAAAAACAAGGTGTCTGGCAAGGAGTAGGAGAATGTAACTGTAGAGATATTTGGATGAATACTGTACTAGAAATATTTAGGTTTTTAATGTGCTGGATTTAACACTGTGTTATTTCAGCCGTACATCTCTGTAAATCTGGTAGAATCCATAGAATTCAATGGAATAAAAAGGAAAATAAAAGTTACAGTAATCAACCTGTTCCTTTACTCACAAAAATCTGTACTTTCATGTGTGATCTGTGAGGAGATTAGCTGCTCTTTCAGAGATATAGTTAGAGGAGTTGCACATTCTTGATTTTTAAAAGTGTCAAGCATACAGCTGCTAGCATGCACCGTAAGATGTCCAAAAAATATTCAGGCTGTGTTTTTCCATTCAAAAGATTTTTTGAAAGAAGGTCATTAAAGCATGAGGCAAAAATATGAGTGGTAGTATAATAGCAAAGGAAAAAAAAAAAAGCAGAAAAAAAAGCATTTTCTCACCATATAAACTCCAAATCAGCTTTTCACCAAACATATAAATGGGATTCATTTCCCCTTGTATTTTTTTCTCACAAGAATGCCATACTACTTTTTTTCAGTTAAGTTTATAACTATGGGACAAAATTCGTATGTTTAAAATAGCCTATTGGTTTGGGCTTTACCTCACAGAACCACATAAGAGTACTCAATTTTAGGGGATCAAATCCTTAATGTCCTTTAAAAGCCAGGAATATTTCTGACAGTTTCCAAAGAACCAAGAAAGGGATCACACAGAGTGGACTTCTGCTTGCCATTGTACCTACAGAGAAAGTGCAATTGCTTTCTGAAAAAGAGCAGTCTTAGAAGACTAAGGTGCAGTGAGATCTAACAGGTTGTTTTCATTCTCAACTGTCTAAAAGACGTGTGCAAAAGGTAAGAAAGGCAGCTTGCTCACAGAGAAGGTGGAGTCAAAGGCATATAATGATGGAAAGTTTACTTTGTTTTGGTCTTCATAAAACACTTTCCAGAAGTATATCGACAATACCCAGCTAAGCTTAACAGAACCTGAAGTTCAGCGAGAATGTCATTCAAAATTCTGAGTTGGGTTCTCATCTGTATTAAACTCCAGACTTCAGAGATGCCTATACCTTTAAGAAGGAGACAGGAAGCCTCAAGCCAAGTAATAGCACTACTTAGGAATGAAGCATGTTTGAATTCTTGTCTCTCTCTTATTCATAGAAGGATCTTTTTACAATTGAGATAAAAACCTACATGCACCTGGGATTTACAGATTGAAATCTCCCAGACTTGGAGGTAAGAATGAGGTTCTCCTCATTATGCATCTGGCAAGTTTCTTTTTAAGCACATGGGTAGAGGAACAAGTTGTGCTCAGACTTCTGCACAGTTGTTTAGCAGAGAGAGCACCAGATGTGTAAGACCTTTTCTGTCATTTTCAGAAAAAACAGTCCCACAGCTCCCACCTCCTTGGAACATACCTTCACCACCATAGAGCCTTAAGCTGAAAGTTTTCCACTCTGCAGAGCAAAATGGGGCCATTGGGAAAATAAGCAAGAAGAAAGCTGGTTGTCTTATTTAGTATTGAGCCCAGTGCTTTCAAAAAAAACCCAAGATTTTAGATTCTCTTATCTATACCACGTGTGTTCAGTATTCATTAGGATATTATTGACCAAAACACAAAGTCAAAGCAAAAGGTCAGAACTTCAGACAGTCCAACTATCCTCATCAGAAGTCTATGGAGTCATTTGCTCCTGGGTAATCTTATTCTCTGTCTTAAGTCTGGGGAGTTTAAAGTGGATTCATCATTCCTTGCAGTGCAGAGGCTTAAAGACAGTTGAGAAGGAATGGAGTAACATCTAGTTGGTGGCTGGGCACAAGTAATGTTGCCCAGAGCTCAGTATGGGGGCTGATTCTGTTTAATATCTGTGTCCAGTTCTGGGTCCCTGAGCTCAGGACAGACATCGAGCTACTGGAGCATATCCAGAGAAGGGCATCGAAGCTGGTGAAGGGTCTGGAGCACATGTCTTCTGAGGAGTGGCTGAGGGAGATGGGGTTGTGTAGCCTGGAGAAGGGGATCTTATCGCTCAGAGGGGACCTTATCACTCTCTACAGCTACCTGAAAGGAGGCTGTAGCCAGGTGGGGGGCAGTCTCTTCCCCCTGGAACAGGTGACAGGATGAGAGGAAGGGGCCTTATGTTGTTCCAGAGGAGGTTTAGATTGGATTTTAGGAAAAATTTCTTCACAGAAAGACTTATCAAGCACTGGAAGAGACTGACCAGGAAAATAGTGGAGTCACCATCCCTGGAGGTGTCTAAAAGATGCTTAGATGTGGCACTTGGGGACATGGTTTAGTGGTGGTCTTTGCAGTGTTGGGTTAATGGTTGGACTTGATCTTAGAGGTCCTCTCCAACCCAAACAATTCTACAGTTCTAAGATTCCGTGACATGTCTGTGCCTTAAGTTTACTGAGCTGATGCACCTCTTGGTGAATTAACACATCCAACTTGTCATTAGTCCTACCTACAAGGTCTTGCAAGAGCATAGATTAATTTCAACAACATGAGATGGAGACTATCTGAACTTCTGCTGAACACATTTGGTTTTGCCTATATTTTATCTGCATTAATCTTAATTGCTACATATATTTCTTAATTTACCTAGTTTACCTTAGTTTATTGGCCATAATGCCAATGTCACTCTTTCTGGATGACACAAAGCACTATTCTCTTTCTGTCACATCCATTTTTTGTTGGGTCTAAATCTTGTTCTCACCACTGAGAACTCACATCTAACTCTGTTTTCACTAAATCTTGGGGGATAATTTTCATAAGGTTCTCCAGACCTGCTTTTTTTTGAAACAGAGACTGTCTAGCCTGCGTTTGCTCTCATATTTAATTTAAAATAAATCATATTGGATTCAAAGCTCTATGTTACAGTTAGAACTTCCATTATCTCTTTACCATGTGCCAAAACAAAACTGATAGAAGCCTTACCTCCTGTTGTTTTTGTGACTCAGAAAGAAAAGTTGTAGCCTTCAAATCCAACTATATCAGGATGATATAAATATAAAATCCAAATATTTTTCAGACTATTTATGTGAAATTAAGTTTCTCCTAATAGCACAATATGATGATATTTCTATCTCTTAAATCATTAAGGAAACTTGTATCCATGTATAAATCCAGTCTGGAGTCACGTCAGATTTCTGACATAAACTGTCACTACCAATAAATGTTTTTAGGGGTTTTTGGCAGGTGGGAAGTTGGGTTTAAATTTGCATTAACTTGGATTAGCAAAACTTGGTGTTAGTTGCAAAATCAGATATTCTTGAGAGATTTATATATGTATATGTATATACGTGTGTGTATTTTTTAATTTTTTTTTTTTTTTTTTTTTTTTGTAAAAAATCCACAAGAAAGGGAGATCTGTAGCATCTTCTGTTTCTACTTACTGCCCTGGCTTGAGCCAGGAATTTTAAAGGTGACTACAGAACAAAAACCAGACAAGAAAGGTTATGTCAACTTTTTTTAAAACCAAAGTACTGATTCATTGGAAACACACTTTGAGTTTTGCACAGTTGTTTAAGTCAGTTCTTCTTTTCTTTAAGCTTGTTTCTCCATTCCAGATTCGACAAAGACTCTGTGAGTAGTGCCATCAAGGAAAGTGGTCTCTGGCAGGTTCAATTTCCGTGGTAAAATTAGTAGATAGAGTTTGCTAACAAAATCTGGCACTCACCAACCTACACTGACCACATGTGATGAATTTTCAGCAAATACTCTTCAGCATGATGAATCCAGACTGATTAGGGTTTTACTTAATGACAAGTGACACAGAAATCTTCGGGACAGACTCACCAGTGATTGTGATTAGAGAATTTAAAAGCTCCAGTATTTAAGACATCATAACAAAACCAAGTAGTTCTCTTATGTAACTAGACAATAGCATTTTTAGTAAATTAGGCCTTTAAAGCCATGCCCAAGGTTATTTTAATTGTCCCTTCATTTTACATATAAAATAACTTGCAAGACTGAGGCTGGTATTGCATCTATTGTTATTGTATTGCTGCTTTCCAATATTGCAGTACTGTATCCATACAAACTAAAGATGGAGCCCCATGTTTGAATACTTTGAGAGGTGAACTATAAAAATGCAAAAATACATTCAAACAATGTCTAGGTTTTCATGGCAATAGAGATATTAATAATTTTTAACTTTGCTCTAATGCCAGAAGAATGGCTGCATTAGAGAAATGAGGCATTCAGCCTCCGTGGTGACTATATTTAGACTTACTCTTTCTGCTCTACATGTGAAACGAGTCCAGCAGAATTTTTCACTGATACCATTGTATGTTCAGATAACTATTTTGTCTCCAGACTGCTCATTTTGAATGCAGTTAGAAGTTCCTACACACATGCTCAAATATATTTTCATGACTGGACTGTGAAATATCATAGGAAGTATTAATTGCAGACTTCTTTGTAATCATGATGGTCTTGAAGCAACTGAAGCCATAAATAAATCCTAAAGCTCACTAATGCCTTATTTTTTTTCCTGCCTATTTTTCATAATAACAGATTTTTGCTGTTTCTCTGTCATATAATTTGGTTAATTTTTTCATGCATTTTTATCCTGGCTTCCAGGTAAATGCTTTCCAAACCTAAATTCCTGCAAAATAGCTGGGCCACCTACATCCAAACAGGAAAACTCCTAGAGGTGATGATTGAGGGATGTGGAAGAGCTGCTATCAGTCTCCAACTCCATCTTTATTTTGATGTGCCTGCTTAAATTCTGTTGCAAATGGGATTATTCAGAGTTTAAAAACAAACATATGCTTAAGTACTTTGTCAAATCATAGTATCATCCGTGGAACTCACTCCATATATTAACAGCAGACCTGAAAATATCCAGTTGGACAGCTTTTTAAAGTTTTAGTGTGTGAAAAAAATATAGATTCTGTCTGACCTTTTTTTGTTTGAGTTTGAAGGGAAAAATTTTATAGTTTGTCACTTGATGCAAATGCTAAGGATGAGATAAAAATCAACCTCTTTTCCAGCTGCTGGAAAGAGTTAGGTGTTTTGGATTAATCAGTCAAGTGTCAGTGCGAAGTGTACAGTAAAAATAATCAATATGTGTCTCCAATTGTCTCAGCCATCTCTAGCACCTGTGCTGCATCTTAAGAGTTCATTGATTGAGGTCAGATCACTGGCATATTTTTTCCGTGGAGAAATACAAATATAGTTTTTCTTTTTAACCCCTGAATCCTAATAGCATGGACAGAGAAGAATCCAGCCACAGCAGTCTCCTAATGGCTTAGAGATTGTTTCACAACAGACAACATCTCTATTTTCATTCATTCAATATTATTCAGCCTTTTGAAACACTGGGAGAAAATCTGTTGAAACAAGTGGTTTGCATTTATGAAAAGAAATTCCTAATGGAAGTCTATGCACAAATTGGAAAGGGTTTTCATCAACAATTAAGATAAACATCTGAAACAACATATTTTTCAGCAGGCTGACTTTTATTTTATTTTTACAAAGACTGGAATATAACCATTACAGTACAATACAAAACACAATCTGGAAACCCAAAGAGAAAAGAAAAGGAAATCCATGTCCAGCTAGCAGATATCCCTTCTTCCATCTACCAATCCATAACTTTAAAAAGACCACAGAAATCTTCCTTGTGAAGGGGAGAGAAGGGACAGACACTGATCTCTCTGTCCTCTCTTATTACCAGTGACAGGACCACAGGGAATGGCCTGAAGTTGTGTCAGGGAAGGTTTAGGCTTTTAGGTTGCGTATTAGAAACAAGGTTCTTCACCCAGAGGATTGTTGAGTGCTGGGATGAGCTCCACAAGGAAGTGGCCACAGCATGAAGCCTGAGTTAAAGAAGTTTTTTGACAATACCCTGAGGCACATGGGGATGGTCCTGTGCAGGGCCAGGAGTTGGACTCAAAGATTCTTGTGGGTCCCTTCCAATGCAGAAAATTCTGTGATTCTGTGACACTGTACCTGCAATTCATGCACTCGTCTCTGCTTACACATCCAATATATTTTTTTTTCCTCCCCTCCTCTCCCCTCCCCTCCTCTTGTCTCCCCTCTCTACAACTCCCCTCTCCTCCCCAAATTCCAACTAAGTCCTTCAGGCACAAAGATCCATAAAAACCCATATACTGGTCATTGGTATCTTTCTAGAGGGAAATTGCAGTTAGAAGAGTTAGAGAGGTTGGAATGCCAGTCTATGGCATAGAATATAAAGGTGGTGGTGAATATTTGTGGTTGTTGTCTGCTACTAGTGACCTAATGCTACTTTTCTGACTTCTCTATATTTCTGTTGGGTATCTGTGAACAAATTTCACCCAACTGACAGCTAAGGTTGCATGTACTTTTGGTGTAACATTTTTTGATGTCATCACACATGCCAGAAATCATCAAAACTGCATAGGAGTAGATCCCGCTGTCTTTCCACAGTTATTTATATCTAGAGATCAAGTTAGCTTTCAGTTTGGTAGACTGCGTCTCTGAGCTCGAGTTTTAGACTTTGTATTGAGCACTGTGTGAAAATACATCTTGCAGCCAAATCTTCAAATAAGCTGAAGTCATAAAGAAAATATCAGCCATAGCAGTTGTGAGGCACAGGAGCACTACACATAAAATAAATGCGCGGTGCCCCGGCCGGGGGGGAGCGGCAGTAGGGTGTTCTCAGTGGAGGGCTCACGCCGCTGAAACCTGCTTCCTTTGGCCCCGTGCCAGGGCCCCGCTTTGGCCGGAGCCGGAGCTCGATGTAAGGCCTGTCTGTTCGGCGGGGCGGCTGAAATGCCGTCAGATTATTCTTAGCAATAGGATACGGTTCGGGGAGTCATGGGGGGTTTTTTTATTTTATTTTGTTGTTTATAAGATCCTTGATTATAAAGAGTTCTGTCTTCTTCTGATGTTTAGGATTGTCATTTCAGGAAGTGCAGGGCAGATGCATGATAATGAGAGGCCAATATTAATTAATTAGATTTGCTTCCTTTTCAATCAGGCACTGCATACTTGTATGAGAGTACAATAAAATCATGCTCTAAATCATAGATTAAGGATGACTGTTTCCTTCTTAGTAGAGAGCACAATTTTTAATCAACTGTCCTTGATTTAAAATACAGGCCATCCTCTCAGACATGTCACCTTGCATTTAGCAAATTAATTGCACATTTTCCAATTTGAAGTTATCCAAGTTCTTGCCAATTTGTGCTGGGATTACTTCCTGAGCTATAGACAGTTTAGGAGGTTTTTGTTGTTGTTGTTGTTTTAAAACCTGCTGTGCTGGAGGGAAATGAAGTCTTGACTTTGATGTTCTTAGTGCCTTTACAGCTGTAGAGTTGGACCATCTGTGCCTCCTCAGGTTTCCTCAGAGAAGAGCAATGGGATACAGCCAGAAGCCTCTGGGGATAAGAAGCTCTCTGGGTGAAAAGTGTGGATGAGGAGTCTCACAGCCCTCAGATCCTGGCTGCCAAGGCATTGCCTATAAGGGGTACTGGAATTATCTCAAATTGTCCTGGACTTATTTATACCTTGCTTTGTTGCCTTGATTGAAAGAGCAGCTAGATGGTTAAAAGCAGGATTTCCCCAATTTTGCTCTGAGGGTAAGATACTCAGCCTCTTTTGAATTTAATTAATGGTCATATGAGAAAGTGTCTCTTCTGTTTTGTGACGTGACTTTCCTACTGAAAAGAGCAACTAGTGAAGCCTGGTTTCCTATAGCTTTGTGTCTTCTGTTCCACACACTGGAATATCCCTATTCGCCTTGCAAATTCTCCACTTTCTGGCCTGCTGGAAAGGAAGGGGCATCATTTGTTATGGCTGAATCACGTATGTGTTGGTTGTCTGGTTATTGAAGCAAGTGCTTCTCAGTCAGTTGGTTACTGCTGATTAAACTCATAGGAATTATATCAAAAAGTGGCCAACAATTTTTTACAGTTGTAGGGGCCTGACAATATACAGAAATAGAAGGCTATTCAGACAATGTAGTAATGCACACCTTGCTTTTTTGGGAAACAAGGGGGAAAATAGTTCTAAAGCCAGACATTCACGTAGTCTGGCCAAAAATTTTTGAAGAAAACTTTTAATGGATAAAAGGTACTTGAGAGTTTAAAAAAAAAAAAAAAGCATGTTAGTTATCATTTTGTCTTCTGACAAAGGCAATAAAAGTGGAAAATTTCAATCAAGCCTCTTTTTCTTTATACATTATATATCCATTATTTATACATGGAAATATAAATTGTGAATCTCAATTTGTGCAAGTCTATCATACAAGCATTGATAGTATTCAAAATTGAGGTTGGGTTTTTTCTTAATTCAAGGACTCAACTATTTGCGAGCACAAACTTATGCTATTCAAAATTTTAGTGCTTTCTCTTTAGAAAAAATACTTTTAAAATTTAAAAATAAACTTAATTCATAAAGTGATTGATTTAAAATCTATATTTTAAGAAATATACTATTATATTTAATGTTTAGGTTTTTTTCTTAATAAATTACCTTAGTAACACCCTAGTACTTGATTTGGTGCTCACCAAAGGGACACAGTGGCCCTTTTAAATTAAAAGAGGAAAACTTTGTAAGGCCAGAAGGGATCATTAGGCTGATTTATGTTGCACAACTGCATAACACAGAGTATGGAATTTTAACAAGTACTTTTGTCATGAAGTCCATGACTATAGTCTGAAAGTGTACCTTTTAGACCTAAACTTGATTTAAGTGCCGTAACTGCCACAGAATCCAGAACTTCCTAGAAAGGGTGTAGCAGAGGTTATTTTCTTCAGCATCTATTTTTCAACCATGTCAAATCTTTTTCTGGTGAGATATGTACAGACTCTACTTTTTTAAATTACCCGCTTCACCAGACATTTTCAAAGCAGATGGCCAAGAAAAGATGAGGATAAATGTAGGTTTTGCAAGAAGGAGTGGGAAACAAGACAGAAAATGTACAGCATGAAAAAGGGAGAGACTGTCAAAGATAATGTAAGTTAAGAGACATGAAGAAAAGGGAACCTACAGCAAGAAGGAGGAATATGACCATTTCAGTTACTTTCCACTGTTCTGGGGAAGAACAACAGTTGTAAATCCAATTCAGCAAGCCAATCCTTTCCAGAGGCTTTACACTACTGATAAGCAAACACTTGAAGAAGCCCACAACATCTGAACAGCTACATCATTCAAGCAATGCCAGGAGTGGGTGAGGCAAATAAGAAATGAGCCATTGTTAAAGAATTGGCCTAGCTTAATCTAGAACAACAAAGTCTGGAATGCACAAATCATAGGTTTTTTTTCGTGATATAACATGTGGGGGTAATTAACACAATTTAAAAATTGCTCACCTCCAAAGATTAAAGTAAGTTTGGATTTCTTGAAAATTTCATGTTAATTGTCACAATTTCTAGCTTTAATACCCTTACTTTCAGGATCGCCTGGCCACAATTTTATCAGTCGATGGTTCCTCAGTTCAAAAATGGCATTTTTTAAAACTAAAATATTCCAGGCAATTATGTTAATTGCCTAAATAACCAGGTTGGCTCTGTGGCAGCTCATCCACTCTCTGCTTCCTGGGCTGTTGGTGTAAGCGTCCATTTGGGTGCAAATCAACAACATCCCCCAGTTGTGATGTTCTGGAGTTCATCTACAATGTGTGGTTATCAAACCTGCATATCTTAGGTGTGCAACTGGAATTTTTTGAAAGATTCCCTTTCCATTTGTCTGCATTTTATTTATCATATAATTTTAAATATTATGATATTTCAAACTTAGAGTTCTGAATGTTTTTAACCATGATAATAAGTTTGTGTCCAGTCCACTCCTAAGATTAATAGAGTAAATAGAATACTACTGGTTTGGGGGTTTTTTTGGCCTTAAAATGCTGCTGTGAACTGTCAGGTTCCATTCCATTTTAACCTTACTTTTGATAGAGAAATAGAAAGATAAGAAACTAGAGAGATGAAAGCCAGAGAAAGTGATCTGTATGTAAGCTGAGTGCAAAATATTCTTCTTTTTTAATGCCAAAGATTGATATTCTAGGATAAATCCAAGCCGAAGAAATGTAATCCAAGCACCGAAAATTTTTATTGATTTACCAACCCTATATCCTTTTACAAACAATTCCAATTTTCCTCCTCAGTCTGGATCTATTTCTATTATAGCTCTGCAGCACTGAGCTCCCTCTTGTGACTAGCACCTGAACACTATTCTGATTTTGGGACTACATGTCCTGCATACTCTTGAGAGAAACAGCACTGTTTAGATACTAGATTCCATCAGATCACCTCTACTTGGATCTAATGTTCTTTAAAAATGGCAACAGTGGCTATCTGGAAAGAATACAGACTTAATCTTCCCCATTTTTGGTAGCTCACCCTTTGCATGGTTGCTTTTTCAAAGTGAAAGAAAGTGTGTCTCCTCAAAAATCTTAATTTCTAATGCTGAATCTGTGTCTTCATGAAAATTATTTCATCACTCCTTAGTGACTGAAGATGCAATAAACACAATATAGTGACCAGTAATCAAATGAAGACTAAATATAAATTTGCCAACCATAGAGCCAGGAAATGCAATCCATCATATCTGACAGCAATTTCCTTTCAGAGTTGTAAGGTTGTATTTCTTTATTTACACTTGGTGATGAAGGTATAATGGTTCATTAGCATAGGCACAATCATTTCTGTATGGTCTGTGTTGCCTTTGTATAGCTTATCCCAAGATGATATTAAGGAATTACATTAATAGCTGCATAAATATGAATACAGTATGTTCAATAACTGTGAAATTTCATTTGATACGGGCATATTGGTAGAAATGTTTTATATAGAAATGACCCTCAGTAGAAGACTGAATATGAGAAAAAGTCTGAAACATACAGAACAAAAGGAATCCAGGTCAATATGTCCTTCTTTAACTTTCTGACCTGGAACATGAGTTCTTTGAGACTATTTCTTGGTAGATGAGAAAGACTAGCTAACATACCCCCTTCATATATAACCTCCAAATTATGTGGTCATAGCTGGGAAAAAAATCCGTGAATAATCCAAACTATTTGTTTCCAATAGTTTCCACTTCCTTGCACATAAAATAGAGCTATAAAGGGTTACATTTTTAATACTTTTAGGTAAAAAGAGCAAAAAAAGAACAATTTAAAGGTATCTTAGTTAATATAATTTTTTGCATGAACATTCATTTTCACCTCTTCTAAGTTCTAGTATTAATGAGTACCAAAACCTTCAGACTTCCATTTTTAACATACTCAGTTATGCTATCCCCACCATATGACAGTGTAAAAATAGGATTAGGCTTACAATTACTACCATTGCAAAGGGCCCCAAATTGAACACTGGACATAAACCTCCTATTTTCTCAGACTATCGCAAAACCAACTTTATTACATTTAATGTACAGGTAGGCACATGTCTCTGTGACAAAGCAAATGTCTTTGCTGATCTTGTTATCCACAGATGCAGTAATATATTTTTCCAGGCAACAGAAAAACACATGCCCCGAACTCTGTAGTCTTACTCATACTAGTCTACTGCTGAAGTGGACTGGAGCTTTGAACAGTGTAGAGTTACAGCTAAATGAATGCTAGTTCTTCTGTATAGGAGAAATTCATATGCTTTCATACTCTCTCAGCTTCATTTCCTTCCAAGGCTCATTAATTTTTAAAAGAGCCAGCTTTCTTACCATTGCCTCCTAGTAGGTGGTGTTGCACTAGCATAAATATAAGGGTATTTATAATTTTAGCTGGAAGAAGAGTATGATAAAGCTCAATTGCTCAGCCAAAGAGGTTTGGCTAAGTATCCACATCACCTCTAAGGAAAAGCTTCAACAGATTTCATGGTGGTCACTGGATTGCCTAATTTAGCCACATAACATTTCTTTTATTGGGCAGAAAACAGCATGATTCTTATTTCTAGGACCCTAGCAATTTGTCTGGATTCAGATGCTGTGCCTGTCACAATCCAATCATACAGTGAAGAGAGAAATGGTCTTTTTCGGAATTCTAGGTTTATTCCACTGCAACTTAGGCACTCTTTCAGCCAAGTGGAGCATGTAATAAATAATGTATTCATTCTGAGGTGTTCAAATTATTGAATGTGGAGAGGTTGGATGTTGTTGCTAAAGCAGTCAAAGGAGACAAGTGGAAACAGTCGCAAACATCCATGAATAGCCCAAAAGTCCAGGTCCACAAGCCAAATCTTAAATACCACTTAGTCACCTTTCTCTTCAGTTCCCCATCCTCATAGCAATGTTCTCAGTCTTCAGACTTGGTATTGTTGACACTCCCTTCAAATCAGTCAAAGTCTTTTCCCTTCCATTTAATCATTATCCTCTATTTCTTGAGTAGTTCTATGACCTGCTGTCTAGATAACATAATATATTACTTTATCTTTACAGAGTAAGATACAGATTCCACTATGTGGTGTATTTCCACCACTTACTTTCTTTGATTTTTCTGTTCATTCTTTACCTCCTTAAAGGAACCAACCAAAATTTCAGAGTGAAAATGAGAATGTGATCATCTGACGGATGAGTGGAAGGCCCTTTGAAGCCTGCCAAAATTCTGGAAAAACTTTTCTCTTTCCTTTTCTATCCTACTGCTATGTAGTTATCTGAGGAATATTTCACAGACTCTTTGATTCAGTGTACTTTGTCAAAAGCCTGAATTCTGCAAATGCAACTGGTATTGCTGATCACAAGGTCCTCATTAAATAGACTAGCATACTAAGCTGAGTTTTGCTTGAGCAAAATTTAGGGAAGGATTGCAGCATTAGCAGCTTTTTCTGTGTTCCTTTGTGAGAATGGTGCTGTGAATACTTCAGTGTCACACAATACATGGTCAACAATAATCCTTGGGTTTGTTAGGTGAAGCAACCCAAATTTTGCTCACTGCAGAGAATCTTGAAAAACTTTTCCTGAACATACTTAAGCCAAAAAAGATATTTACCAGAGGTTACTACTTCTTGAAAGATGCCTACCAGTGAAGTCAAAGCAAGTTTGATTCAAATTTGAATCCTCATAGCAAGGACCACTGCAGCTCCATGCAACTTTCATGCTGATAAAAGGAGGAATGGAGGAAGGAAAGTTCTTTGCTTCCCACTGCATTTGTGCATATGTTACATGTACAAGACCAATTCTTGTGCCAACAGAGTGGCCCCGAACCTTTCAAAATACTAGATACAGAACAATTTATTATTGGGACTTTTGAAAGTGCTGAAAAGCTTCAGTCATGGAAAGATTCATGAACATGAGTTGTAAAACTTATTCCTAACAAAGGCCCTGAAAAACAATTGATCATTTGATAGCTAATCCTAAAAGTACCTCCAGCATAATTGCTGATTTGTCACCTTGAAGGCTCCATTTGCTGAAATTTACCATTTTGATTTTAGACATAGTATTCAAACTCCTGGCACTGCACAGCTGTATGGTGGAGATTTGCTAATAAGGAGGTCCGGAAGGTAATCTCTCACTGTGGTTAATCAAAGTAGAAGAGAATAAAGAGGAATTGGTTGTGTCCCTGATCCATGACCAAGTTCATATCACACAGATACTGGAACCTAAAATTTCTATTGTCAGGGTGAAAGTTACTGAAAGATGCTTGTGTAGGCCCCTTTCACTTCCTGCTTGCTAATGCTGCTCCATTCTATAGAAAGGATTTAAATGTCAGTTGAGTGAGACATAATGACACCAATTTAGCACACGTAAGATTCTTGGATACAGTCTTTTCAATAAGAAATAACCATGGATTAAATGAACAGCAAAATCTTTCTCACTTTGTTTAGAAGACTTTTTCTTAGCCAGTCTCTGATGGCTGTCTCAGAATATATCATGGTTTAGTGGATAAAGACCCCACTGGGGAGCTGTGGAGGAAGAAGTGAGCTCCAGACTGAACAGAAGGTCAGAATCTGAATACTTCAATGGGCGTGTGAGTGCTCACTGAAGGCAACTAGCAACATCAGTGTTTTTCCTCAGAAAGTGTCAAACTCTACAGCTGTGTCATCCAGGCACATCGTTCCCTGTTTCACCTAAGCAATATCTTCTCATATGGACCACCTCTTTCTGACAGGTTACAGAGTTAGGAGCTCACAGGCATTTTTTCTCTGTGGGCCTTAATCATCCTGTTTGTTTTTGAGGAGCATCCCAGCTTCAGAAATGTCTTCCTCCCAGGTTTGACCTGCTTGGCTGGACAGCAGAAAAACAGGTTCAATCACCCCAGCATTGAGGAAGGCATGGTGCTCAGGTCTCTTGCTCCCAAGCACTCCTACTGCCAGGTTACTACACAGGGAGTGGGCAGCATCACTTGCAGTGCCTTGTCTGCCTGTATTTTAGAAGGAGATACTAAGCTCTGCTTTACTTTTTCAAAGACTTGAGATAGGCAGCTGCTCTCAAAAAAGGACCTAGTGTTTGGCCAGATACAGGCAGCTGTTGGATACCATGGCAAAGACATCTTAGCTGTGGAAAGGGCTATGACAACTTGAAGTCAGTGAGCTTAGACAGTTCTTCCTGCAAATGTTATTTTGAAGCATCTATCCCTTACTCCAGACTGTTTAGGAAGCCTAACTCAATGAGTGATCATTTCATTTTCACTCAGAAGCCAGGACAAGATTCAGAGGGGTTTTAAAGTTCATTCTCTAATGACACTGGGACTGAGATAAGTCCTTAAATACCTGTCTTTATTGACTGTACCCCTTAACCCCAAGGGATGTAGGAACACAAATTCCTTTGGGCCTTTTTTTTAATTCCCTTCCCTTTCCTGTCTGAATGGGATCCGTTCTCCTAAAGGGGGACTGGCTTTTTGAAAATCTCATCCATAAAATGCTCATTATTGTGGAAAACTTTGCACAGCCATCGGAGAGAGTTCAGTCGTGTAAGCCAAGCCAAACTGAATGTGGCAGGGTTCATTCGGAGCACTACCCCTGAGCATATTTTTCAGTAAGTAGGTAAATTAGCCGCGCACGCATGCACGGCACAACTTCCTTCCGAACATTCAGCTGTCATTAAAACCTCTGCTGCTATTTAAAAATGTCTAAGCTTGTATGATGGGCAGCTTTCAAGGACTCATAACTCAACCAAATCAAAACCAGTTTTCACAAAACTGCTCCAAGGCTTCTTGATGGAAAAGGTTTCCTTACTGAGTGCCATTGTTCCCAGTTGTTTCATCCTGCTAGGTGTCTAAAAGAGAAAGTCACAAGAATTTGTATTTGTATAAGAACTTTCACTCTCTCATTCAAAAATATAGCACTGAGGATAAGCTTAGCAGGAATAAGAAGGATTAGGCATTTATGTGGATAATGAGAACATCCATGATTACATCAGTGGGGTGAATAGAATGAAAACACTGTGGCGACCAGCCCTCTCCTGGAATCTTTTAACATTTGTTTAAAAATTTTATAGGAGAAAAACTCCTATAATGGTGTAAACAAAGGGAGAGGGTTAATCAGACATGGATTAAATTAAAGTCACCCACCTAAACACATTGATTGTGGAGATTAAAAACACCATCACCTTTCATCTATCTTGTTTACCTCCCAAGCACCCTCTGGCTTTTGTGTGGCATTTTGGTTTCCATGGCCACTGAAGGTTCCTTCCTATAATCAAAAACGACCTCCTGTTATAAAAGACTCAGAGTCTTTGCTCAGCAGGCCATTTCCCCCTTTTATTATTCTTTTCTCTTGCCTTCAGGGAAAGCTTTGTGCAAGCAGGACAGAGCACTTGGTTGGTTGGCGGTTGACCTCAGCTGCACACAATGAGCTCTGAGTGCTACCTGAAATGTGTGACAAAGAGGGAAGGGTCACTGGCTTAGAGCATTACAAGGGCATGGGCAAGCAACTGTGATGACACTTGCCAAATGTTAGCATTCACCTAATTCAGGAGGGTCCCTGCTGATTGACAGTTCCTCACTCTTCAGCAGCTAAAGACGGAAAATACACAAGTTCATTAATTAATAACCCTGCTAGACTCCAAAGATATAAAGGCTAAAAGAAAAAAAAAAACCAAAAAACAAACAAACCCTGACAGAAAAAAATCCCCAACCAAAACCCACAAAGAAAGCAGCTTGGTAGGAGGGAGCCAGCTCAGGATGAAATATGTACAAAGTGTATATATATATATTTTTTAAGAGCACGCCTCACTAGTTTAAAGCCATTTTAATAGCCTACAGGCAAAATTTGTCATGGTATGTAGCTGGGTGCTGTGCTTGCTTAAAATGCTTTTGACAATGTGAGGAAAGCCTTTAAGCATTTGATGAAGGTAAGTTAGTTAGCAGGGCTTGGAAGCCAGTTTGCAGGTTCCAAGATAATTCCTCGGGATCCAATTAAACTGTTGAATTTTACATTCATTCCATTTTCCTAATGCTTTTAGTTAAGGGGATTTCTCCCATACATAACTCGCTCACACACACCCCATACTCCCAAACCAATGATTTTAAATATTGTTCTATGTGACTTTTTAGCTGGTTTCACCCTTTGATTGTTGAAGTGTGCTACTCTTTAAAAAAAAAAAAAAAAGGCTTTGAGCACATTTTTCTTTCCTGGCTACAGCAACAGGGAGATTTAACGCTGTATATCATAACTGAAATAGGAGATTTGGTTTTGGATGCAGAGGTTATATGAGAGTAGTGCCTGCGGATAGTTGCTAAAGACAGCAAAATGTTGACAATTTCTTATACTGGCTACTTACTGTGCTGCTCAGATGCCAGCTGTAGGACACCACAAAGCAGGATGTGAGAGCAACAGAATTTCTCTTGTATATGGGTACTCACACTGAGGGAAATCCATCATTACCAGAACCCGCAAATTTTCAACAAATGCTATTCAAAGATTAGTTTAGCTGGTATTCTAGTGTAAGAATTCTTATGATAAAAAAAAAGAAGTAAATGTGGGAGTTCAAGGCCTTTCAATAAGTACTATTTTTACATTTGAGCACAGCAGATCCTGGTAGTGTAACCTTTATACTTCCTAGTGCAGGAATGGAAATCTTCTCTGACATTTTCCATCACATTTGTATCTTTCTTTGACATGAGCATTAGTGCTCTTGTCATAACAAAAAATATATTCAGCAGTCGGACTTAAAAGAAATCGAAATCTGTCTTGAGAAATGATCTTGAAATCATGCAATATGTCAAAAAACATGATGTAACTTTGTATTATATGTTTTATACTACTTTTCACTCAGTCTGAATTAATAGCTTTTAGGAGAGTGAATTCTATCAAAAATCATGACAGAATTAAGACATTTATATGCACTAATCCATCAAAGAACATTTGAAACTCAACACTGTAACCTGTCTTTTTGGTTCAAACTTTTATAGAGTAAATATACAATACTAACATGACCAGTGAATCTTTCTGCAGTGAATACTGCAGTTCATCTGGGAGCAGGCACTTTCACTCCTCACTTGTGATGAGCATAAATTGATCTGGTAGCTGAAAACATTTCTCCTGACAGAGGATATTGAGGACAGAGATTTCTGCCAGGAACTCCACACTGCTGTTCATGCAGCTTTCATCTTCGGAATGTTATGTTCAGATCTGCTTTAGATCATGAAAGAGCTGTGAATTTTTCCACACTAATGAATCAGGTCACAGTATGGTATAAGCAGAATTTGAAGAAGAAAGGATTTCTGTTGTTAAAAAAGATTTCATTACCAAAAGAGAGTTGTTTTTTGTTTGATTTTTTTTTTGCAGGGATTGAATGACAGTATACAGAAATATGTGACAAAAATAAGTGAATGGATTAAATTTAAGCATACTGCAATGTGTGCTTTTTTTTTCCCCACAGAGCAAAGAAAAGACAGAAGGAAGTAAGGCCAAAGAGGCATCTTGTTCTAACATGGTTAAAATAGCCTGGTCTTAATTTTTATATAATAAAACTGTCATGAAGTTCATAAGAGAAATACAAAGTATGTCATAATATAATGGGCATAAATGAAGCTTGTCATAAACAATGTAATTACTTAGGAGTCCATTGCCTTAACTAGTATCCAATGACATTGTCAAAATTATCTCCACACAGTGGGATGATATTCACCAAAGACCCAGTTAAATTTCTCCTGAAAAGCTACCACTGACATCAGTGGACTTGGAATGCCCTTTAAATGATAATCTGTTACCTATCACCAATAAACATTAGCTAAGTTCTGCTTCTTGCACCTTATTTCTCGATTCCCTTGCAGTTACATTTTCAAATATCAGGTAGGTATTTTTCATGCTAAATAAATGCTCTTATGAATCCTTTGTTCTAAATTATCTTCCCACAGACAGTCACTCCACTTCCAGTGCCTTCAAAACCAGCTAAGCTAAAGCACCTGAATGCAAATTCAGCTTTAGAAGAACAACATTATACACATCTGAAGGAAAGGTCATTTAGCAGATTGATTTGGTCACTGAACATTTTCCCTGCTGCCATCTTAAGACTTATACCTCTAATCGATTGCACTCCCTGCTCCATGACCCCCGGCAATACTGTTCTTCATCCCAATGGCAACAGTTCCCAGTCGGCTTCTGAGGCCGTGTATTGTATGCATTGTGAACAAAGCTCCTGGCAAGCGGCAGTATTCTTCTTCTATCTCATCTCTATTATCTTCAAGTCATCTCCTTAAAGGAAATAAATTGCAGGTGTATATGCTTCCCCCTCCCCTCTTTCCCTTCACTTCTCAGAAAGGTCAATAAATGGGATTAAAATTCTCTCACTGCACATCAGACTCTCAATGCGAGGGCAAAATGCACATGCGAAAGAGCAACTGTGCATGCACACACTCACATCCACGTGCATAGGAATAGCCCTACATTGTGGAATGCGCCTCTTTACATTTGTGCATATAATAGATGTTGGTAGGGGCCATGAAATCTACTCTCTGCTCCACTGAGAGCAGGATTTAACAAACATAGCACAGTGCCATCTTGATCCAGGCTTTTAGATCCTATAAATTAAATATATCAATCAAAAAATTAGCATGAAGCAGATAAGAATATAACTTTAACTTAATTCAAAAGAATAAACCAAATATTTTTACTTAGCTTTCTACAGTAATTTCAATTAAATAAAAAACAAACCCCAACACATTAAAACAATCATTTATTTTACATGAAGACGAAAGAGAAGAAACATAAAAGTATACTGACATTTTATTTTTCTAGTGAGATACTCCTTTCTCCTCTGCTGGGTAGAATGTATGTAGACAAGCACACAAAGCCTTAGAGAAAAAAATGAGTCCAGAATCAGAGATACATCTTTCAAATTCAATCAACAGTTCCCCATATCAAGATTTCCATCAACTTTTAATTTAAAGGTTTACCTCAGGGAAAATTTGCTTATTTCACTAAGTCATGTAATTCTATGGAAACCAATGGGACCATATGTATTAGTAAAACAGAGTCTAATTAACAATTTCTTTGTAACTTCTTTGGCTTATTCTAGTTTAAGAGTGTTATAAGAAATATCTTTTAAATAAATACTTCTTTTCTGAATCATGACGTAGTTTTCAGGAAGAAATTTTATGAGCAGATTTTGAGCTGGGGAACAGAAGATTAAAATATTTTTACAGAACCAAGACTGGGAAAAATGTAATTTATTTATATTCTTGACAAACCTCCTGGTTTATTGACAGGGCAGCCATTTGACAATGTCCAAGTCATGCAGCTGAGGCTCTCGGCATGGTTTGAAAAATAAACCAAGGGGAACATAGTGGAGGAGTTTGAAGTCAGGCTACTACCAAAGAAACACCCTGTCTTGGGGTGACTTCATGCTGTATCCCCTGCTGCTCTATGCCCAGAAATTAATTTTGTGCCTTTTTATGCCTTTAAACTGAGCCTGAGGGGTAGGGGGGGGAGAGGAAGGGGGGTGGTGTGAGAGGAAAAAAACCAAGTGTACTTCTTCAAAGCAGTTGTTCCAAGGACACAGAGATAGAGACATCTCTCTGTGTGCAGCTGCAGCAGAAGAGTGGGAGTGGAGAAGCATCCTGCTTGCTTTTTTTCAGCCAGTTTTTTTGGGTTTCTTTCCTTCTGGAGAGTTGAACTTTGTTTTCCTGGGACTTCAATTTTTCCCTTCTTCTTTTCTGGACTGTTTCAGCATCAGAACACATTGGGAGGGTTTTTTTCGTCAAGGCCCTGGAGGTGGGCCCACCCCATCCCAGCTCCAAGGAGGAGGAGAGAGGCTACCTACAGAAGGACTCTGAAATCTTCCCAGGTTTCCACAGTGAGAGGTTTTATTATTTAGCATTATTATCCTTTTCCTGTGTGTTTGTTAAATAAATAGTTTTTTATCTCTTTCACTTTCCTCCGAGGAAAAATTCTTTTTTTCCTGAACCTGGTGGGGGAGGATGGTTGTAACCTGCCTTCTATCAGAGGATATTTTTCCTCCAAATTTGTTGAAACCGGCACACACCCCTTCCAGAAAAGTCCAGGGTAACACCAAAGCTTTTTCCTGGGTTTTAGAAAACACCATACTGAGTTGTCCCTCAAGCAGGAAGCTATTGAGCTGCACTGTGAAAACAAGAGGTTGTGGTACAGAAGCTGGCAGCATGGGCTTGGATAGGTTTGCAGGACTGAAAGAGGTGATCTAAATCCATGCTTGAGTGTATACACAGAGGTATTTGTCATAGAGCTGCAAGGTTCTAGAACTTCAGTTCAGTTCATGTGGAAACCTTGCTTAACACTCCCAGTACCTAAGAAGTGCAAACTAAGGTAAGGAACTATCACACATTACGTTTTCCTTTCCTCGGGAAGGGGATCAATATACAACCATCTCTCAAGTAGTTATCACCTTCATCTGATTTCTCATCAGCAGAAGGGAAATGAAAGCCTGATCTGTCAGCATGTGGGTAATTTTTTTCCCTTTGGAGATTTCCTTCCAAGTCTGACATTTCTCAAAGGTATTGATAGGTAGCAGATTTAGCTTTCAAGCATTCGTTGTCTCTGGAGCAGTGGGATTTGTATATTGCATCACTCAGCATCCCTTTGAGATGGCACACAAAGTACTGGAAGCAGAAACACCTTCATTTTCTTCCAGCCAAAAAGTGCAACAGAAAGGTTGCTGAAGAGGTTGATTATTACTCAGATAAGAAGTTTATGTTTTCCATAGTATTCGTCCAGCTTAAAAGACATCATTTACTCTTTTTCAGAGCACAGTCCTCTCTTGCCAAGCTGAAATTTCCTGTCTGCAGAAAAGGCTTCTAGTCATGAAGAGGACAAGGTCTTCTTCCCCATTGTCTTCTTATGGCAGTCTCATTCCCATACCCAGTCCTGAAGAACCAGTAGACAGAGGAAGTGCCATGGAGCTAAGTGGGCTTTTTATGCATCTGAAAGGTTTATTGAGGTTTCAAACCGTCAGACTCAGGGCTCTTAATCTACAATGAAACATTGAAGAGTTTTTGTGGAGAAAAATGGCATAGATTTTGGGCAGCTAACCAGGGTTCCTTTGTCACTAGACAGGTTTTATGCTGGACTAAAGTACATCTTGAGGCTGAATTTGTCAACAATATAATTTCATTTTTCCAAGTATGTTCTACGCATGCACGGACTTGTATATCACGTACAAATTTGATTCTGTGCAGAGAGGTACCAACAACTTACTTGAGACTGGCTTCCTAGCCAGTAAATAAATCAGTGTAATAGAGAACTCAGCCCATTGATTGCTGTACCTCACAAGTCAAACAAAGGCCATCCTATTATTTATAATCCAAACAGAGAATATTCACTGTCACACAATTGCTAGTATGAATCTACTGGTTCCTTTTGAGATGCCCAATATGGTGATACACATATCATCTTCCCCAGTGAGTCAGCAATCTGCCCTTGTAAAAAATAAAAGGAAGCAAACAGTCTACTGGACTGCATTAGAGCATTGCCAGCAGTACAGTGGAGGTGATCCTTCCCCTCTATTCTGCGTTGGAGAAACACCTATGAAGAGTCTCAAAACAGCCTCAAACTTTCTTTGATTCTAGGGGATTCCGTTTTCTATTTGCCTGGGTACAATTTTTCTCAGCATCTTCTCCAGAAGATATGGGCAAAATGCATTTGTTAGTCTCCCTAATCTCCTTAACTTTGAGTTCTTTTTCTTGTATCTTTTTTCCTCATTACAAATGAAAGAAAACAGCTGCAAAAAGTTATCTGGGCAGGGAGCAAGTGGTCCCAAAAGACACTATAGCTTCACTTTGAGGCAGCCAGTTGTTTTCACTTCTATCCAGTTTTCTAGGTGCTATTTTGAAGCACTGGTACCAGGGGCTGAATTCCCATCATGCAGAACTGTCCTCCGCATGGGATTTATTTGTGGTATTTGTAAACCAGGCAGCAAGGTGGAAATCAGCTTCAAAGGACATAGCTGAAAGATCTGGTTCCCTTCCAAACTCATTGGATGATTCTTTATTTCTTGCTCCCACAATCTTCATGCCTTTGATTCCCTGATTTTTTTTTTTTTTTTTTGAGGGGGTACAACTAATTTCATTTTAAATCTTGCATAAAGAATATTAAAAAAATTAAATACATTAAATTATAACATGGTAAGGAATTTAAATCCTTGTGCTACATTTCTAAATTAAATTTTCAGTTAAACTCCTTGTAGCAAAATTAGCATGATATCTTAAAGACAAGAATCTCTGATGACTGTATAAACTAATTAAGTCCCTTTTAAGTGTTTAAACATTATTATAGCAATTTTTCTGGAAGATAATTTGACTTTGATTTTTTCAAAGCCAAAGAACACTCAAAACCGTCAGATATGGTCATTTCTAAAACCCACTTGTAATTAGTAGTTTACAGGTGAATTTGAAATGTCAGGCTTGCAACACATTTTAAAGCAGAATTTCATATTTTCAGGAGCTCTGGGAAAAAACCTGTCAGTATCAGGGACTGGTGATTCAGATTTCATTCAGGTTTCATTATCATACTGATAACTGATTTTATTAGCCACATGCTTCCTTGCTTGTATTAGCTAGACTAATAATGTTTTTTATTGTATGAACAGCACCTTTGATAATTCTGTTATAAATCTGAAATAAAAAATAAAATACATCCTAAGGAAATCTCTTTCTCCAGTTCCACTGTAGTGTATAGAAAAGGAAGTTCGTATTCCTTTAAATAAAGGACATTTTGTTCTTAAGCAACTGCATTTAAAGGAAAACAGCAATAATCCGGTCATTTGAATCCAAAGGCAACTTCTGACTCTAGATCGTCATTGCAGAGGCACCTATCTCAAGGGTGCAGTAATTTCTTTTTTTTTCTGGGCAATGGTCACAGATATATCTCTCTCACAGCTTTTACTTTTGTTTTGTTTAGCTGTACCTCTGTTCAGTGTGCGATGTGCTGTAAATCCTAGTCTTTGGCATTACCGCTTCCTCTTCATGAGCTACAAAACTTAGGTTCCTAGCTTATGGCTGTGGCACCCCTCTCATTTAACCAATGACACTATTGCACTGAGTGACACCACTTTTGAGTTCTCCCTGACTCCATGTTCCTAAATCCTGCTGATAGAATGATTCAAGCTACTTTTAAAAATGCCAACTAGTCTCTAGAAACACTCAGGTGCTCTTGAATACTCCATCTTTAGATCATAGATCCCATGGAAATGAAGTCAAATGTTCTTAAAAGCAAAAGAAAGGCCAGAAACACCTAACATTTTGGAAATACAGAGAAAAAGAAAACAATTCATGCCGCTAATTCTAAAAAGTTGTTTATAAGCAGAATAATAACAAATTTATGCATTGTTTGTATTGCAATAGAAAATAAAATATCATGTACTACATTTGGAATTTAAGCATCTATTAAAAAGAGTCTCATGAATCTAAAGGAAAATCAATCACCTGAAAATGGTGAAGACATTCCTGTGTGTCAGCATGAAAGTATGACATGTTTCCAGATGCATTTTTCCTTGGGTAAAAGAGAAAAATCCAACCATTTCACAGCACTTTGCCTCACTGGACCAAATTTATCTCTGTTGTAGCCTGGTGATGTCAACAGAGTTACAGCGTGGATGAATGCAGGTCATTGTTTGTGAAGTTGGCAGCGAGTGCATGTGTGGGAGGAGAAAAATGAGATCTTCTAACCCATATTTGCAGAAAAAACATGAGTATGAGTTTAGACACATACTCCTATTAAAACTGCACCATAATTTTGCCACTGGAAGTTTCAGAACAAATGAGCTCCAAATGAAACAGAATGAGGGCGTTTCTCCAAGCTGTTTCCTGCGCTGCTGTCAGTGCTACTGCATGACAGTGTGACCGCATGATGTTGGGCTTGGGATGTAGAACACAGGAGTGGGCTTTTCTTAGTGGTTTCCAGACCATGAATTCCAGCTAAGCTAGGTGTCTGCTTTCTGCCCAGAACTTACCCGGCACTTATTATAGTTAAGCAAAAAAAAAAAAAAACAACAAAACAAAACAAAACAAAACAAAAAAAACCCCACATGGATCTCTTGGCTATGTTTGGTGCTTGGCACCCAGGGGAGAAGATTAAGTGCCATGCTGGTTATCAAGTTTTCTTCAGTATAAAATTTCTTCTAAGTAATAAATACTGTTATCTGTAAAAGGATCCAAGTGCAATGCAGAAAGCTACAGCACAAGTAGTGTCTTCATGTTCCAATACCCCATAACTTAGGCATTTTCTCTGTACCTCAGTGGGTCAAACTTCCAGGGACTAACCCAGGTGTGCTAAAGGGCTGTGCCTCCTGTGGGAGATCCCACTACTGGGCTACAGAGATATTCCTTACAAGCTGCTTGACTTGTAGACACACTGGGGATATGCACTGTTTCTTGCTTTTGGTCTTCATTGCCAAGCCAGAAACCAATGTATTTAATTTCATGTCAGCAGCTTTGGAAAGCAGCAAAGATTTCTAGATGGATACCTGCAATTCAAGGGGGACTACGGCAGGACAGGAGTCCGACTGACACACCGAAACAGGTCAGACAGAAACTGGTTCCTTCAAGACAACTGAAAGGCTGCTGTGTTATCATCTCCACCCAAGCTTTCTTCCCCAGATTGCTGACTACTGCAGTGCTTTGCACAACTCCTTACCATGAGCAGCAAACCAGAGCAGAGAGTCCTGGAAAAGGCAACACCTATGGCTTAGATGTGAGACCACTGTCTGAACCCGTCTCTGTACCCAGGACTGGAAAGAACCACTGGGCCTGGCATTCTGAAAGAAATGTAGCTTTCTCTGTCAATCATTCCTTCAAAATTGAGTCACTTGTATAAAACTGCTGTGATTTTTGGACCATATCTAATGCTTCATAATAGTCTTTGGCATCAAAAATAAGCATATTGTCCTTATTGCTAGAAAGGGTGAATGAAAATGAAAAATATGCAAATTGGAGGTGGACCTTGATGTGCCCTGGACTATTCTGATACATGCCAGGGCAGTTTAAAACTACTCTTCCATTTCTGAATTTATACAAAGAACAAACAAAACAAAACAAAACAGCTCCAGAAATCCAAACATACATTTTATGTATGCTGTGCAAGCTTCTGCCAAGGCAATTTGGGATTTCAAGTAGTATGAAATTCCTGTCCACAGCCCAGTAGTAGGAAGTGTAAAGGAAACCATTTCCAGCAGGCAGATTAACTTCTCACAGCACACCTTACCTGCACTCTTACCCTGTGTAACACACACACCTCCTTCAGTCCCAGGGAAGCATCCCCAGCTTCCTGCTCCCCCACTTAAGAACAGTACACAGAGAATTTGTTTATGGCCTCCATTTTATTAACAGTGGCAATCAGAGGAATTTTTATGGATATGCTTTGTTCGCTCCAGCTCTTGCTTTGTCTTCCAAGTTGGTGGGAACCCCCACAGGACACTCATAAATGGACAAATTTACAATCTAGCCTGTGTAAAGTGCCCACAGCAGCATCTACATCGAAGTTGTCTTTGTGCTCGTGCACCAGCTGTGATGCCAGAGGGCACGGGGTCAGAGCAGAGGGCTTCCTCTGGCTTTCTACAAACTGGGATCAGCCAACCTTCATTTATCTATGGTTAAGGACTTGTTTTGGTTTCTCAGATCATGACTCCACAGAGCTGTTTGGATATTTTTAATCGAAAGACAAAGCACTTCCTCTTCCAAACTTGGTGCCTGCAAGGAGCATAACAAACTAATCATTCAGAATAATTAATTCTGTCAGAAAAATCTCTACAATTCTTACTAATGCTGGGTGTTTTGTAATCCTAATGAAAGGAAAAACCTGTCACTGTGATAATTTTCGATTGACCCATTTTCTTCAGTGGTTGGAGAGAGGGGAATGTTGTTTGTTTTTATATCTAAGGACCACAAGCATGAAAATGATATCCGTAAATCTTACATTTCAGCCTTGCATTCCCAACTCGGCCTTCAAAGGAAACATTAGCTAGTCTAAAGTGCCAAGTCAGACTGTCAGATTGGTCATTTGTATATGCAGAGCAGAGTGTCTTTCAGTTACCTGTGACTTTAGTTTCAAAATATTCCCAGGATAGGGAAACATTACTTTTCTCCATTTGTAAATGGGAATCTGAGATGGAGAAAATATGAGCAGCTTGCCAAGGCCATGGAGGTAGTCCTTGCAAAGCCAAGGACTGGAATCCAAATTGTGAGTTCTTTAGCCTAGCATTTAAAAGCACACCCTCCCTGTGGATTTTAATGTAACACAAGAAGTTTAGGATTGAAAAACCATTTTTAGAGTCAGGTTTTATGAGAAAGTGTGGAAAACAAATTATTAGTTTCCCACATTCACCTAATATTGTAAATACCTAACTGCCAACTTTGTGAGGAAGCTGCCAAACAAACACAAACAAAACAAAAGAAAAAGCACTTAACAGGAAAAATGCCGGAAATTTTAGAGTTCTTTTTCATATTGTCATGCTTTGAGGTCATCTATTTCTTCTGTATTTGACAGCTGAAAGTTAAATGTGGCAGACAGTTGCATTTCTCATTACTGAAGACAGAATGGTATAGGAAATTTGTTCTTTAATATGCAGCCTTTTATTTCTAGGTCACTAATTTGAATCGATTCCTGATCAATGGTGACTGAAAGGCATTCATATCCGGCAGCTGTTCTGTGGTCTGTGTTAAATGAGGGAACATCCTAGTTATTTCCCAGCAGTAGCCCCTCTCTCTCAGTACCAGAACAAGCTGGCAGTTTTCACAGAGATGCTATGGCCTGATTGCACATGGCACTTGCAAATATCTGAAAAGTGATTAACCTATTTTTGTTCTGGTTTGTAAGGAGTGTATTTATTTTTTCAAGTAGGACATATTTTTTTATGGTAATCTTTTAAAATATTAAATGGGCTCATCTTGCTGCTTTTGTATAAATGCATTCTGCCTGCATTCAACACCATGACTGCTGCTGTGATGCTACCGGCAGTGGCCAGAGGTTGATTCTTTACATGCACAATGAGGAGTGCCAAAACAAGCATAGGTAGTTTCTGTGAGTGGGATTCATAGCCTTTAACTTCAACTATCTATGTCATCTGTTTGGCCTAAATGAATCATCTAGACTTCCACTGTACTCCAAATCTCTCCATTAAAAGATACATCCACAGAGGCTTTGTCTAAACCAAGCAGAGGTGGTAGTTGCGTTCAGAAGAATTCCACCTTAAATCTTAAGCATTTTTTACACTCCCTTCTGTAATAGATGCAGGAACCCTCTATCCCTATACAGAATAAATCAGCTTTGTTTTTAAGGATCCATATATATTGTCTAGCAGATATTATGGCTGAGAAAGACAAGTTTAATTGCTAAATTCATATTTTCCAGGTATCAGATTCCTGGTGAGTTGTTGAAGATAGTGAAATGCAGTGGGGCTTCTTGTTTTTTTCCCAAAACTTCTCCCACCACTCTGGTATGACCTCCCAAAAGACTGACATAACATATACAATGCACAGTACTTTTGCTCCCAAAATATCTCTGCTTTGAACAATGCCTTCCACAAATTACTTTCTGTCTCTGGCAGTGTGTGGAAGAGTAATCATTCACCCACCCACAAAAAAATTCTAGCCTTTATTACCATCCTTTCTCCCCTTTCTCCAAACATGTTACTATCTGCTGAACAGAAACAACACTAAAAGTCATAATAACTGTCTACTGACACTAGTTCCCCAAATAATGAGTTGTTGAGTTTTTCTTTTAGCATTTTGATAACAATACCATATAGCCAAATTGTCTGGTAGCACTAAAAATTGTCAGAGGAAGTGTATAACTTGGCTGTAAAAATTCACTGAAACTTGGCATAGAGGATTATAGACCAGAACTAAGAGTTCTTTACAAAATATAAAATTCCTCTTTCATATTCTTTCCATGATCTTAAAAGCAACTTTTAATGTTTTCAAGGAGACAAGTTGCAAGCCAGTAAACTATGGTGTGTCTAACTATGCTTGTGGGAAGAAAAAAGAGGGGATGAAAAAAGAGACTTACAATGCCTTCAAGATTTCATGTACAAACAAGTTTATATTTAAGTAGCATTTTAAGGAATTTCATAGGCATTTAGTTCACAGCCTCAAAGTTCATTCAAAATATTGCACATGAAATACACTTCAGTATACGTTTTGTGTTTTCTATTTTTCTTAAAGACACATTTTCTACAGTCTCAAGGGGTGTAAGGGGAGGTGTATGGTGATTATTAATCTCTGTAGGTGAACAGAAAAACTAAAATAAAGAGAAACATTTTTTTGTTATCCATTATACCCATATAAACATGGGTTCTCTATGCTTAGAGTTAATGGAGCTACTCTTTATTTAACGTTATTTGACCAAAAAGGTTATTACAAATAATTATTATTTGTATTACCCAAGAAAACTGGAACACTTAGTCAGGAATGAGGACCACATTGCTTTAGACATTGTACAAAGAGAACAAGAAAAGGAAGATTTCAGGGGTCTGAGTGCCTACACTAGGTGGAATCAGACAGCCTGATGGGAGAGCTGAGGGAAACTGCAGTAGCACTTTTTGAGGTCAGGAAACAAAGTAGGTTTGCATGAGTTTATGAGGATTTCCTCCCACACCTGGGTAGAGAGAAAGATGAAAATGCATGGCTGAAAACTGGAACGGAAATGATGGAAATTGGTAACACAATCCTAATGGAGGTAGCAGTCAGGCTTTTAGTACTGATTACAGTGTCATTTAAGTGGGAATAGGAAAAGGTGGTGCATTTGTTATAGCAGAGAAGGAGGAGACTGCAAAGAGACAAACAGAATTATGACAGACTCAGGCAACAGATGGGGATAACAATCTTGACAGCAGCAGTCCAAATAGATATGACGAGAGCATGGTTGCAGTTGTCAGGAACAAAAGCACAGGACACTGCAGTAAGTGAGATACATGACTGCAACACCAAAACTAGTCTGGATATGGGTTTTAGCTATATGGACGAGGAAAAAAGTCTGTGCTTGTGACACAATGCAAAAAAGAATCAGCAAGAAGTGAATATATTCTGGAAATGAGGACCCTTGGAGACAGACACACCCTACAGAGGATGTCACTCTCTAGAGCTGTGTCAGGCCAGAAGGTTTGGTTGTTCACTGGGATCAAAAAGAAGAGGCTGTGGGGCACACTGGACTTGTAGATATAATTGCTGTAGCCCTACAGGTTGTGGACTGACTGATGAAAAGGAGAGGGAGAGAGGAGACAATGCAAAGGAAGGGGGAAGAGTAGCAGAGGTGTGAGATCTTAATTCACTTTAAGGCTTTTCTTTTTAATTTGTTTCTGGGAGTATCTATATATCCTGGGTATATAGCTTTGGACTACCTGGCATAGCTTTGGACTTTGTTCAATTTCTCGTCCTCTAGCTCCACTGATTTCTATCTCATTGCTGAGACAGCTCAGAATTAGCATATTAACCCTTAAAATCCTTTGGATCTGATTCAGAATATGCCACTCTATTAAAAATCCAGTATTTCAAAACATCTGATTTTAACCAGCTGTGTCTTTATTGATGGACCACATTACATCGAGAAGTGAAAAAACCCAATGCATATTAAGCATGCCAAACATGCTGAAATTTCAGGTTACATTTAGCTAAGTTCATTTGGAATACCCAGTTCCAGACAGAGCCCTACCAGTTGTACCCTTTTTCTCTCTACTTATCCAGAGATGTTTCCTTTGTTTTCAAATGGATTTTAAATATCTGGGTTTTGCCTTTGCATATAAATGCAGACAGATTATGCATATAGAGCTGTGATTTTGGTACTCAAACACGTGTCAAACCAAAATATTTTTAAGCCAGATGCTCATATATGTACATGTTTTTCCTGACTCATACAGGAAGAATATTCTTTTAACATGCCTCGCTGATATCCTTCATGTACACTGACATATACACTGGTGTTCTTAATATACACTTGTTCCTAAAGAATGAAAAATCTTCCTCTACCTCATATCTATAAAAAGGCTTTTATTGATTAAAGTCACATTTATTCTAATGTTTTAGGGATTTGCAGGTTTTAGTCTCTCACTGTTTTTTTAGTTATTCCCTTAGTAAAATCCCTCCTCCTTTTTTTTTTTTTTCATGTGATAAATCAAGTTACTTTTTCACTCTGGACTCCATTATGGGATCACAGTGGCTATACAAACCACACGGAGTTAAGCAAACAAAGGAATTTTTTCATTTTCTCTTTCATTCAATAAAGTTCCATTTTCTGTCACCCTGCAACCTTTTGACCTGCATCCTAATGGCACTGGTCACTCAAGGGCAAAAGTTCAGCTGTAGGTTAAGTCTGTGTGTGTTTGCACCAGGCAGGGAGACAGTGGGTTCTTGCTTCCTGTTGTCTCCCCCCAGCCCCGCCATCACTCCCCAAACACCAGCCTCACCCCTGCTGAGCTCTCCCCACTCCAGACCTCCCTTTGTGAAGAAGGTAAGGAGGGCTGGGAGTGAGCTTTTCCCCAGCCTTTTGTTTTTCTTGCAGCTGTCAACAAAAAACCACTGTCTTATTTTCTTGCTCTGGGGGTAGAGAAGGCAAGAGAGAGCTACCCGGCAGGGACACTGCAGTCAGTGCTAACCACCTACAGCCAGTCGTGGCGATCCTCATTTCATTCTTCTTTGCCTCTGTAAGTTGCCTGTATTTCTGGGAGAGAATATGGACCCCTTCCCCTTCCTTGTTCCCAGCACTGCACTGCTGGCACAAATTGTGTCAGGATACTGGCTTCTGCTGTGAGTGGGGAACTCCCTATTAGGCACTTTGCCGTGTGATTTTTCAAGGCGCTCTGAAAGTAAATGATACCTCAGGTGCACCCACCTCTCCCAATACCCTCCAGTGGGCTTTTTTAGGTGCCCTGGGAATGGCCTACTGACAAACTTCTACTGGTCACTAGAATCATGCATGACGTGGAGACTCACACGGGTAGGCATAGTATCCCCCTCCAAATCAGTGACGCTGGTATGACATGTTGCCCCCTCTTTCACAAGAATATGGCACTTCCCTGTCCAATAGTTCCTCCAAGGCAGTTCCTCCCAGCCTCCTCTTGGTTGCCAGACCCTGAGCTCTTCAGGCAGCCCCTGCTTCATCACCAGACACCAGGCCACCAGCCATCCAGTGAAGTCACGCATACCCAATACAACTTTTTGAACAGGTGAATTGCCTGAGAGATGCAGTGTAGGAGAAGCTTGTACCACTTTTGGAGGAGTTTCCTCCCTCCCTGGCTAAGGGGACTGGTGAGCGGGGTGTTGCTGAGTCCATTTCTGGCTCTGTAAACAAGCAGGAGAAGGGCAAACTGTGTGCACAGCGGCTGAGAGTTACTCCTCTGCAAGAAGGATGGATAAAGTCTTGGGTATACTTGGCATTGAATAAAACCTCCTTTCCTTAAAGTTTTTCCTTAAGGAAATCTTTGGCTTAAAGGTCTGACAGGCTTAAAGGCATAACAGGCTGCGTAGTATGAGCTCTTGACTTAAAGGACCAAATTATGTTTACCCAGTAACAGTCTGTGAATTTGAAAGGACACAATCTCAGAATGACTCAGAATGAGGGCTGATAGCAGTGCAGATGGTGCAGTTCCCCCCCATCTCTCCTGTGAATGACCACTCTTCACCACTCCAGAACATCCCACAGCTCCTGAGAGCAGCAGAGAGAGCACAGCTTGAAGAAGAGCTTTGCTGGAAGTTGGGCAGTTGAACAGCTCATGACCAAAAGATAGTCCAGATGGCCCTGTAAATAGGGTATCTGGGCTGTCTCTGCTTCTGCTGTGGGACAGTGCCTAACCTGAGCAGGCCCCAGAGAACACGGTGGTTCCTATCAAAACACTTTTGAGCTGCAATTTCTGCATGCTGCAAACCAGACTTGTAGGAAAAATGGGCAATAGGTAAATGTTTCCTTTTTAAGTCTCCCAACAAGAGTGGCTAGCGGCCCTGCCCTGAGGAAATGGAGGTCTTGGCTCAGACAGTCCAGTTATATATAGTCTGAGTTTTAAGCATAGGTGCACCAGTTCCAGCACAACCCTTCATGTGCTGAAGCTAAGCTCAGACATAAATGCTTGCTGCATAGGATAAACCAAGCAGGGCTCTCTCTTAGTGCCCAGAGAGATGTTACATAAGCATTAAAACTTGGGTGGGATTCAGATTGCTCTATTTTACTCTGGTTTAAAATGATTTGTACACTGTACACAAAATTATTAGAATATGCTGAAAAGTTCAGACAGTTGTCTGGGTACAAAATGAATAGGAACAAGCTTGAGCTGTCAGGAGTAACTGAAGAAACATACAAAGCATTTCTTTGTCAGTGGATTTTCAGTGGTTCCCAATAGCATTAAAACATCCAGGTATTCTAATCCCCAGGAATTTAGAACAAACAGCTAAAGTCAAATTAGATTTGATTATCAGATGAGTCAGTAATGACCTGGTAAATGGCAAACTGGCTTTGCTGATGAGGAAAATTGGCACAATGAATAATTATGTACTAATTATATTTGCATACAAATACAGAAGCCTCATTTTCCAAAGTCCACCATACTATTTAGAGACTGGCACTGATCACAAGATTGCCTGGATTTGGGATCCAAGGGCTAGTGACACCTAGAACAAGACAGCCATACCCACACTATATAGCAGATTGTCCAGAGTGGTCCTCAGTACCATGAGTCCCTGAGATGTTCTTATTACTCATTTTGTGTTTTGTTCCAGTTTAAAGTGCCTAAAATAGAAAAAGGAGTGTGTCACAGATGCCAGGGAGGACTGAAGTTATTTATTGCCTTCCTTAGCAAATGTCATGAAGGCCTATATGGGTGTTTGAAGCTTGGGATGCTGTCAGAGGGTTTTTTAGGATAGACTGAGGTCAGATTGATACAGTCATGTTATCTGAAATGAACCCTATTTAGCCACTCCTGAGCTGCATCACAGTGGCAGCTAACTGGGGCAGTCCAAAAGGGAGTCAGGGAATGAAACACTAGTTAAGCAATACGGAAAATCAGGGACCCAGGGCTTGAGGAGAGGATCGTGGCGTCTCTTTTGTTTATTGTGGTAGCTGTACAATCAGAGAATGCCTGGGAAGTAAGGGGAGACATTCAGTTACCCAAATATTGAGAAGATGCTGTTTCACCTTCTGCAAATATGCCTGTTGGGGTCCAGGTGACCACAAAAGTCAAACAGATTTAGTCAATACATTTGTAGAAGCTGTCAGATAGGAGACAATGTTAACATTTCTTAAGAAAGCCAAGGTTCCTCCTTAATCCCCTTACTCTGACAATTAAAGCTTTTGTAAAAAAAGCAAAAAGATGTGTATCACAAGACTTAGAAGCATTCATATTGTAAGGCACCTTATATGAAAATTGTATCTGGCAGACATTAGTATAGGTGCTTCTGGGAAAAGGAGTGGTGTTTATGTGTCTTGTATAGCTCTATTTTCTTTTTTTTAATATACATGAATATATATATACATATCTATAGTCCTGCTAGACTCAGGTTAAATTGCATATTAACTTATTGCAATCCATTTATTCTTGACCTATTTAGTAGATGCTCTAAAGAACATTAAAACATTTTCCAACAATAATAGATTTTAATAGATTTCCATAGTGTTTAAAAATATTATTTATAATCAATATTTCATATTATTGGAACAACAACAGTAAAAAAATTAAGCAAGACTACAAAGTCATAGGTGTTTCAAAAAACATTTTTTGTATGTGAGCTCTTTCATAGAAAAGTATTTCTGTAGCAAAATCTTATTTTCCATTTTATAAAGGATTTACAATCTGATTATAAAATGGGATTAAATATAGAAAGCTGTGATTTATAAATCATTAAATTATTTATAAATTATTTGAAATATATGTAATTGACCCTGAATATTCACTTAGTTGCAACTTCTTTTATGTTCATATGTCCTTGCGTTCCAGCATCTTTAAAAGTTGGGTTTATGCAACAGCAGACCAAGAAGGAAAATTACTCATGGAATCATTAGTCAGAATTTAACGTAGATTGGATGCAGTAGTTACCCATAATTGCACAAATGTCATTCTCAAAACTAGAGATAATCATAGCTCACATGTTGCAAATTCCACATGGAAGATCTTTCTGTCTTACAGAGGAAAAGCAAGGTAAAGCATCAATGTACTCTTCAACACCGAGGAAGATGACATTACTTGCCTTTCTATGTAGAGGTAAAGCTGAAATCACTGCAGAGGACAGTGGTGAAGTGTGTGCTCTGCTCCCACCTCACTCAAGGCCTCATGTGGTTCATTAGCTTAACTGGACCCCAACAGAAGCACACAATTCAGTCTGAGTGTGCTTCTCTGGTTTTGCTGCAGCTACAGCCCTGAATCTTGCCCAAACTCTGACATTAAAAGCTAACTTGCACATATGCCTACCCAAACTGCAGACCCCATTCTAATCGCAACATAAACCTACCCTGGAAGTGACCTAGAAGACCAGACACTGACTCGAGATCTAAGGAGACCTGGTTTTCATCACTAAGGAAAATGCATCTTTAAATGATGGGAAGATTTTACTAATCAGCTATTAGCTCCCACCTAATGTGTTCTTGGAGGGCTGTCTGACTGTACCATTGTCTCCTCCCTTTTCATTGTTAATCTGCCAGACCAAGCTGAAGGGAGACGTCTCCAAAACAGGTTGATTTATGCCAGGGAGACTTTCTGGGCTGCTGAAACCAGGGAAGCAATTTGGCACTCAGTTTATACTATTTACAAAGAAAAATGTAAGGCGGTGGGGAGGGAGTGGAGTAGAATGTATCTAAAGAAAGCTACTAATTGCTAATAATGGCATGGCAGGACCGTTAACAGCTTTTCTTCTTATTCCGATATTCCATGTTGATAGTCCAGTGGCTCGTTAATTGATTGTTTTTAAAAGAAGTTTGCACAGGGTTTTTTTGCCATGATTTTCTGTGATTTCAGCTATTTTCATTACTCCATCACTGTTAGGTTCTAAATACTTACTGTCAGTGACACACATGTGGTTAACACATGAGTATCTAGGAATTGGTCTCTTTAACAGTACCCATGGGATAATTCTTAAAACTGTCTGTCTAAAGCTGCCTCATTTTTACTAGGAAAGGAGGGGTTGTTTGAAGAAGGACACTTGTAAATTGAATACACTGAAGTATGTGATGCAGATTGATTGTAGTCAAGCATGTTTCCTTCAGACCAGAGTTTAGGGTGACCCTGTGGTGGGAAGCTATAATGTACACTAAACGGTGTTCTTATGACTGTGAAAAGAGAGGGATTCTCCAACTGTCAGCCTCAAAACCAAACCTTCCGAAAGTGTATTTTTTATAGCCCTTTCCTGTCTCTTCTGTATCACAAGGGATGTGTTTAAACTGAGGCAGATGGAGGCCTACATCCTGCTTTCCCTGAACTCTAGTTTGATGGATGTACTGGAAGATGTAAAGGCTCATTCCTCATCTCTGCAAATGTTTTTCCCCCAAAGTGTGAGGGTGGACCACAGCCACTTCTGACCCTAATGTGCATCCCAGTGGTGCTGGGCTACATGAAGACGGGGCACACTGCCCACCTTGCTTAGCCTTCAGCAGGGGGCCTCACCCAGGTGACCCAGAGAGACAGGACACCACTCTGACTCAGCCACAGAGAGGCCCTGAAAATGGGAAGCAGGAGCAGGCGCTGTGCCACATTCTGCTACTGCCAGTTTCAGACAACTGCCATCATTGGAAACAACAGTCCGGAGGGCTCACTGCCCACAGCCACCTTTTGTAACCAGACCCCTGCAAACCAGGACAAGGGCATTTTGGGCCCATGCAACTGCTCATTTAGGCATTATGAGAAAGGAAGACCAAGAGTCAAAGCCAATCAGTTTCAAAGTGTAGGAGTAGACTGGAAGGACTTATGGCATCTTTAGGTAAGGTAAGACTCACTGTAAACCAACACGTTTTTAGAGAAGACTTCCCTCAGTAATCTCTTTATTTCTTCTCAGTTCTGATGGTAATAATCCATCTACCTCTTAACACTTAACACCTAAATATAGTGTATCTTGAAGAGTGGCACAGGGACAAACAGAGAAATGAGTATCTATATCAGAATTTCATATTCAATTCAAACAATATTGAATTTCTGGAAAGGTCAGGTCTTGACTTACCTATTATTACCATTAATGCTTTGGACTGTTTCTTTTAACAATGTCTTCATGGTCCCGCTAATTTTAAGTAAAGATATTATTTTGACCTGCACTCTCCCTCTCTTTCTCTTTGTGATTGAGCTTTTACATTGAGCACTCCCAGACACCCTTTAGTTGTGGACGTAGCCCTTGTTATTTACACCAGCTAAACAAAACTAGTTCAAAACTCTGCCTAAGGGAAATCCAGAAAGCAGGTAATCATTGAAACCTCCCTGCACAGTTTTCCTGTACCTGCAGCAAATAGATAAGCCCTTCACAAGGTTGGGCAGTGTTTCCCAGGCAATTCGATTGCACAGATAACTAATTGTCAGTAGCCAGCCAACGGATCTCTCAACATCCCCAATTTGCTGAGGATAGAAGGGAGACTGCATTTGCCTAATGCATTCTGGAGTTTGACGGAGATAATTCTGCATCCAAACTGTCAGAGAAAAGTTGGAGCAGCCCACCATCTTCTTCCCATGCAGACAGCTGTAATGAAGACACGTCCTTATCAACTATTTTTTGAATGAGACCTAAGCGACAGTAATCCTGTTGTAACAACACAAAAAGAAACCTGAATTCATCCATTTTATTGAGCACCATAGATTGACTACAACAATAAAGTGGTTATACCTGTCCTCCAACGATTTTATCTTTATTGTTCACAGCTTAATTGTCCCTCTGGAACTCGGATATACAAATGTATTATTAAAATGAGACATCTGGCAGTGGCCCTAAATGCCTCTATGTCAGGAATTTACTATCTATTACTTGTAACAGTAAATCTGTTGTGCACATCTGCAGCAGCAGAGAAAATCACATCTGACGGCAATGATACAAAACATTCACAGGAGCTTTGGAAAGGCACAAGACTGAATGAATCCAGGCTTTTACAGTCCTTTACGATCTTCACTGAACCTGATCAAGCTGAAGAAACCCATTTTATGGCACTTTTCTCAATTTCAAGTCAGCCATCGTTTCTTGAAGCAGAACACCAAGAAATCTTTCAAATAAATATGCCTATAATGAGGTCTTTTTCATGGCACATTTTATGAACTGGAAAATGTGTAAATGTTTGTGGGCTTTGTGGATTGGAGTTTAACTGCTTTGTCTAGAAATAATCTTAGATGCTCATGTGAAAAAACAAATCCAAAAAACTCCTAAATAATCTATATGGCCAAGTTACTACCTCAAAGCTCACTTCCTTTAAAAGACATTTGTGAGATGATGGTTTCCTTAAAAAGTGTTCAGTAGAATTCCTGGAATCAAGCAAATGTTAACATTTTGTTATATATATTGTTTCATCTTACCCTAGGTTTAAGAAAGAGGAAAAAAAATTGCCTTGGAGCAAAACTTCGCAATTAAAATCTCATTCCAGAAAGAAATTAATGTAAGTTTTATTTAATGGGTACACGCTTTTGTTTTGTATAGTCCGTGTTTCCAAAAGTCTGGTGAAATCGAAGAGATAGAATTTAAAATTAGAAATTCTATTCCTCTCCTAGCCTCCCCATACATAAAAATGATTCTGTATAAGGATCAAACTGTAACATGGAAAAACTAATTTACATTTTCATTTACATGCAAGGTCAGATGAACTTTTTTTCAGATTCAGTGAGGGGGTAAAAGACATACACTAGTATGAATTCTTGCAGGACATCGCAATTAATTGATTTAGTCTTAACAGCATACATAATGTTTCATGTTATCTGAGGCATGTAAGATTTCATAGAAGAAGGAACTTTTAATTTATAAAGTTAAAGAAAAAAATTGGCTCCCTAAACAAGAGCATAGACTTGCTCTGTATTTTGCAGTGTTTGTTTTTTTTTTCAAACACAGCCATAGTTTATCACAGTTATACAATAAAGTAGCTATTTGGTGATCTTCTCATCTAGCAATTGCTTTTCATATGTTTGTCTTCATGTGTCTTCATATATTTAAAATGTTGCTGTCTCATGAGCAAGCCAGATCACTGTTTTTTTCTACCAGGACTGATACACAGGTTTTTCTACACTTCTAGAGCAAGGATATATTCTGTCATATATCCTGCTGCTTCTCAAAATCAGCAATACGTACTTCTTAATATAGACTCAGAAAATAATTTTTTATTTATATAAGCCTGCTTTGGCTGGAAGTTGTTTTTATTTTTCATGACATTGAAGAACCAACTCCAGTATCAATAAATGGTTTATTGTCTTAATGTAGCACCCAGGGGAAATAACACTGGGTATCTCCAAATTCTCTATTTGTTCTTTCGGCAGACCAGTAATTCCCTATTTGGGTGACACACATGACAAGTAAATCATTAAACACCCCTATATATTCTAGATATGGTTTTGCAAGTCACAGGGGTAATACTGCAATTCTTTCTCAAGAAGAGAGCAGAGGCCATATCTGGGCAACAACAGATAATTCATATCAAAGCATGAAAATATCCAATCAGGAGAGGGGAAGAAAAACCCCGTGAAGCTGCACAAATGAGCAAAAGAGAGTTACACACTGAGGCAAGCACATGCACATCCTCCTGGCATGAAAGCGTGCTAGCTGACTGCTCTGTTCCAGCAATGTGCCAGCCACAGAACAAGAATTACTCATTTAAATTGCCAGGAGCCACTTCTCAACTGGCAAACATCTGAAGTATGGAAGGTTTTTAGGAATATCAGTTTCAACACATAATATTTTACCAGAAATGTAAATTAAGAATAATAATTAATAGTAATTAATAATAATAACAATAATAGAGTTTAGTTAGATAAAATGGAAACAGTATGAACTTACATACTTCTTGCAGCATACAACTCTTGTTAGCAAAATGCCTTTCTTAGAATTAAGTGCTATTTCCCACCTGTACAGTGGTAATAAGCAGCATGGTAAGCTGGCCTTTGCACTTACCCTCTCACATGCATGCTCTTTTACCAACAGATATCATGTGAGAATCCAGGATTAATCTTAAATCTCTCTACACTGTTGTACTTTTGAACAAAGGGTGTGTGAACTCTTTTAATAATGAGGATTAACATTATTCTTGCTATGATTTATTTCTGCTTTACTCGGGATACCAGCACCATCCCCTGTCCCTTGGATCCAGAAAAATCATCTCTCGTACTAAAGCATGCAGCCTTCTGTCATGTGGAAATAAACCATCAGGAAGAGCAAGATTACAAACCAGCATAAGGATGGGAAAGGAAAATTTAAGCAGAATGCATTCCATCGAACTGAAAGCTAGCGTGTGCCCAAGAGTTAATATTTCCACTTGCACCATGGGATCCTGAACAATAGTCATCGGTCACTCCGTTTCTCTTGTATCCCAGCAGAAGGCTACTCCTTTAAACAGCACTGTGTACCTGGATAGTGGGACATGAGTTCAATATTGACAGAGGAAAGCTTTCCACCTACTGAATCACCACCTGAGTCACCCTGCAGCTAAACCACAGATTACAGAACTGGAAGTGTGTGCTGCTGTGCTGGAAACCGTTGGTGACGATGCTACACCAAGGTCTAAGGCAGGGGAACTTCACAGTCTTCAGGTTTTCTGTCTTGTGGTTCCTTGGCACAGGAAACACGAAGTGTACACAACAGGCTATAAAATCCACTTTTAGTATAAACCACAGAGCTTGACGTGCATGAGGCTTGAGAAAATAGTTTCCATTTTCTGTAATAGTGATAGTGTATACAACTTCTACCTGTAAATGTAAAATACAAGCTTGAATTATCTAAACATCCGCCCTTAAGCCTCTCACAGCTGCAAAACCCCTGAAGTAGCCGAAGGAAGAAACATGGCAATGGTTAGTGCTACATTTGAACCACTGGAAAAATAAAGACTGATCCTTATTAAAAACTTAAAACTATTTGAGACGTTTTTTTCCAGACCATTGAAAATGTTAAGGTGGTGGTGAGTCTTGAGCTCATGTCAGTTTGCTTTCTGTTGCTGCTGCTTTCAATAGTATTGTATGAATTGTTACTTAAAGATTTGTTAAACACGTTGTTACTTAAAGATTGTTACCTAAAGATTTGCTGCAAATGTTTGCAGAATAGGCTGTAGTTAACCTGGTACACCAGGTACGCCAGTGGAAGCACAGAGTAAGAGGGAGGATAAACTGCATCCAGGGTTTACTTTTCCTTTACATGTGTGAAATAGAAGCATGATATGGTTAAGTAAGGATCCTAATTTCAATGCTTCATATTTCACTGTTCCTTTACTTATTCATCCCTTCGTCATCAGTTGACACCAAGGTTCCTCCATCCCAGTGTACAGTGATAAAGGCACTCACTGTGCTGCCTCCTGTAGGATCCCTCCCATGCCTCCCCTCCGAGCTCCGTAACTCTCTGTGTGACACAAAGCTGGAGAAAAGCACACTCTGCCTGGGGCAGGGAGTGGCAGAGCAGGTGCCCCATTTTGGCTGACAGGCTTGGTCCTCACTACTCCAGTGGCACTTGGGACACAGAGCTTGTTTGGCCTGAAGGCTGCAGCCACGGTTGTTCAGGGTATAATGATACCAAGTGGTGGGAGTTAAGTGTCCAGCATGTCTCCAGAGGGAACGTGCTGCAAGCACAGCGACAAGGACAGCATGTCCCTTAGAGAAAGGTGGCAGGTTCCAGCCACCCCAGGCCAGAGGTGGATCAGGGAACCAGCCCCAGGCCTGGCTTTTGTGAACTTGTTAGACAGACAGGCTTTTATTTGCATGAAAATAGACTTTAGGAAGCCATTAAAATGTAACAAAAAAGTATTTAATGCCCCAGCGCCTACCGAGCTTATATAAACCTCCTTATTAGACCTTTCTTTTCTTTTTCTTCTCCTCCCCTGCCTTGGCATTGCTCTGCTGCACAAACAGCCCATATGGAAAACAGCACAGCCTGGAAACACCTAGCTCTCCCTGTCCTCTTTTGCTTTTGGCTTTTGCAGCTGCTGTTTTCTCAGTGTTGTCTTGGGGCAGTTTCCTGTTGCCATAGCTGATAGCCTGCCAGCGCCTGCCTGGGCCTTTCAAGTGTCAACACTGCGAAGTTCGCTGCGATGGCCAAACGCTTGTTAATGAGATATAGCAGCTGGGTAGGGGTGAACCACTGAGATGTATAAAGGCACGCCGCTGGTGCAGGAAGCGATGCCTTTTGAATCTTTTCAGCGCTCTGAAAGCATTCAAATCAAAGAGGGTATGTTGTATTCATTAATAAACCGAAGTTCCCATGCAACTGTGTTAAAGCCAGGAGTTTAACTTTGCTATGGACAGGTGATTTTTTCAACAGTGTTTTACACCGGAAGACAAAGGGCAAGCAAACAAGAGTTTATGTACTGCCAAAGGCATTACTTCCCTATCTTACAGCCAGACAGAATTGTTAAACTGAGCTAGGTATTTGCCATTTCCTGACAATAAAAGTTCCTTTTTTTCATTTATTTTTTATGCTTCAAAGCTCACAGCAGCCTGCTTGATCTCCATCTCTCACACTTTTTTAGACCAGTTTCTTAATTTTTTGAAAACCACAATTAAAAGCTAGAATTAAAAAAAAAAAGACAACTTGTTAAAAAAAAGCCGAAGAGCCTATAGACAGGATTAATGACCAAGGCTGCTTTCATTCAACTGAAGCAGTCCATGTGATCTGTAGTCTGCATTTGTTTTGCTATAGCAGAACATAGGAGTGCCAACAGCTGGGCAAAACAGGCAGAAAGTAAAAAACAAAAGAAACTAGCATACAGTGCAAAGTTTTAAAGGCAACATGAGCCAAAGAGCACCTTAAAGATTTTCCTAGCATTTATTTTTAATTGGGTTGAGACTTTTTTCATTTCCTTTCCTTTCTTTCTTTCTCCTTTTTCTTTTTTTTCTTTTTTTTCTTTTTTTTTTTTTTAGGCAGAGGCAGCTGGGGAAAAGATTGAATGCTAGGAAAACATGTTTAAAACTGAAACAACCACAGTAGTAATAGTGACAAAATTGCTTTGGAAAAGTTAAACAAAAGAAGTGTTAGAAAGAGGAAAGGGCCATATGGCTCGACAGGCCTGCCATTTTCTGGTTTATCTTAATTGTTTCCCTCACTTCTCCTCAAATGAATACAAGTGTCTCAGACTCATTTATATGCTTTCATTTCCCTTTCACAGTAACTTGTTCCAAGGTAATTTAAGCCAAGCTGCTTAAGTGATATTTAGCTATGTGACTGTTTAGAGAACAGCAGCTTAGCTATATTCATCAGTCCACTGCAGTTACCGTACTTGTTTTTGGAATTTAGTTACACCAATCAAGTACCTACTAAATGGCCCTCTTTGGGGTAAGCTAAGTCAGGCAGACCCTGACCCAGAAGCTTCTGTTGGGGTCAAGAAGAGTCACGCTACTCACCTTAACAGAACTTACCTTTGTTTCAGGCATATTCTTTCACTCTAAAGTTTAATTCCAGTGAAATATAAAGGATTTGGGTGGGTTTGGTTTTCTTCACAGAAATGTAGGCATTTAATTTATATTTTTCTGTAAAAAGTTTCATTTTAAGGTAGTCATCTATCACATTCTTCTAACTGAAATGACATATGAAACCTGAATTCCCTATAAAACTCACCAAAAAGATTTCCCACCAGACTCTGTCTCTGTAGGGGGAGAGAAAGAGAACTGAGGCTTAAAGGTTATTTTTATATGTGAAAAATTGTTCCAAATAGAAGATTTCAAATCAGGCCAGCCCTACACAGATGCTGTGACCATTGTGGCCTAGATTTTATCTGCTGTGATTCCTGTGCTGCCTACCTGCTCACGCAAACTTCTGTGACAGCAGAAGGTGTGGAAGGGGATCGAAGGAAGGTGCATTTAGATGTCTGGGGATGGCCATGATGTAAAAAAGGACCCTAAGTCAGGCAGGAAAGAGAGTCAAAACAAAACACTTCCTATTAATAATAACATCAAGTGTAACCATGGCAAGCTGTTAAGCCTTTAAATAAACATACCATTGCAAGCTGAAGCATAAGTTTCAACCAGCTTGTTAGAACACAGTCCTCTACCATGACAGAAGTTAAGATGTTCTGCATGCACGAAGCCTGTGCCAGGGCATAATCCGCATTTTGGCTACTCCGGCTACTCAGGGTAATCAGCAGATTAGTGGAGAAGCACTGTTAATGGAGGAAGACAGCTCTTTTCTCATCTTCAGGATCTTTCCAACCTCAGAAAATGCTGACTTGTAGAATCTGCTCAGAAAACGCTTGTTGAGACACAAGCCAGTAAATTTGCTCATTCTTACAAAAGATAATGAATGAATAATAAATGAGTCAATTCAGTGAATGTCTGGTCTGTGCTTCTCCCCATATGGCTTCAAGAAGATAATTGCAGCAGTGGGGACACAGAAAGGAGGAACAGTCATCTGTTGAGTGATAGTGAAGATCATGTTTTAAAAACAATTTCTGTAGGTTCACCCACATAACAGAGAAAAAGATGGGTGAGGGGAGGGGGGGAGGGAAGGCTTTTCATATCAGCAGCTTTACTGAGTGCTTAAAACAAGGCAGGAATATAAAAATATGGTTTCTTCTTCCACCATAGTAACTCCACAGGTGTGATTTCTAGGTTCCCCAGATCAGAACTCCTGCCTTCAGCAGAATATTTAAGCGAAAGGAGGTGAAATAGAAACCAAAATATTCCTAGACTAGTCAACTGGTTTTTTTACCCTTCTCTGTTTTTCGAATGTTCACAAAACTATCAAACCTGTAACTCAGTATCCCTGAAAAGCAGGGAAAAGGTTAACAGAGATAGTTGCTGATACTGTCATAGACAATTAGTTTATCTATTATAAAGGTAGGGAGAGTGTAAACTTTTCTCAGAGACAGTCCCATTAAACAGGAGAAAACATTTTTAAGGTTCTTTGTAAAGAACATCATGAAATCATACTGTACTTTGGAATCACTTGCATTTGCTACACAATTTAATTGATTTTATATATATACAAAAATATCACAGTAAGGGATGGAAGGTGAGCAAGCAGCTTTTCTAGATCCCCAAAACACTGTCTAACCTTGTCATAGCACACCACTGTGCTTTCTGATAGAACTCAGGATACATCTGCTCCTAAGCCTAGGCTTAGTTCCTAAGTTTAGCTTTGTCATAAAATCTCCAAATCATGGATTTTTCCATATTAAATGCAAACTGCATTTGCACTTCTGAATATACATGGCTTATATTACAGTACCAGCATGAGATTTGTGCTCCAAATGCATTGTCATTTCCTTTGGATGAGTGAGATTTTCTAAATTGCAGACAGACTGTGACTGGTTCCTTCCTTGCTTATGTTAGCGCCGATCCTTTTCTCAGCTTACCCTTTCTAAACTTAAATTTACATGTTGTTTCTCTTTGGTTTATTGGCTATTTCCCCTGACTTTAGATACCTAACAAGACCAGCGTTAAATGCCAGCTCCTGAGCATGAGGAAGCATATCTCTTCCCCAGATTTGTCCTTGGCACCTTAATGAAAAAGCCACACCTTAATGAAAAAGCCGCACACACACATTCACTGTCTTTTCGCTTTGATTCCAAGGACTGTAGCTGTATATGTGCATGTTTGTAATGTCTGGGTTTCACAGAAAGACAGATCAAGCCCATAAGGATCTCAAACTCTCCTGTATTCCTAAAATAGACTCTTCTGTATCCCTGCAGTTTCCTTCAGCTTGCTTACCTGCAAGCCTTCGGCCCGAATCATTCCCTGAAGGAACTGAAGACTCTGAATGCCTGCTTCTAAAACAGGCATTTGGGGCATTTCCTCAGGGGAACAGTGCAACTTGTTTTACACCCCCTTCTCAGAGAGAGCCTGCAATAAGCTGTGTGGCTTATGGGGAGGAATGCTGGAGAGGATCCCAACCTTATGTTAGATCTGCCAACCTGACGGGTTCAACAGAAACCTCTGAAATTTCCTATCCCTGCTCAGTGACCCGTGGTTAATCTGCATGACAATGTATTGTGTAATTGCAGGAAGCCAGTGCAATATCATTCAGGAATAGGAAGCTTGGGAACTGTTTACAGCCACCACAGCTACGGTGACAAAACCTGTCATTACCTTGTGCAGTGTTTCTTCAGAAACATGGATGCAATTGCAAAGTCTTATCACTCAGCTTTATAGGGAAGATCTGCTGAAGTAAAAGAATAACATAGGAAGAGCAAAAAAGGAGACTGGGCTTGGTTGATTGCTGTCATGATTACATTGCACAGGCTGAAAGACAGTTTCAGCAATTGCTTATTGTTCATGAGAAGACGGAATTGTTTGGCTTCAGCTAGGCTTCAGTTAAGTTTACTATTCCTTATCTCTTGTTTAAGGTAGTACTTCAAAGGAGTACTTGCTTCTTGCCCTTTGACTCAAGTGGGCACAGCAGTGGGATGCCATGTGGGAGATGCAGATTTGAGAGCCTTCATGTGCTCCCACCTCTCAGGCTAACAAGAGGTAGGCAACTCTGCCAATGTTTTCTCTGCTAATTTAGATTAACTCATTAATTCATGTGTAGAACTTTCAAAGAGCAAAATCGTACCCACATGCTGACCATGGCTAGCAAGCAAAGAAACACATCACAGTACCCCATTAGCTGAGTTTCGGACACATTTGTAGCCAAACAGGGCTTTTAGGACCCATGTTCATATTCCAGAAATATGAAAACGAAGAAAAACACCTGTTTGGAAAGGAAATCTATGAGCTGCCAGGGCTTAAAATCAAACACAGCTCAATAGGTAAGCTGAGTCACTAAGGAGAAGAAGCTGACTGTAGCTTAAATATATGGAAGCTGTTATGCTCTTAGGAATTTCCAAAATCAGGCTGGTTCTTTACATGAACTAACCTTTCAACTCTACTTTTAAAAATTCTGAACTATTTGTTCAATGAATATCTCAAACAGGCAACCATCAGGTCACCAAATGCAATAAACACAAAGGGGATGATGTATTGACCAAAGGTAGCCAGACAGTACCACCTTCAGATGTAGAAATGAGACTGTCCACAGTAGAAGGCATTGTCACCTCAGAGATGAGACAGCGATGGTTATGCCAGTATCTTCTTCTCTTAGGGGAGTAACTGGTTCACTGGACCTAAAGAGGCTGAGGAGTTTTCAGAAATTAAAAAGATACTAATAACTATTGTTAGAACTGACAAAGTCACAGATTCTATGGTTCAGTAACCAAGCTCTTCCCTGTCATTCAAAACCCCCTGGAAATAGATTTGACAAATTTGGTATGAACGTACAAAGTGCTTCTATATCTCAAATGTATATGTGGTGGAGTGGAGGGGAGGTATTACCTAAAATTTTTACCAAGCTGTATTGTTCTTCTGACATTAGGTTTTGACTTCAGTATAATTTTAGCCACAGAGAGATGGAACATTATTATTTAATGTAATGTTGGAGTTATTATTTAAATTACAGTACTAATACCAAGGTTGTGGGGTAGCATGTTGTGTTCTGATCTACAGAGCCAGACAGTAAGAGACCACTTGTGCCACAATGAAGAATATAAAAAACTCAAAATATCCAGAGCAGAACATAGGTAACAAAGAATCTGACCAACAGCTAGTCAGAGACAGGAACAAATAACATAGCAGGGACTCATCTGTCCAGCTTTCAAAAGGTACACCATGTAAGCTTTTTTGATGGACTATCTCTACACTCATTTTTGCAACCAAAAAAATTTTTAAAAGCTTAAAAGCAGCTCCCAAGAAAAGAAGAAGTAGCTCCAGCGAGGTGTGCCATGGGTGGACACATAAATTGTGTCTATGCTGCCCCTGAGCCCAGACAGCCAAATTCCCCAGAGGGTCGATGTCCTCTGGGTGCTGTCGCCTGGGTGCTCAAAGCTTGTTCCAGTACTTTCTGTATCAAACAACAGGATCACAGCAAATGTGGAGATGCAAAACTATCCTTTTATTGAGAATAAAGCAAAAGTAATGCTTTGGGAGCCTGTGACTTTCACTCATAATGTATTTGAAGCAAGTTGCCTGAGATGCAGCCAAGCCACATACTGTCAGATCAGTCTACACTGCAACTTCTAGTCCAAATGTCTGCATGGCAAAAATAGGTTTAGCTGTGTTAAACTTTGGACTAGATGAGTTTCCCTCCTTCTGGCATGTACCAAAATGAGCTCTCTTTGGTACTCGTACCACTCTGGCACACATGTTCCTACATAGTCTGGTTATTCACACCCATGTTCAGGGTCCTGGAAAAGCTTGCTCAGCTTGTGTTACCTCCTTTTCATTTCAGTGACACTGCTTTGGATGCCCAGACTGCCCTTGATAATTGTACACCTTGCAATATATAATGGAAACATCTTGTATAGGTGACCTTTATGTGTTTAAATGACCAAGGTATGGCTAGTTCGAAGGAACACTGTACACTGCCATTAGTTCTTGCTGCAATCTTAAGGACTCTTGTGGAGTCGGGTACTACTTATTCTAAGAAAAGGTATCTGATCTGATCCTAAACAGGTAACTACTCAAAAAGCAAGAGAACTCTTTTATTTAATCAAACACTTTTCTAGAGAAAAGGAGAAACTGAAGGAGCAGAAGAGAAGAAGGGGAGTGAGAATATGCCTAAGAACATGTTCTAGTGGTTTCAGTCCTTGGTTTAAGTCAATGTCTCCCATCTCCTTGAAAATGCCATTGGTATGCAGCCACTGAATTTTAAGTGCAGATCTCTGAGGTGCCTGTACAATTCACTCATATGTTGTGGAGGTTTTTCTGATTACAAAGGGTACAAAGAAAGAGAAGGAGAAACTATATTTCAAAAGATTACATGTTTTAATCACTATCACTTTCTATTGTTCAAGATTACACTTTAATTAAATTAGTGTTTCACTTTCAAGTACATGAGAGTGTTTGAAATATTTTAAGGGCACTTCTTTTAGCTTCTAACAACTAGACGTTGCTGCCACCACTGGACTATTATTCAGAAGGAACACGAACCAGAGATATTCTGACCTCAGCAGTTAGTTTGCTTTACTGACAGGCATATAGTTAAGTGTACATTAAATAATGGAATGCTTATTTTTCATCATTGCCATGATTAATTGAGGAAATTAAGGAAAACTCAAGAAATGCTAGCCAAAATTTTCCAGTCATCCTTTTAGCTGTAGTAGAGCTAACAAAGTACATTACAGTGAAGTCAGTACTTCAATATATTCTCAATAAAATATTTTCTCTTTTTTTTTTTGAGACAATTCTTATTAAAGGATTGTCATTGTTTTTATCTTCTTGCTTGTAAACAAAGTAGAAAACAAATTCCTTACCTGACATGTTTTTGCATTTAACAAGACATTAAAAACAATTTAGAATCATAGAATCATTTAGGTCATAAAAGATCTCCAAGAGCATCAAGTCCAATCCTTAACCTAGAACTGCCATGCTCCCCAGTAAGCCCTGTCCCTAAGTGCCACATCCACATACCTTTTAAATACCTCCAGGGATGTTGACTACTGTTCCAATGCTTGAAAATCCTTTCAGTGAAAAAATTTTTCCTACTACTGAATCTAAAACTCCCTGGTCCAACTTGAGGTCACTTACTCTCTTTCTGTCATTTGTTCCCTGGGAGAGGGGACCAACCCACACCTTGCTACAACCTCCTTTCAGGGAGCTGAAGAGAGTGATAAGGTCTCCCCTGAGCCTCCTTTTCTCCAGTTCCCTGAGCTGATCCTCATAAGATCTGTGCTCCAGACCTTTCCCTTCTCTGGACCTTCTCAAGCACCTCATTGCCTTATTTTTAGTGAGGGACCCAAAACTGAACACAGGATTCGAGGTGTGGCTACATCAATGCCAAGTATGGGGGACAATTGCTTTCCCGGTCCTGCTGGCCAAACTCTTGCTGATACAGGCCAGGATGCCATTGGCCTTCTTGGCCACCTGGGCACATGCTGGCTCATGTTCAGCTGCTGTCAACCAGCACCCCCAGGTCCTTTTCTACTGAGCCAATTTCCAGTCACTCCTCCCTCAGCCTGTAGTGATGCTTTGGCTGTTGTGACCAAAGTGAAGGACCTGACACTTTGCCTTGTTGAACCTCATACAGCTGGCCTCAGTACATCAATCCAATCTGTCCAGATTCTTCTGCAGAGCCTTCCCACCCTCCACAGATCAAGGCTCCCATCCAACTTGGTGTCGTTTATTAACTGACTTACCCCTCATCCAGATCACCAATAAATTTATTAGACAGAACAGGCCCTAATCCTGATCCTTAGGGAACCCCACTAGTCACCAGCTGCCAACTGGATGTAACTCCATTCACCATCACTCCCTGGCTCCAGACATGCAGCCAATTTAGCCCAGTGAAGAGACTACCTGCTCAAGCCATGAGCAGCCAGTTTCTCTGGGAAAATTTTGTGGAAAAAGGAGTCAAGGGCTTTACTAAAGGCCAAGTAGACAACATCCACAGCCTTTCTCTCATCCACTAAGTGGGACACCTTGTCACAGAAGGAGATCAGGTTGGTCAAGCAGGACCAACTTTTGATAAACCCATGTGGGCAGCCCTTGGTCACCTGGTTGTCCTGTATATGCCATGTGATGGTACTCAGGATGATCTGCTCCATGACCTTCCCTAGCACTGAGGTCAGGTTCACAGGGCTGTAGTTCCCTGAATTCTCCTTCCAGCCTTCTTTGTAGTTGGATGGCACATTCACTGACTTTCAGTCAAGTGGAACTGCCCTGGTTAGGCAGAAGTGCTGGTAAATGATGGAAAGTGGCTCAGTGAGCACTTCTGCCAGCTCCTGCAGTACTCTTTGGTGGATCCCACCCAGCCCCATAGACTTGTGTGTGTCTAAGTGGTGTAGTAAGTCACTGACCATTTCCCTTTGGATTTATGGGAGCTTCATTCTGTTCCCTGTCCCTGTCTACCAGTACAGGGAATAAACCACAGTGTGTGGTGGGTTTACAGGACTGCTTAAATTGAAGCAGTCCAGACGGCTCTGCTAGTTAATAAAACTCAACCCACTTGTAAACTCCTGCTCAGCTGAATTTTTGAGTCATCTGGCAACACATAGCCATACTATCTCAAACATAATGGCTCCAATACATCACAGGAAAATGGCATTTTTTAATAGATGGTACAGCAACAGCAGATCCTCACTATTTTTCAGATAATACATATTTCTTACGTATTTCTTAAATATTTTCCTACCTATTCCATAAAAAAATGTCCTATCTTTATTATTACTATAACAACTACTCCAAAAATACCGTGGAAAAAAAAGTCTACCTCACTTCTGTGTCAAGTAATTCAGATTAAATCTGTGACCAGGCTCTTCATTTTCATCAAACTCTGTGTGCAGGTGGTTCTCATTGAATTCAATATGATCCCAAAGAATGCAGCAGAGGACTGAATTTGGCCTCTATCAGCTAGCCTAAATATATGATACTGTATTGGAAAGATATGGTACCCCTTTGGTTTATGAGTCTGCTTATTATCAGTCTTTGGGAAAGAAAAGATGGTTAAATTTAGATTTCCACAGAATGTTTTGATTTAAGCAAAGGAATTCAGTGACCACCAGCTTGGAACATCCTTCTGGTGTCAGAAGTAAGCAGTAAGCAGATTCGAAAAAGCTGTGCACATACACTTAATTGATTAAAGGGGAGAGCAAAGAGAATGTCAGCCCTCCAGGTTTAGATGAGGATCAGGTGGTTTCAAGCTGAAAAGAAACAGGGACCCTTGTTATGTTTTAAGCAAGATTCTGGGAACCTCCATGGTTCCAGGCATCCTGCATTGCTCTATAATGCAGGACGAAAAAACATCTACAAAAACACTTGGTACCATTTTTCTCACTCACTCATTCTGATGGGATGTGAAATCTCCCACATTTCCCCTCTTTGAACAAACTGCCTCAAAACAATTATTCTAATTTAGCATTAGGTAAATATCAACTGAGGAATACAGTAACATTGGGCCACAACACCTTATAGGGCTGGACATCGCAATGCTTTGACAGGAAGATCCGTATCCTTGAAAGCAGTTTTTAATTATTTAAATTCTATACTAAATTAATAAATAATCCTCCAGGAAATAAATAAATAAGCAATAGACAAAAAGATAAATAAAAGCATATGTGAAAAAAGTACACTAAAAGAGTCAGAATGATTGGCAGTGCCATCAGCAAACCCTAGATCTGGGAGGATTAGTGCTAGCAGCCAGAGATTCCTCTCTTATTCCTGTCCCAACACTTGGCAGCTTGTGCTGCCGCCTGGCTGAATTTCTTCCTTCACACTTCTGCCCTGTAGGGTTAGAAGATTCCAGCTTGCTCACAACTCCCACTGCAGGGACTTATGCAGATGGAAAATTAATATTCCACTGTGTTTGGCCCTCTGATCATTTTGCTAACACGGAAATAATCTGCCAAGTTTACCTCAGAAAATGTACTGAACTAGGGGTCCAGGAACTGAGGAGAATACATTGCTCTCCTATAACACAGCCAGAAATGCTGTACCATAACTTGACTTGGTGGTCAAGTGAATTACTTTCAATAAATAATGGATTTGGGGGCGGGGGGGGGTGGGTTGGAAGACTATTTCAACTGAAAGTGATTCTCCAAAGTGAATCAGATTTGGCAAATTTGGATTGGAGCAAAAAATAGAAGAAAAAATTTTTAAAATTACAAATTTTCTCATCTAAGTCTTTCTGAAAGAAAAGGGTAAAGAGAGGCTACATTAATGATGGAGATTTAGAACGATTCACGAATCAGAGGAGGCATATGCCTTACAGGTTCGGATAATATTAACCAGTGTATGAAGATAACACTCAAATCTTCCCATTGCCTCATTCAGTGTGTGAGCTTAAAATGTGTCCTTTGACGTAGCAGAGCACATAACCAGCCTAGCAAACACATGGGCTTTTCAGTGGAAAGTTGTTCTGCTTTGCATGTCAAATGGGAGCCACCAGGTGTGCAGTCAAACAACGATGTTTCTCTCTCCACTGTCTGCACTATAAACTTCTAGTCTTTTTCTTCCCCCAATCCATATTTATTTCAAGTGCAGATTTCAGTAGGACAGTAAAGTAGGACCTCTCTCAAGGTTCCTAGTATTTAGTTACAGGAATTTAATTCCCTGGTGGAAAGTCCTAACGCAGAGCCCAGATCTGATGAGCTAGATGAAAGTGATTTAAATGCATGTGTGCCTCCTTCACCACCAGCTTCTACATTTAACACTAGCATTTGTATCTAAAGGAGAGCAAACTAGTCTTCCTCTGATCTATGGAATTTCTCCCACTTTGACTGATTGTTAGCCCAGCTTCCACAGGAGTGATAGAAGTTTCCTCCATTCAGACATTGCTCATGCAGCTGCACTCAGGTCTCCCAGTTGCCTTGAACTGTGGGTTGTTGCACAAAAGGTGGACATCTCCATGGGCTGTGCTTCTGAATAGAAGAGGATGTGTCTGCTTTGTACTGTGTGGCTCTCAAAACCAGAGCACCATAGAACCAACTCCCAAAAAGGTTGTTTTCCAACTGCTTTTCTCTCTTCTTTTCCTTTAATGAAGGAATTCAAAATAGTTGTCTTGTTATCCTACCAACTTAGAAATTGAGAATCATGACATGCACTTTAATGAAAGTGAAATGCACCTTAATGAAAGTGATCCACTTTGAAAGGTACTTTTGGCTATAACACCTCATAAGAAGCTAAATAACTTCATATCTGAAGAAAAAAGTTTATACTGAAGTCGGCTATATATAGCAGAGTTGTATTTGAAAGAGATACACAGTCTCTGCTCTGTGGCAAGGATTATCTTTGGCTGATACTATCTGGTTTGTGTAAAACAAACCTGATATTACAGTGTGCATAGTTTAGTCTATCGAATTTCCTCTTTTGTTAGTATTAATGTCACTATCAGATTCCTCATGAATTTGACATAGGCGGATTTTAAAAAGGAAGTTGCATCTAAGTGTTCCTGTGTGTGGATAAAAGTAAGAATTATTTCTTCCCATTGTATATTTATCATATCACGATTCCTCTTTCTTTCTCCTGTCTGTTTTAACTGCCAAACTGTCCAATATTTCATGTATTTTCCATTCTTTAAAAAAAAAAAACCTCAGCTATACAAAGTTACATTGTCCACTCCTCGGTCTTGTTACAACAAGCTGAAATGCTGCACAGAATATTTTTACACTCTCATAGATTCAGCAGCTCCAGTTTTGGAGATGTTACCATAAACATTTTCTTAAAATCCACATTTATTTACTGAGAGCAGCATTTTACATACACAAACAGAAATCTTTAGGAATATTGGTATATTTCAATGTAAATTCAAGTGAAATCAGGTATAAAATATGGAAATGTAGTTCTTTGTAAAGGAGATTTTCTGATGTGAGACTGAAGCAGGCAAGCTGAAAATGCAGGGCTGTAATACACATTTAGAGCACCTGCTCCCTGGGACCACAGGGGCAGCAGTTCCTTAATTCCCACAATGTGTGGCAGAGCTCTGAGTCAGTTCTTTGCACAAAGGAACACGAGGAACATACTCTTTTGAGTACTGAGTGCTTGATACCCAAATAGGTTTCAGGATTTTGAGAAAAGAGGAAATTCCTGTAAAGATTTTGTGGAGATTTTAGAAAACAGTTTCATGAGAAGCCCCCAATGAAACCAGAAGACTCTGAGAGAGCCCATAGGGAAACTGCTCCCCCCAGTCTGGGGCATTTTCTTATTTCTGTCCCCAGCACCAAAAATTATATATATTAAAATACGTGTGTGTGTGTATACATATATATTTAAAGCAAGATACTTGCTAAAATTTGGTTTGGAGCACAGTTAAGTGAGTGTTTAAACTGGAAAAGAGGAGATGGCAACTTCTGTCAGAGGCGATAGTGAGGAATTGGGCCTGTTCTAACCACCTAGCATGTGTCAGCTGCTGAAATCTTTGAAACTCATTTTCAGTGACAATGTTACAGAGCATTATAACTATCTATAGATTTGTATAATACAGAGCTTTATAGAAAGACCATGTACACTGCCATCAGGTGCTCAAAATTAATCCATATCTTAGTTCACAGGCTTTTTTCAATCCATGACCTCATGCTAGGAGGGAAATACAGAAGAAAAAACAGAGGAGATTAATTTCTATATATTACTAGGGATAATCAGGATCCTCACAAGCCTTTCACTAAAATTCATGTGCTAATTTTGGTTTTGGTAGTCTTCCAGAAACCTTTTTTCCAACAGAAATAAAATTTCAACAAGAAATCAAAACTGTTCTAAAAGGGCTAAAAATACACTGTATTTTCTCTAGACTACAGCATAACCTTATTTCTCTTTTACAAATTTAACATCAGGAATTCTAAAGTTTTATTTGTAAAAGGCAATCCTTTTGCTTCTATTTTAAGTGGAAAAGTGATAAACATTTACTTATTATCAGGCATATCTGCTTATAGACTGAAGAGGAACTTTAGAGTCTATTTGACAGTCTTACCGAGAATAAATGTGCTGACAGAATATTGTCTTTGTATCTGCACCAGAAAAACACCTGCTGATCTGTCAATTAGAATGAAGCATCAGAGTCTGGTCTGGGAAGTCTAGTAAAGTAACAAAATACATTTGAGTTCCAGAAAAAAATAGCTTGGGATCTGAATCTTCTATTTTCCCTTTTTTCTCCTTCTTTGGTTAAATGCTGCCTAAGAAAAGCCCAAGATCCTCAGCTGGCTGTTGCCGACTTGATGGCAGGAGAGATCAGTTCTCACTGCCCTCAGTGGTACATATAAAACTTATTCTGATTTTTAATCACCCTATGTATGTACAGATATACACATAAATTGTTCAGTGAGCAGTGGGATGAACTAGATGTTTTTGCTCATGTATTTCCACTCCACATGTCCCTTCGCAGTCCCCTGAGAGCCCCAACTCTTTGGTCAGCAAAGCAGCAGCAGGTGCTGTCCTGCAAACAACAGTGTATGCAAACTGGTCACCTGCAGTCCCTTCAAACATTACAGAGATGGATTACAATGGCTTTTCATTTGGTAGCAGCCCTTATTTGGGTCTCTCTTGCCTTCACAGCCATCACTTTCTGCAAAATGTGTAGGAAGTTTGGGGTTCTGGGTCCTCTGGCTTGTTAGTTTTGGTTGTCACGTAGCAACCAGTTCAAAAATTATTACAGAGGAGGAACGAGCAAGACATATGGACATGCCCTTCACCATGTGATGGCCTAAGCCTCATTCCTCTCAGAAACTAAACTAAACTCATGCACATATGTGTATATATTTAAGTTAGGGAAAATACTAACGCAGTTATCTCATTTTAAATATACAGATTATAAAAACTGCTGAAGAACAGTTCAAACAGAAAAGCATGGGATTTTATGTGATACTTTTTTAGCCATTGCATAGTTTAAACAAAGCAGTCATGGCACTTGTCATTTCAGTTACATGAAAGTGTAGCACACGCAAAGCATAGATTCAGGCAGTTCAAGATCCTAATTCAAGCTAACAGTAACCTTGTGAAGGGAGGCTAATGCTTGCTTCTCAGTTTTACTCTGTGTCTTTAAAAGTGTGGCTGCAACAGGCTCAAACTGATATGTGAAGCCTGAAGTGTGTTTTGGAACTCTATCAAATGATGTGAAACAATAAACTCATGAAAGCAGTAATGCCATTAAAAAATCAGTTTCAGGTACCTTGTCATCCAAGGAGTTAAAGGTAGCAATGAATCCAAGAAGGATTTTGCTTTTTGACAACTCTGGAAAAATAACCATAGATTTTTATAGAAACCATAAAACAGTATGATGAACTATTTTTTTAGGTGTTCTTGGACCAACTCTTACACTGCTGTAACAAAAAATCCTTTAAAAGCAAACAGAAGCTTTTTTAGGGGTACAGCAGGAAAGCATTGGTCCTCAGCCTGTCTTTTAGGAAAAGCCTGATGCCCTAGTAATAGCTGCATTCACAAATTTGTAGTAGAACAGTATTTAGATTTCCATAAAAGATACTCTGAAGAGTGGCAGACAGCCCCAAAGCTGCAGAATACCTGCTAGTTAGCAAGCCTTGATTCCCGTCTCTCCTGCTCAAGTGTCTCAGTGTTATGTAACAGGAGAAGGGAATGTTCCTCTCTTTTGGCAAAGGACACTGAACCCAGCAATTTGTCTTGATGGCACTGAGCAGAGCGCATGAAACTAAGTGAGTTATTGCAGCCTGCGGTTTCAGGAACTGGTTTAAAGATAGCCTCCAAATTATCAAAATTTACATAAAGAAAGACATCTGACTATGGCCATGAAATACTTCTACCAAGTTTGGAAAGCAAAACTCAAGCAATGAATGGTCTATGTCATAAATGAATTTTTTGGCTGCATGAACAGGCCAGCAAAGAAAGAACATTGAATAAGCAAAGGTTTTAATATTCTGACAATTATAAACAGTCCTTTGTTTTTTCTTTTTCTCTTACATGCACGAGGGTGTGGGCTGGAGAAGCCATATATTCATAAAACATCTGGTGTTCAGCTTGTCATTATAATCAATCAGTCTTTTTATTTTATTTTTCCAATGCTGCAGAAAAAAATAAAAGGACTTGGACTGCTTAATTAAAGAACCAAAGCCTCTTCCTTCTGGATACGAGGCAGCGGGATATGGGTCACAGTCAATTATTTGCAAGATTTTTCTTAAAGGAGGGAAGTCCTCATGGTTGGAAAGAACAGTTTTTTGTGGTTTTAGTATCTTAGGGTAAAAACTGTTGCACAGATCATCTCCAAAGCAATTATCTCACAGGACAGAGAATGGCATTGCTGATTAACTGTTTTAAGAAATTTACAGTGAATAGTCCTGATTTAGAGGGACTATATGTAGTGGGAAAATGAGACTTTAGCTTTTATTCCCTACAATTATAAACGTAGTAATAATACAAGCATGCATAGTCATATAAACATACATAAAAGCTAATTAAGCATACATAGTAATAACACTTTCACATAACTGCAATACTTCCTAGCTCCCATCATTTGCAATAAGGCATTACAGCTTCCCCAAATGATTTATATCCTGCTAGCACTAAGTTTGAAACCTCATTTAGCAGCTAGTTACTCCATTTGGTAGTGGTGGTATCTTTTTGCACCTTAAAACTAGAGGGGCACATTTGCAAAAGCATTTTTCAGCCTACCATCCCTGCAGAGGACAGAGAAGTTATTGTCTGCAGGATCTTTGAAAATCGGATTCTGTTTCTGAAAGTTTAGTTAGTGACACTGCCTTCTATCTGCATTCTTCTCTGTCATTCTAGTGTCACTCATGTGGAGGGGGGACACGCAACTGCTTAGCACCTACATCCCAAGTGTCCCTTAACTTTCAGAACTTTGGACCCTGAGAAAAGTAAAAATAAATACTGAGAATTAAATTACTTATCCACCACACCTCCTTCAATATGTGCCAGTAAGATGTGTCACGTGTATGTGTGTGTTTATGCTTCCACACTGACCTAACTACGTGCTTACCATTAATATGCCACACCTACAAATGACCTGAACCTCTCTTAGGTACCAGAAGAAACCTTATGGGAGACTCTTGGGCATCTCATGTGACAACAGATACCCACTCTTAGGTAATTGAGTCCTCTTCTAGCTCTTCACTTCCCCACTGACAGGGAAAGAAGCTTAGTTCTCTAGTTTACATGCAGAAACTAATAAATTACCCAAAATTATGTGTCTCAATCTGAGGGTGAACCCTAGTCAGCCAGTGTGATTTCAGTGCTCATTGGACTTCACTGACCAATTTTGGTGACTTGGAGCTTGTCTCTGTCAGTGACTGAGTGAACTTGGAAGCAGAGTCAGTGATCATAGGAATTATAGATGCAAAGTGTGATTAGCAAACATTTTTGCATTTGTGTAAATAGGACGTAGCACACATTTTCACATGTAAAATAAAACTTTGAAACTCAAAAATGTCTTTGAGTTCTTTCATCTCTCTTTGAAAGCCTTTTTCCCCCCCAAGGTTCATCTCTCATAAACATCTTAAAACACCACAAGCAAACAAATAAGATAACTCACTGATGAAATGACTCGCCACATAAGCACCCTCACTCTGCAGGAAACCTCGTCATGACTTTGCCGTGCCTACACATTAATGAAAAAATCTTGTGTTTTGTAAATAAGCTCTGCAAAGTCTGGTGGAAAAGTGCTTTCTTCCTTGTTTCATCAATAAAGTTACTATGTGACTTTTAAAAAATTCCACTGCACTAGGAAAATTTCTGTTTCCTTTTATGTCCAGATTTAGCAAGTTTTTCAAAGCCCTTCTTATTAAGAAAAGTTGTGGCTGGAAACATGGATAAGTAGCTACAACGATTCCAGAAGCTATAAATATTCAGGTTATGATATTCAAGAAATTATCCTCTCTGAGGTGGGCTTTATTGTCTCCTAGGGCCCACCTGCAGCTAGGTAAGGGCCTCCCAAAGTGAAGTGGATGGCCCTAAATGATCATAGGTGGTTTTTAAAAAATAAACATAAAATTAGTTTCACACCTACTTAGACAGTTTAGAATTTTAATGTGCAAAGTCTGCCAGGGCTTTGCAGTGAAATAAGGCCATGCATTCAAGCTCCCTGAAGCCAATCAGAAAGCCAGGCTGAGTACTACCCATTTTGCAATTAGGAATCACTGCTCCATTCTAGAGCACATCACTAACGAAAAAACTGTTACTTTGATCACATTTTAACATTTAGACACTCAGAAAAATCCCTAACAATATTTGAAAAAGAACGTACTAGCCTCAGAAACACCAAGAGATGAGATCTGTTTCATGTCAATGCACGCAATCTAGCACGTAGCAGGCTTTTCCAAATTTTTCTGAACGTGCACCCCCACCACCCCTCCTCCTTCCTGCTGAGAGGCTCCCTCTAGGCATATTTTGATACATTTATAGTTTTACTTGTGACTTTTGGATGTCTGGTAGCCCTGGCACAGGTCAAAAGCTTTATACCTGGAGTTGCCAGCCATATGACAGGTCAGTCCCGTCTCCTCCGAGGTGTCCTGTCTGACCACCCACCTTCCCCTGACATTTCCAGGGAGCAGCAGCCGACAGGCAGCCCAAGCACTGCCCCCTGTGCTGCACGTGCAGCCCGTCCAGCAGGTCCTGCATTTATCTTGGATTTATTCCACATCTGCCAGACACCCCTTACACACATCTCTAGTTTGGAAAAGCTCTAGGTATGACTGAGCTTTAGTCAAACCAGTCATTGCATTTAGAGGAGGGATGGAGAGAGGTATGTTTCACTGGTTTAAATCAGCTTTTCCTTATGTCATTCAACACTCGACAGTGCTGCTTCTTACTGGAGCCTTGGTATTCTGAGTGATTTAACTCTACCACCTCTATTTCACCTTTGAAGGAGCATGACGAGGTAGCCTGGGACTGTGCAGTTTTCCTGTATTGCCTGTGGATCCTAAAGAGGGAGCAGCCTTCACTGTAGTTGGCATTTGTTTGCATTTGTATGAAAGGATATTTATGCATCCTAAAAAAGCCTTGCCAATTAATTCTGCATTGTTTTAGTTTGTTTTTGCCATTTGCTTACAGTGACTCTTAAGTCCCAAACAATATGAATTTAAGATACCAGGATAATTCTGTTGCTGTTTTTTAGGAGTGCATTTTGTATTAATGGAATTCATTCCCACGAAGTTCCTGCCCAGTACCGCATTTTTAATGTCCTTATAATTAAATTCATTAAAGAACTACAGTGCCTAAATGCACCTACAGTTAATTCCAGTTAACTTAGTCAGTCAGTGAGGGATGGGTGTCTTAGGAGGACTCCACCACGGCCACCATATTATTCATATAGGGAAACAATTTAGGAAAGAATATATAATAATTTAGGAAAAAGAAATTAAAATTCTTACACTGCCAGACAATCTTGGCACTCCCCCATACACTCCCAATTACCATAAACAAGATAACTCATAAGCACTAATTAGCTCTCTGGCTTTCTTTTGAAATGAAACAACAGGTTCTCTGTGACATCAGGCTTGTGAGCCATTCCAGGCAGACACAAATTGGGGATCACTCCCACCAGCCCACCACCTCTACAGCCCTGGCTGCAGTGACGTGGCTGTTTTGCACCAGCTCGAACAAATGCCTTTTGCTGTGTAGACACAGTCTCTGAGGACAAAGGTGTCCCTGAAACATTTCCTCTCTTTGTCCCTTATCTGATCCCGGCTATTTGGAGTCTGTGAGCCAGAATTATTTCCAGATTTTCCTTACTAAGCTTCTGCTGATGATAACGATAACACCACTTTTATGTAATAGCCTATATCCAGGTCCAGGGCAGCTAATTTAAGCATCCAGCTCTAGGGCACCTGGTGCGTATCCCCATCCCTGAGCAACACAGTCCTGCTAAATGATGTAACATGCTTCCCTCTTCTCTCAGTGAAGAGGTACATGTGTCTGTGAAGAACTCCAGAAGATAAACCAAGTACCCTAGGCAGGTATTTCTCTATGCAGACTGAACAAAGAGTCATTGTAAATAGTGTGTGGCTCCTTCCCAACTGAAACCCAGGTCATCTCCCATTCTTCCAAGAAGAGGACCCGCATTCAGAAAGATAAGTATTTTTTGCAGAGCAGTGGAATTGTTAGAACATGTGCAGCATCAAGACTCAACTCATGATAAAACACTTGTGAAAGCATCCCCTGTTTCATCATAATGATCCAGCTAAAAAGAGAAGGTTTAAATAGAACAGATTAAAGTGCTAGTTGTCCTTTCTAGCTTGCCTACACTAGCAATCACACCACTATAATTTCTGCAGGGGATAGAACAGCATTAGCACTGTAAAGGAAATGTAAAATTACTTCAGAAGCCATGATTTTAATTACAGTCAGTGGAATGGGGAAGAGGGCAGAGTAGGAAAAAAAATACAAAGGGAGTATAAATAACATTGCCTCTTAGGACAGTACTATTTATCTTACTCTGGGTATAAAGTTGCTTTATTTTCTTAACTTCCTGCTTTGGAAAGCAGCCACTAAATTAAAAGGAAATGTGGTTTTGTAATGCAAGGAAGATTTTTTTTCTCTAAATTATAAAACTGGAGAACCCAAAGCAATGACTAATTTAAAAACCAAGCTGGAGAAAGATTTAGCTGATTCTAAATTATTTTAAAGAAAAGGGGGGAAAAGAAATAAGGAAGGAATTCCTTTCCAAATAAAAGGAATTCAAATTAATAGTGATTATTAGGAACAGTTTCCCTTTCTCATATATTCAGTTTTTGACTGGTTTTGCCTTTTTCACATTCAAAGTTGTCACTGAGGAAAATAACACTGAAACTGATATCTACTCATAATGTAAAGCGCTACTCATTTTCAGTAAGGATGTCATTACTCCCTAAATAGACACATTGAAAAAGAAGCAAAGAAGACAAAAGATTTTAAAATCAATTCCCTAAAGAAAATATATGTCTGTGATTAATGGATAAGTGTGTGATAGGTTTGTTTAAACACATAGCCCTGTTGTGGCTGTAGTCACCACAGGATAGCCCAGTGGGTGCCTGGCTTCCATGCCAGAAGCAAATTCCCCATGAACCCTGGGCTGTGTTTCCCAGCACCAAGTGGACATGTTTGGTACCTCAGGGCACCTCAAATTGCTCCAAATGCCTTTGTTTGAAACTGGACTTCTCCCACAGGGTCATCATTCCCCATCCTTATTTTTGAAAGCACTATTTAACTTCTTCCTTGAAACGCAGTATTTTATTTGTACCTCGGGCCCATTCAACACACAATATTCTAGTGTTATGATAGCACAAGTAACAGCTGTGTCTCTGCTGATAAATCAAAACCCATTTGACACTGATTGGTCTGGGCCCCCCGAGGAAATTTGTCTTGGAGACAGGTAGTTGGAGCAGTCCAAAACACAGTCAAAGAGGCAGTCGTTAAGCAGGGTGGATCATCACAGGTCCTGCATTTAAACCCCCACCGTAACCTCTCCACTGGAGCACCCACACCCACCCACACACACACAAGACCGAAAGACTTCAAAATTTGTGTGAAGCTTCATGAAGTCCTACTGCAGTAGTGGGTTGTCATATCTCCTTATTAAAATTCTGGTCTGCCATGATGGTGAAATTCTAAAGCTCTTTGATCCATAGAGCACTAAAATCAGATTGTCATGAAGGAACAGATGTTTCCTCTCTGAAAGGCAGAGAGATGTTTTGGTTTAGAGTAGACATGAAGCAGACTTCAGGAAAGAGGAAGAAAGAAATAACACCTTTCCTTGTCTACCTCTGTAGTCAGTGGAGAAGGACAAGTCTGCTGAAGGGATGTCCAGCCCTGCCATCCACCCATGGTTTAGTACATATTGCACACACACCTCAAGAAGCCTGTCTCTCGCCAATCAGTAAACCAGAGAGCTGACCTTTGGATGAATAAAACAGGTGCGAGAGTTCCCACATGACTAAACTTGTCTTTTGATGAAATTGCCTGAAATGTTTAGATCAGATGAGACTGACAGAAGCAAATATCCCAGTGGATCTGGGCCTTTGTAGATGCTGCACTGGGTGAGGAGTGGACCATGCCCTATAGAGATGGCTCCAGACAGCTCCAACCAACCAACTGCAGTGCACAGCTGAGCCCTGTAGCCAAGGTGGTGGCACCTCACGGACAACATATTTAAGAATGGTGGAAAAAAACACAGAACTCCAGAGAGCAGAGAAGGAAATGAAAAAAGGGAGAAACAACAGAGGTAATGCCAAGGTCAGAGGAGGGGAGGACATCCCCCAGAGATTTCCCTGCAGTTGGCTCCCCAAGGAGACCATGGTCTGGCAGGTATTTCCCTGCAACACACTTGAACAGGCTCCTGAAAGGAACTGCAGCCCTTGGAAACTGCAGCTGGATGAAGGAAAAGTCTGAGGAGTAAAGAATGACAGGAAGGAGCTGTCCCCCATCCCCTTGTAAAACTCCTGGGAAAGGAGGTAGAGGAGCTGGGAATTGAGGAGTGAAACTGAACCTGAGAGGAGGGGGAAGGTGTATTAGTTTCAGTCTTTCTCACCATTCTGTTCTTTCCAACTGGCAGTAAATAAAATTAATTTTCTCCGTGTTGAATCTGTTTTGTGCATAAAAGTAACTGGTGAGTGATCTCCCTGCCCTTATCTGAGACCATGAACTTTTCCATCCTATTTTCTCCCCCCTTGTCCTGTTGAGGAGGGGGTGTGAGAGACAGGCTTGGTGGGTGTCTGGTAGGTCAGCCTACCACTGGAAGTTAAAGTGTTCATATCTGTCATAAAACATAACTAATTCAGAGTCCTTCAAATTCCCGCTGATCTAGCAACAGAAAGCAAATGGAAAAGCTCCTGCAAGAACATAGATGGAATTCGCATGCACTGTGCTGATTATAAAGGGATAAGATACAGTGCCAGGAGGTGGAGCAATCAAGAGTTGCATCACTCTGCACCAAAACGCTGGCCCAAACCATTAAGTACTTCTTGTTTAACACGGAAAATTTTCTGTAGTTTTAGGAAGAGAACATTATAACCTACTTTCCTCAATATGCTGTAGCTCATCTTCATTTTCATTAGGCCCATTCATGATTGCAAGATAAATAGAAGTGCCATAAATAGAACGGTGTTGGCATAAACATAATTTCTGTACTTGGCACTTAACTTAGGTAAACAACCATGCACTTCCAGTGAGCCTCAAGTTTGGAGCCTCATCATTTCACACTGTCAATGCTGTCTTCTACAGTTAGGCAATTTAAATCTGAGGCAGAGCTGAATTCACTGCTGGGGTTGTCTGCTTTCCTCCACTGATTACAGAATGAGCTTTGCACAAGACTGCTCCTCTGGTGCTCAGGGTGGGGAGTCAGGTCAGGATTTCAGCTGCAGCGTGCCCTTGGGGCACACCCAGATCCTGGCAGGCCAAGCAGATCCCCAGCGCACCACTACTCTGCATGGCAGCAGAGCAGGCTGGCTCTCACACTGTTGACATGGACAGTGGTGAACCACAACGCACCAGCTGACAGCAGGATTTAATCTCTGGGACCTGCAGGAGCACTGCCCGTGGAGTGGGCGGTGCTCCTGGAGTGGGTAGTTTTGCCTCCCACACGAGTCCCAGGAGCCAAGACTTGTACCTTGCACAGAAGAAACCAGTTGCAATTCCTTGCTGCCAGGAACAGAGGGAGACAGATGTCATCTTCACAGCCTGTCAGTAGGTGTGGCCTTGGGTTCACCACGGTTTCCCTCCAGTTCTGTCAGTGATGTTAATTTGAAGTTTTGAATGTTAACACAGAAGTCATTTACAAGTTGGTGTCTCCAAAGCCGGTTTTCAAATGTTACGGTTTGCTGAAATAACAGAATGCACAAAGATTAACGAGTGCAATCCCACACAAGTTTCTCCTAGGAAAAGAAAAACCACAAGCAATTTTAAAGAATAATAAAGATGTAATTCAGAATCTAGGAGTTGGTTGTTTATCATGACTGAAAATTCTATGCTTTAGGTGAATCCATGTGGACATGCCTGGGACAGCCAACAAATTCAATGTGCCTGGGTAGTCTGTGTGGAGTGTCTTGTCTGTGTACAATCAGCTGCAGAACTGGGGACATGAGCAAGACCCAACATTTATTTGCAAAGGAAATCATTTTCTTGCACTAAAAAACAGCCACCCAAAGTGTTAGCAATGCATTTGTGATTTTTACCTTGTTATGTAATACCAGTTTGTGAGTTAACTTCTTCCACAGAGTTTGCAGACTCCTTCAATGGCAGTGCTGTTCCAATTGAAGCATGCAGTGAGTAGTTAATCATTAATTCTTCATGGTTCATATTTGCTGTCTGCCTTACTGCATATAGTTTGATATAGTTCCTTCCAATAGACTTAATGCTTTCATTAGGAGTCACATGCTGGATCTTTATCTGAACTATTATCACAGTCCAGACATAGCATTACAGCCTCCCTTTGTAAGCCAAAGTTACAGAGTTCAGAAAGGCTTAAAACTTAATAAATACTATGGGGTTTATGGTAATGGAACAGCTGCAGTGGCAGACTGACACACACACCCTGACTGAGCCTGCCTAGTTGCTGTAAACAGGTGCACCTAGAGGCTAAAGCTCTTATTTTTTTTATCCATGACACTAATTTCATTGTCAAAGTCTAGCTTGACACTTGTGTGTGTGTTAGGATAATGTAAAGGAATCCAGACACATGTGGTGAATGAAATTCCTGGCTCTTGCAAAGGGAGTGATTTTTTAAATTGAAATTGCAGTTATCATTGTACAGATAAAACAGCCAGCCACTTGTAACAAAAACTAAAAAAATATTTTGTTATTATTGGAAATCACAGGCTGTGTGATATGGGGAGACTGCCCTCAGAATAACAAAAATCACCACAAAGTGGTGTGAATTATGGTACATACTGTTCATTCTAGGTACATTCCAGGAAGCTCTGAACCTTTACTTTAAATTTTCAGACATAGCCTGGGATCAGATTCATATGTGCTTTGGAAAAACTAGCTTCTCACTGTGCTAAAGTGCACAAGTGGGAAGGCAGAGGCATTTGAAAACTTCAGCTCAAGTGCCTTAGATCAGATCACTAGGCCTGTGGCTAACCTACTCAACCACACTAGAAACACTTTCCTCCTCCTCACTGCACATTAATCTGCCTACTTCTTGGAAGATAATCACCACAATCAGGATCAACGGTAAATAATTGCATTTGGCGTTCCCATTTGTTGACACCTTCCATAGGGGATGCAGTGAATTTAATTTATTTTGGATGAATCACCTCTCACACAAAAGTTTTTTTCCTTCCAGCCGCTTTTGGAGAGTCATCACAGGATGTGATGTCCCAAAAAGGGCAAGCGAAATCTAAATAGGTCACTGTGGAACAAAATACTTTTTGCATCCATACAACACTTTCGATAGCCTAATAAGCTCAGCTGAGAAGCAAATTATACGAGTCTGGGTAAAGTTCTGTGTTAATACAGCCATAATGCTTCCCATAACCTAGCAAGAATATCCAGGGTAGTGTGCCATAGATATGTATCCTGAGCCCATGGCTTTTAAATGGGCAAGTTTCCCTTGTTTCAGGTAGTAAAGGACTTTTCCTCATCGATGTGAAAGATCCCATAAAATATAATAGAGATGAAGCCAATATAGGTGTAGAGAAATGTTCTGTGGAAATTAATTTAGAATTAAATCCTTTCTGAAAGTCTGTAAGCCATCCAGTAAAATTCAAAACAGATTACATCTCTGCTTTAGAAATTGATGAGTTGATTGAAAGGTGGCGATTCACTTTAAATTCCATGTGGTTTCCCTCTGGTGACTGGAAATTGTGTAGAAACAGAGGCATGTCTTTTTAGGATTCGTATTCTCCCAGGCAGACACTGAAACCAGAGTTTCCAAAGACAGCATTTGTCACCCCTCTTTTATAGTACATTTCTTGGCTTTTCAACTGGCAGCTGTGACCTGAGCATTTATGGAGATGTCACAATCAGGCTTCCTCTGCTTGATAGCTGGAAAAGCCATCTTTACTTGCCTTCAAGAAATAAAACTTTCCAGACAATTTCCCCATAGTGAGACAAGCTATGGAATTGTAATGTCTCAAAATTGAGTTAGAGATATTTCTAAGAGAATGCTCTTAATAATTGTCAAGCAGAGGTTTTTCACATAAAGGCCAGTGGAGGGTGTCCAGCTGGGTTTGAATTTCCTTGCATTTAAGTCCAAAAATTCTACACATTTTTTAGAAACTAGTCTGTCAAACAGTGGTTGGCTGTCAGATTTGATAAAAGTTAGTTACCACATGTGCTTAGTATATGATCCAAAACAGGAAGCACAGCATCCGATGAAGTAGATGACAAAGTGCCAGCAGCAGATATTTGGAATACGTGCTGCTCAAAGAGAAAAGATATTTTGCCATTGGGCAATAGCTCACAAGTATCAGCTGTAGTTGTCTCCTTTCACTTGGTGCTCTGCAATTCAGATATTTGAATTGCTCTGAGAGCCTTCTCCACACCCCTTGAAATTACTGAAGGAAACAATAGTGATTAATTTCTTCTGCCAGTTTGTCAATGAATGAAGAACATCATTTTGCTTCAACACTTCTCCAGTGTGCACTGCAGATTTACTAATTCAGTATAGGTTGAAATTCGGGGTTATTTCCGACAAATTTTTAAAAAATACATGCTTATTTATCAATCTTTAAATGCTTTTGCCTTCCCCATAACCCCTTTCTCACAAGCCAAGATTATAATTTTTGTGGCATCTTCTGAGTTTGATAAGGCCCGGCAGCTTTCAATGCTTCTCTAATGTCTTATGTGTCCTAAAGTCAGACCCCTGCTCTCTCCCTTATGGGAATTAACATTTTGATTAACATCACACAAGAATGCTCTGGTAAAACTTGTCCCTCCTGTGACTTTCTTTCATCAGTGTTGTAAAAGATTTGTCTGGTACTTTCCATTTCTGTTCAGGACAAAATAAACTATATTAATACATTAGCACGTATACATTGTAGGTATTTTTTGTTTATCCATAATTATTGCTTAGGTATAACAGGGACAAAAGTCCTAGACATAGAAGTGACAAAGAAAGTGAGGGGCCCAACTATGTTTTTATGGATGCCAAGAACTTTGGCTGTTTGGAGAGAACAGGGTCTACACAACTAGAGAAGCCAAAATGCAACTATTTATACTTCTCACCTTTCCTTTGCTGTTCGTTTTTTAAATTTAGAGGGCCTGAATTTGACCACATTCAATTCCTTCTTTTATGTTACCAATGTTTTTATCTTCAGTATTCTCTTGTCTCAAGTTTGCATTTCAGTAAGGATCCATTGTTGGTTTTCTCTGTTATTTCTAGTACTTCCCTTATTTTGTTCCACCTTCCCCTGCTTCTTTTATAGGCCTCATCCAGATCTTTTGTGTCCAAGCCTGTTAAACAGACATACAGCTATGACAGTATAGCACTTAAAAGAATATAACATGTAAATAAGTCTGTTCCCCAGAAATGACTGTATTTCTTTTGGCTGCTCCATGGCATGACAAACCTAGTTCTACTGGTGCCACCTAAAGTGAAGGGTTACTGTATTTGCTTTCTCTGCAGCCAATGTAAACCAGAAGCAAATTAGAACCGTTAGCCATGCTAATGGAACTGGCAATACTCACCCACAGTAGCAACGGGAAAGGCAAGTGCAATGTGTGACAATGCATATGACCCAGCTCCTCTGCAGATCAGTATGTGACTCACAAATTTTGGAGTCATGAAACTGGCAGCAATATAGCCTGGTCAAGGGAAAAACAAACTCCCAAGGAGAGATTATATTACACAGTAAGATTTAGTTTTGAGGCTGGCTTTTATAAATTGCTTTTTTATTTTCCCTCAGTTCCTGCAGGAAGACAGCCTGGCTGCAAGATAAAGAAAAGAATAATAAGAAAATTTATCTTAATTATCCAGAACTACCAGAAAAGTTCCCGTTGATCTGCAGGCTGGATTTTCATCTCTATTTGAGAAGTCAAGCAGACTCTGTTCAGAGGTTCAGCTACCAGATCTAAATGATTACCCCAGAAACAGGCAGCATTTGAAATAAACGGAACAGCTGTCTGTATTGCCTCAGCTATAAAAGGAGCTGAATTTCAAAAAAGAAACACAAATAATGAAGTATTTTTTCTGGCTGTGGTAGGATGCAATTGGGAGCTTTTCCTTTTCAGCCTCCTGGCTCCCCCTGGAGCTTAGACACCACCTGTTCCAAGGAGCTTCTGGGACTGAATGGCTGGAAGGTGGATTTCGTTCTGAAACAAAACCAAAAGGCATGGAGGATGCCATCACTCCAGAGTCAGGAAAGGCTTACTGTTGTTGTCATTTTGATTTTTTGGTGTGTTTTTTGCTTCAAACAGAAGGGTGAATCCAGCTAAATATTATGTGTTTCCTTAGTGCTTGTAGCCTTTTTGGGAAGGGGAGGTTGGTGATTTGCCCTCATGTTTGCATTTTTAAAACTATTTTTAAGAAGTTCGGTGGAATAGTTTTTCTTCTAACAGATAAGGAGTAAGAAACAAACTTGGTAAGAGGTTTTCCACTGAATCTCATTTACACTGAGCTGTTTTGGGTCATCTCACTCATGTGACAATGCCTAGGCCAGTGCAGACACCTGTTTTCTAAGGCACAAAATATAGCCATACAGCAGTTAGTTTTGCAGCTTGACACAAGTATGCATTTTGTCATGATTTTAAATGAAATGAAGCCTTCCTGTTTATAAAGAAATGTTTGGATTATTTCCGGGCTAAGAAGGATTAGAGGGGAATCCTTTTGATCACCTTTCTTCACTTTCAGCTTTCTGCTGACCACGGGGAGAGAGCCTGCATGATACAGGATAGCTTCTGCTGTAAATATAACAAGTGACAAACCGTGACTCCCCCCTTCTTCGTTTCTCACTGACTAAGGTGCAACCTAGGGAACATTTGAGATCCAGAGATGCACTGCTGGGAGTCAGAGTGGCTCCAGTGATGTTCATGGCTATGTGGTTTTTCCAGTTCACTATGAATTTTCAAGGGAGAAATTCCATATTCTGGATGAGGAAGAAGAGATGGCTATCTTGTTTGAACAAAAATAACTTCCGAGTTTCTGTTTAAAAACAGAAATCTCTTTCAAAACAGACATGGATGTTTCATTAAATTATAAACCTAATTTTTAAAGTGTATTAAAAGCGTTAACACAGTGCCTGCTGCCAGAAGAGTCCACTGCAGTGCTGTTGAAGGAAGGAGGACAGCATCGTTATTTATGAGCGTCTGCACTCTCTCAGCCTTTCATGAAACCCTAATTTTATCTGGCAGGTCTTAAGAATCTCTGAGAAACTGAGTCCTTTGTTACTGCTGCATGCATCTAACTTCTGCACCTAAAAAGACATGGGCACTTTTTTTAATAAATAAAGAAGTCCAAACATTCTGACGTTAATGTCACACTACTGTTTTAGGCCCTAAACTTTCAAGCTCCTCTCTCTGGGCAAGCACCAACAAGTGCCCACTTTTGCTCAACTTCCAACTCTGGCTTTTACAATAGTTTTGCTGAGAACAGAATCAGGCCTCAGTCATCTGTTTTCATCGGGGCAAAAACAAGACAAAACAAAACAAACAAAACCCCTTTATTACTCTTTGACAGGAGTAGCACTAAGCCCAAGGGGGTTATTTTTCTTCCATTAACTTTTTCTAACCTCATCCCTCCCTCATTTTTTTTCTCAGATTTATTCCCAAACAGTTCATGCATATGTGTGCCTGTGCCTGTGTGTCTGTCTGTGTGTGCATGTGTGCGTACGTGCACATTTATCCTTGTAATGAAAGGGAATCTATCTGTTCAGATAATTTGCTGTTGTTTGCAACGTGATACAGCTAGTCCTTTTGACTTCAGTGTGAATAAACAGTCTGATCCCATAAAATAGGCCTTTTCTCTCCCGAGAGCTTGTTCCAAAACTGTGGAACCCAGGCTAGCAAAGAACATCTGCAGCCGTTAGTGGAAACCCTAAGAATTCTTGTGAATAAATAGATTGGAAACTAAGCTGGAAATTTCTCAGTGAGATATAAATTTTAAAAAATGAAATCCAGTTGAAGTACCCAGATTCCCTGGGAGAATACAAGTCTAGCCAACCCAAGTCTAAATACATGTGGTAGTGATCACTGTATGCTGTTTCCAGTTTATCATCAAAAACAATCATAGCGAAATTATTGTCATTCAAATTTAGCTTCTAATAAAGAAATGTTACAAACCTCCTTTATAATGAAGATGTTTGTTAGAAAAAGATGAAACAATGCATTTTTAAAAAACTTCCTCTCTTTTGTTTTTTTTTTGCTGTTGTCAGATATCTTAGATAAACTTTAAATTTATCAGTAAAGGCCACCAATGAAGAGCAATAGAGATCAGGTAGATTTAAGGGCTGTAATTCAAATTTTATATTGGTCTGCTTTTTAAAATATTCATGTTGGTAACTCCTTGCAGATCAGACTCAGTGAAAAACTGTTCAAAGGCCAAGATCACTTAACTCTTTAGACTTTCACTTTTATACTCTCTCTTTCCTCAGATGTGCCGTCTTCATTTCATTTGCATGCTCACTCTCACAGTGATTAAGCTAACACAGCCCTTAGAGACTGTCTTCAATTGTTTTGATGTTCACCACTGGCAGAGTGCTATGAAGCAAAACATTCAAGTTATAGAGATTATAAGTTAATAGATATGAGTTACCAGCTTCGTGGGAAATACTTCACCCTTATAAAAAAAAAAAAGGCAATATTGTTTGGCTTGATTTAGTATAGCTTTGGTACGTTGAATAAATCATTTGCAGCTGGCTTAGCCCTGCACATGCTCTGGGGGTGAGGAACACATGCATGTTATCAATTCATTATTTATGCTGCAGCTCGTTACCACTCATGTGCTGGACAGCGACATCACTGTCTACTCTACATCTGAGGGTATAATAGTAATGGCAAGAGATATCAAGCTGTTGGGAAGAAAGCAAAAGCTAGACTGTGGTTGGATTAACATTTGATTGCCTAAACAGTACAGCTTTGAAAGCATGGGAAAATTTGCCGAGTGAGCCTGCTGGATTTTTTTAAAAAACATAAAGCCTGCCAAACTCCCAAACCCAAGGCAAAAAAAAAGAGCTTGTGGAGAACTTTAATTAAAGTAAATGGGGAAATCTCCCCTCCTTCTTCTGACAAAAACATAAATACGTTATTTTGACTCTATGCTCAAACTGGTTCTTTTTCTCTACCCCCCAAAAAAGGTTAAGCAAGGAACACTCACAAGTGTTTTCTAGTGTTCCAGTCCCTATTCCCCTTTTTTTTGCCTATTATGGTGAAAAGGAGAAAGTCTGTTCAAGAGAACACTGGCCCAAATTGTTCCAGAAGACCTAGTGCTTCTCAGAAATATGTGCATGTACCAAGTGTTTACTCAGTTTAGTCTGCTTTGGAGGCAATATGAAGTTTTCCCCCACTCTTTGCTGTATGGATACAGACTGCTGAAGTGACTGTACTAAGGATGCCCTCTACTGAGAAAAAAAGGATAGGAGTCTAAATCTAAGGAGAGCTACAGAGAAACTTCACCAGCTAGTACAAGTAATAAAAGAATGCTTGCTTTCAGGTGTAGAGAACACTGAGCTTTATTTCATTTTTCAATTTGAGAACAGTTCTGGTGAGTGTGTGGACAGACTTGGCTACAGAATTACAAATTATAGGGATCCTAGTAAATTAAACAGGGCATGGGAATGTTCCCAAGCAATTTGTCTTGATCATTGGCATTGTCCAAATGCTGGAAGGGACTCCACACATCTTTGGATGACATCAATTAGCACTTTCCTGAACAAATTCTAGGTGTGACTTGGCAGTTGGTACGGGATAGTGTCCATCTTGAGTAGGGTGGATTTGACCACCTCATCTTGGGTGACCAAGGTGCTTAAATACTACAGATACACATTGCTCTGTACTAGCTGGAATCATGCCAGAAAATGAACCTTGGCAGATTTAAATTATCAATACAGATGAAGCCTTAGAAAACAGGGATACAGGGAGCCTGAAAAGATCAACTGCTTCTTGCAGATGGGGTAGATCGTGCCTGACAAATGCTTAGTGCTCCTGACAGATGTTTGTCCATACAGTTCTCAAAAATCTCTAAGGACAGAGATCCCATAATCACCCCTGGCTGCTCATTAAATTGATAATCGTGCTTGGTTTTATTCAAATCTAACCTAGATACACCCTAGAGCAACGTTAGGCAGCTATTTTTGTGTCCCAGTAGACTAAAGAAAGACTGTGTTTCTTTTCTCTTTGCAGCTACCATTTAAATATTTAGGATAACGATACGTGGTTTCAGTGTTTTCTTCTTAAAGTTAAAAATACCGAATTATTTTAAAGTTTCTTGTGAGTCATGGTCGGCAGATCTCTGAAATCACACACATATATGAGATATTTAAGTCAACATATTGACAACTCACAGAGCATAAGAATTCAGCCAGTAAACTGACTCATCCTCTGTTGTCAATGTAAAGACATACCCAGCTCCCGAGGCTGAGTCATCTCATGCAAAAACAGCTAACTGAGGTATGATGAGCATGTTCTAAAGATACCTATTTCTAACTGCTGACAACAGAATTAGTCCAGTTTTACTAATTCCTAATGAAAGATTTACAGAGAGTTGCTAAAACAAGAGCTGGAGAAAGAGACGTGATCTATTATTGCTAGTGCCAAATCATCTATCAGCAAATCCTGAATTCTTGAAAACCACAACACCTGTGGCATGTTCCTGTAGCAGCCACCACAGGCCCAAGGAGAGACCAACAGCCTCTGGGAAACATGAATAATTTTATTCTTCCTTATATGCTTTTGTGATCAATAGTTTTCTTGCAATCAGCTTGCACATGGGCTGCAGACATTTATGAGAAAGCAGGAAATGCTGTGTATGCTGGACAGGAGGATGTGATCACCACAATGTTTTCGTTCAGAGGAGTCTCCTGAGGGAAAAATAAACATTCTGTCAGAATGCAGTCTACCTGGTCTTTGTGTTATTATACACAGAGTGACATACAAAGGGTAAAGACACTACTGACCGTTTATGAATGAACCCTCAGAGTGACTGGCTTCATTGAACCCATTCTCAGAGAGGTATCCAAAACACATCCTCCAGCATTTTATCCTCTTTTAGCTATGAGCAGGAGACAGATATAACTAGTCATTCTTCCTGGAGCCTGAATATCTACCACAGTAGTAAGAAAAACATTTGTAATGGAAAGCAAAACATTTGTTTTCTCCCCAGAAGGAATGCAATACTGGGAAAATTATTTTTAAAATTATGTTGATCAGATGCATTATTTACCAAGTTTTCTCCACTCTGTCAAAAGGAAGCCCTACTTTACTCCCAATTTCTCTGTCAAAAGTGACCTCTCTCTCTAATGTGGGAGGAGGGAGCCCACCAGCGCTTTTTCATTGACACAACTCCCTTTTCAAGAGTCTTTGAGGTTTTTTCCATGTCTTTTGATCATAGAAAGGATGGAGCCAGACAGGCAAATGCTTCCCATCACTTCATGTCCTAGTCATTATTATCGGAACTCCTTTGAAGCTGAGAACCTGACTCTCTTATCTGTGCCATTGTCTCACCTTTCCTGTTAACTTCTGCAGCCTTTCCTTTTAGAGTTTCCTTTGCCTTCACAAAGCACTCAGATAGGCACCAGAGAAAGCAAAAGCACACAGCCCCTGAAAGAGTGCAGTTTTCCAGAATTGCCACAGAGGCAGTTTCCTGGCATGGAGAAATAGTGGGGGTTTTAAGAGAATCTGCACAAAATATCATAAGAAAGTGATTTCATGGTGACTATGACAAATCACATGGTACATGTTGGATGGCATTCCCTGATTTCACCATGTGCCTGGAAGCTGCAACATACTGGAGTGAGACTGAGGCATCCTCCCACTAGGGCCACTGGTGACAAGGAGCCCTTAGATAAAGCTCAGGTATTTGTAAGTCTTTCTGTGGAAGGATATTCTGTAATCTAAAAGTTATATGTCTAAAGATTGGATTGAAATCATTGCTGAGTTCTGACTTCTACAGTGCAGATTTTTCTGTACTGACATTCTCACCATGGGATACACAAATCTTTAGACTTGTGTGAATAGTTGGTTACCTGGTAAAACAGCAAGGATCAAGACTCAAGTATATATTTTGGACATATTACAAAAATCCTATGCCCTAGTGTATATTACCGTGTCCCGCAGCCGTAGGGAGGAGGAGAGAAGATCCAGCAGGCAGGAATTGTGCAGCAAGATTGATTTATTTAATTATTTTACAAACTCTTTTATAGACTTTTTCTTCATAGTGTAATTGGACAAAGGATCAGCCACCCCTTGGGGGTGATTGGCCAAAATCCTAAAACATCCATTATCAAAATATTTTTCTACTATACCATAAACAAGACTTTTCAAGGCTGCAGGTGTTTGGTTGTTTACATAACTCTGCTACCTCTTCTGTGAGAGAGAAAAGTCTCTCACGGGCTTAGAAAATAGCAAGAAAATCCTTGCTAGCAGCATTTTTGTATCCACATGGACAGATGAGTTTTAAATTACATAATGAAGTGCTTAAATTAGGAGATTAGTGTCCTTTGCATTTCCCTATAATCAGTGGAGAAAACTAGAGAGGCTCTCCAAACTACTGTCTAGTACCTCTCTCTGAAGTAGTATTTTGTTGTAATGCTAATACAAAAAGTACATGTAGGACATTATTTGCAGGCAGAGTTAATATCTATTACTGATGTAGGTGGAAGAATTAGACAAGCCTTTAGGTATAGAAACATTTCTTAAGGCTGGAAAGAGAAACAACAAATGCTTTGACATCTGGAACTGAAATTAAATAGTATATCCCTGTTAACACTTTTGGTATGCAAAGGAGGGAGTTATCAATATGAATTGTACTGAAAAGGAAGGTATCCTTAGGAAAATATATTGTTAAGAAAGAGAAGAACTCATAGTTGCTGGATTTTTTTATTTTTTTCTTAATAGCTTTCAGTTTTCTTTCAATGGCTTCACATAATAACTAAAAACATCTTAGTAACTTTTTGTAGTACTAGCATTTTCCTAGTGAAAGCTGCAGTCTCAGCTTTTTCTAATGAGGACTGGAACATACACAGAGAAATAACATCTCAGAAAAGAACCGTATGAATATTCATATTTTTGTTTGGTAGAATAATAAAAAAGAACAGAGAATGGAAAAGTGAGAACAGTTCCAAAAGAAATAAGTAACCAAGTTAAGATTTTTTTTCGCTTTCAAACCAAGCTTTTGTGTTGTAACCATGCCACACTTTTGAAAGAAGATTTTTGGATTAATATAAAATGTTAAATGTTTCAATTCTAAATGAAAGGTATTATTGGTAGTTTAGATAACTTCATATCCTTTTTTTTTTCTTTTTCTTGTGGTTTGTTTAATTTAAGGCATTGCTTAAATTAAAATATTACTTCAAAATTAAAAATTAAAAAAATAATTGTGAATATATCCAAAAATCCATAGGCAGTCCCCTGATAAGATCATACCACAGATTAACATTATAACAGTATATTGTGGGATTGTATATCTTCTTTACAGGTAGTCTGCTTTGAACTCCAATGTCAGCAGTCTTTTGCTATATCTGTGAGATAGAAATGGACTTTTACTCTCTGTTTCTAGAAAACCATGCCCTAAAAATTCCTTTTGTATGTGTAGGACTCTTTGAAATTACAGCCATACATGTGACGCGCTACAAGTCTCTTAATGGAACTTTTTTGGACAGAGACAGGTGATTGATCAAAAGTGAAACATTTCTCAGAAATTATATGACACTGACAAAGATGTTAAGAACACATGGATTTCAGAATCTGCTGATTGTGAAAGCTTCCACATGAAAGCTGACTGTTCCTATTCTTTTGCTTGCCTTGCTGATAAGCTACCAAGTGGATTGCTGAGGAGCTGAGCCTGAAGGCTGCCAGCCTTTTACCAGCACGCATCGTAGATAAATAAGCAACACTGTGAAATGCATTATTATCAGAGTTTAGTGCCTCTGCCTGGTGCCACAGGGTACAAATGCTGCGAGCAGTGTGTACCCAGAAGCGCTGTTCAGCTTTAGCCTCTTTGGAGAAGACCATGTCCACTTTCCATATGTCACGAAGTTACTTCTGAGCACCTTGTGTTCGCATACATCCCGAAAACACTACACAATAAACACATGCTGACCAACAAGCCCAGAAAATCCCTGGCACTTTAAAGAAAAGCTAGGATTGCAATGCAGAGCATTACTTTGCAAAACTGTCCAAATTCCAGCAGGACTTTCATTGTTTAGACAAGAAAGATGGCAACAAAAGGACTACCTTAAATGACCTCTCTTAAGTGGAGTGTTAGCTTATGTCACAGCAGAACATCAGTAGATCTTGAAAGTCAGGGGAATATCATTAATTTTAAACTGAACAGATGAACAGGCTAATACAAGGTCAGAGACAACAGCACTAACACTGTAAGGAATATATACGCTAAAGAAACGAAAAATAAAAGTCAAGCATCTTTCAAAGCTGGGTTTACACCCATAAGGGAAATTTATACAGTGGATGTGAGCAATGTATTTGGAGATCAATATCATTCATTACACTACGAGAGAAAGCTCTCCCCTGTTCAGCATTAAAGTAAAATCCCAACAGCATATGATCAAACCTGAATTTTTAGATTAGTCATTGCAAAGGTCCCTTTGTGCAAAATCAGAGGATGATTAATTTCTTTTCAAATCAGACCACAAGTAAAGACCAAAAACAGGGCCGTTGTAGACAGGAAAGTTGGATGTATTCACTTGTACAGACACAGAACAACCCATAAATGTGGTAAAAGATAATATGATCTCTACAAAGCAAATTTTTTGAGACACATCATTGGTGTAAAATATTTTTCTGTCCTCAGAGACATCACAGCATGTTTGTCTATATTACATGTTATCTTTTGGAAAAATAAGCCACCATCTGTCTTGTATTTGGTAACAAGCTTTTTGCTTGAAAATAAAGTAAACATTATGATGGTAAGACAACTACCAAGGTCAAAGTAAATAGCCTTTTTTTTCCTGAGGAAAGACAATAGAGGACCATAATCAGTGAATCTGAAGAGTTTTGGAAGGATACAGTGATATTCTGCTAAACAAAATTAACATTTTATAATAATCAAAATAGAAATTCCATCAAATAAGAACAGTATTTTGGGGTGAGAGAATGGACTGCAGCAAGGTCAGGATCATCATGGCCTGCTTGACTGAACAGAGGAGGAAAAAGTGCAAGTCAGTGGTTCGTGCATGTCCTACCAAAAACTAAGCATTCAAAAAGACAATTTTGTTTACGGTGTTTTGTTATAAAAATGTACGGGATGCTACCCGATAAAGCTGCAGGTAACTGAAACTGCCATGGAAGTCCCGAGAATACACAGAGGAATACCTTTCTTCCGTTATGCATGTATGGCTTGGAAATTGAATATCTTTAATAATTCAATGACACAATAAAGATTACAGAACAAAACTGCACTAGAACAGATTTTGCAGTCAAAGCATGCACCTAGCAATTGGATAATGAGAGAAGTCTGAGAGAGCTGGAACCCTAGCCTGGAGAAGAAAAAGCTTGGAGGCAGGGGGAGGTGGATCTTATCAAATGTGATAAAAGTACACATTGATATATTGATGAAGAAAAGCAGCCAGACTCTTCTCAGTGGTGCCCAGTGATAGGACATGTGGCAATGGGCACAGGTTAACACACCTGAAATTCCATTTGAAAGCAAGAAAAAAGTATTTTTTACCCTGAAGTTGATCAAACACTGGAACAGGAAGTCCAGACAGGTTGTGGAGTTTCCTTGAACATATTTAAAACCTGACTGGACATTTTCCTGGCCAGCTTGCTCTAGGTGACCATATTTGAGTAGAAAGAGTTGACTAGATCACAGAATCATAGAATATGCCGATTTGCAAGGAACCCCTCATGATCACTGAGCCCAACTCCTGGTCCTGCACAGGACCATCCTCAAGAATCACACCCTGTGCCTGAGCATTGTCCAAATGCTTCTTGAACTTTATCAGGCTGGTGCTGTGACCGCTTCCCTAGGGAGCCTGTTCCGGTGCCCAAACACCTTCTGGGTGAAGAACCTTTTTCTAATATCCAACCCAAACCTCCCCTGACACAATTTCAGTCCATTTGCTTGAGTTCTGTCACTAGGCACCACAGAGAAGAGATCAGTGTCTGCCCCTCCTCCTCCCCTTACAAGAAGTTGTAACTGCAGTGAGGTCTGTCCCCAGTCTCCTCTTCTCCAGGCTGAACAGACCACATGACCTCAGCCACTCTTCATATGGCTTCCCCTCCAGACCCTTCACTATCCATGGCCCTCCTTTTGACACTCTAATAATTTAATGTCTTTTTTATATTGCTGCACCCAGAATCGCACACAATATTCAAGGTGAGGCCACCCCAGAGCAAAGCAGAGTGGGACAATCCCCTCCCTTGCCCAGCTGGCAATGCTGGGCCTGATGCACCCCAGGACATGGCTGGCCCTCCTGGCTGCCAGGGCATTGCTGACTCTAATTTAGTTTTCCATCTACAGTGATCTCAAGAGCTCTGTGATCCTGAGACACTTTGAAATGGAGAGAGCAAGCAGTTAAACTCTGTGGACAGTCAGGAGTTCAGCAGGGGCCTCAGTGCTTGAGATTGCCTTCTTTACCATGGTGTTGCAGTGAGCCATGGCCAAAGCCAGGGTCAGCCAGATCAAGTGGACCCAAAGGTCCATTGGTTTGATGCTGCCCCAGCCCAAAAGCCCTGAGCACTCATAAGGCTGTGATCCGTGCCTTACCTGTAGCCACGGTTCGCCCTTCCCCGCATTTCTCATATCAGGCCGCTTTTCCAGAGAGTTCTATGTTTGTCAGCAGCTAATTGGTCCTTGTTAATCTTCCCAGCCTACCCCTTCCCCATTTGCTGTAATCCCTTCTCCCCGCCTCTGTAACACCCTGTGGCTGATGTATCATTGGTTACTGTGTGTTTTCCACACCCCTTTGGCAGGGGTACAAAAGGCTTTGCAAGCCGCGTGGCTTTGGCTTCTCTCCATGGATTTTGCTCCTGAATAAACTCCTTCTCCCCACGGGAAGTCCCTCCACCTTTTTCCTACCTCCTTCACACGCCCTCACCACCGGTGGGCAAGGCGAACCCAAGCAGGTGCTTCGCCGGCCCTCCTGCACCATGGTCGGTCTCTGTCCATCCTCGCTCGAGGCAGGCAGAAGATGGCTCGGTGCCCGGGACATCGTGCTAGCCGGCACGGCACCGTAGCAGCAGCAGAGTTGGAGCCATTTTACAAATAGCCTTTCTCTGTAGTCCAGAAAGGAAGGACATGAATGTCAGTGAGCTAATTGCCCAGTAAGGTAACTAAAGGCAACAGCTCCAAGTCCAGACACTAGGTAACTTGAACCAATGCAATTACAACTGCCTAGCACACAGCACATCAAGACACATCTAAATGGCAGACGGATGTTTGCCATAAAGTTTCCTGCTCATGCCATGAGACCTGCTGGAGCTCACAGTAACTTTATCACTGCTTGGGTAGGTTTCCCTTGCAGGACTTGGCTGTGTGAGAGGTCACCCTCTTTGTAATTATGGCTGCTACTTTTCTTTCTACCATGAGGGTAGTATGAGGATAAAGCCTTGCTAGGCAAAGGATGTGTGCTGCAGAAATAGTGGCTCACCCCTGCACATTCAGAAGAGTCCATGAGAAATTAAGTCCTTTCTTTTACTCCATTTATCCATGCATCTTCCATCTGGATTTCCCAATAAAGGATTATAGAAATCCTTGATTAACATGGCTATTTGGTTTGTACTTCCTATCCAGCCAGCAAATGTGTGCAAAATACGAAATCAGACATACCACAGGCTACCTCTTCTTCCAGAGGGGATGTAGAAAGGGAACCCAGGTCATTTACAAGTTTGTTGAATCATCAGTGATAATTACTAGTTATTGTTATTTTTGTATTTCATTAGGAATAACACCTATGAGGGAGCAGGAACGTAGGAAACACATTTATAACACAGTAGATTCATCATTTCCACTGTTCGTGGAACAGCTTGCAAACCCTTTTCACTCAGGGGTAACCAATTCACTTTCAAAGAGCTTAAATGGTTAATGATTGTCCACCTAGTGACTCAGAATTTTATTGATCTGTCTGTACCATTTAAACATGAGCTATCCTTCAACTAAATGCCCGGTTAAAGCTCTCATATTCACTGAATTTTTTTTAATAGGAGCTGAATTGGAAGTTTTCAAGCTTCTTCCTGTGACCAAAGATCCACAAGTACTTATCTTTTTCTCTTTTTCCTGTTTTTTTTTTTTTAGATCACAAAGTTTTCAGCGCTCTTAGGAGAAAAACAGAACTATTTTGATGAAAATATGAGATAATACCAGTTATTTTGCTAGTCAAGGACTCACAGTGTAAAGCTATTACATTGAACAAGTTCAAAACACTTATAAGAATGGAAGTAGGCTTTAACTTTATTAGCCCATGCAGTCTGCAAGAAGAAAATTATTCTGATGTTTCAAAGAGACTGGGTGTGGGAAGTCAAAACAAATTTTCTCACAAATTTTAGTTTGATTTTTCTTTCCTGAATGAAATAATGGAAACTACAGCTTTTATAATTCTGGAGGAAGTTTTCTGGAAACAGGTTTTCTGCAATTAAGTTGGATGAAACAGTCCTTAGTAGAAAAGTGCAAAACAGAAAAGGGATTTAAGCCTCCAAAATGTAGAGAACAGAATTCATGAAGATTTTACTGAATTGCACAGCCTAACCCCGTCAGCATCAGATTTAACCAACTTTACTACTATTTATTTTTTCAGTTATCATAGCAAAGGACAGCAAATGCTCTAGATATTTTAGAGGGCAGGCACAACTAGGCAGTTATTAACCAATATTATTGTGTCTAAAAATGAGCTGAGAATCAACCCGCTTTAGAAAATTCCATGTTGGAGCTGCTAGTGTGTAGCGTGTAGACTTTGGTATCAAGCATAATAACCAATCTGTAAAAGAAGAAACCATGAGTATGTATATTTTTAGAGCTAGAGGAATGTTTTGAATTCAACCTGACTAGACTATATCAGAAATACTCTCAGAGAGGATGTTCTCCAAGTTATTTGTAAACCCATGTGCTAATGATTTATTTTAGCCAAGCAGGTGAGATGCTATAATTCAGGGCATAACAAATGAAGTATTTAGTGTGCCTTGCACATACTAATCAAAGTGAAGAAAGGCAAAGGGAACAGTCAGAGCTTTCACAGTTTGAGATGAGAATACATTTTATGTGAACAGTAAATATGTTGAAAGGGAAATTCTGGATGCTCAATTCTGGTTCTTTGTATTAAACAATAAAAATATTTTAAATGTGGGCTTGTCTTTTAGACCGTAGATCAAAACCCAGTGCAGTGCAAGAGTACCCAGTGAATGCAGTTATCAGAGAATCCATCTCTTCTCACTGGTTGAATTTTAAAGAATTTTGCAAACCAAATGTACCTTCCAGGTAACATTTTCCCTTCTCTGCTCACACTTCAGAGATGCAAGTCTAAGCACCTAAAGTTAGGGTAGGAGTTCAAAGTACTGTTTTGATGGGCTAGAAACTACTTTTGCAGAATTTTCTGGCATGCAGTAAGGGAAAAAACTATTCATCACTAGTATAGGAGGAATGTAAAATGTTATGATGAAGACCAGCGAAGTACTCAGTGCGTGCTGTATATTAAGACCAAATTTTATGCAAGAAACATTGTTTTGACAGTGGACAATAAAGTTTATGAAACCATTAATGTGAATTAATGCTGAAACTTATGTATATAAGACAAAACATTCTTAGTACAGGCTCAGAAATGACCTTCCTCAACAGCCCAGTTTCTTGTACAACAGAAGTTTGAGGGAAGCAGCCATTTTGTACTGGGGACTAGCTGCAATCGTGAACAGGTCAAACTAAACATAAAATCTATTTGCAGAAACTTACGGAACTTGACCAAGAATCTTATAATTTAGTACTGTTTGGTTTAGAAGAGAAAGTGTATTTCCTAACTCAAGAAATATGGAAGCTGAAGAGAACATAATTCAATTTTATTCCCAGAATGTGGTTACCCACCTTTCTCTGAGAAGTCACTGTCAAATTTGTAAGTCTCCAAGAAACTCCAAATTTACTGCACATTTAACTTCTGAATAAGATAATGGGCTGATGGGAACTGGAAGAGTAGATGGCCCATGATCTGTGTCAAGTGACAGGGCACTCAGCTTTCACTGTATCAAACAACACGGTTTGCCCCAAAATCATGCTTTGGGATGTGGTGGGGAAATCAGTAGCAGGTAGCTGATCTATGCCATAGTATTTCTTGTGGAGAGGGAAGCTGTAGGGTCCCATAGACCCCAAGGACAGGGTGACATGAGATGGGGGTGGCAGAGGAGCTAATGGAATCCTGAAGGACCTTACCCTTCCTCATCCTCAGCCCAGATACAACAGCATCAGAAATAGTGGTTATAAATTTCTGAGAGAGACGCCAGTGTAGCAAGTGTATTCATATGTTCACAGAAGAGGGAACACTGGGGAAGGAACTTTAGTACTATTCTCTGTGTGTGTGTGTGTGTGTATATACACATATATATATGTATTTGTTGATGTCCAAGGTTTGCAATGCATGAACTATTTACTTAACACATAAAGTCACTGCCAAGGAATATTTTTATTGTCTATTGAATTTGGCAAATCTGGATTCTGCATTCATCTGTTACTATTTGCCTTTTGTTTTCTTCATCTGTTACAGAATTAGTGATTTGAGTCTGTTCTGAAGGTGTCATTTATCATTTTGAGCATCTTCATGTGCTTCAGTCCTGTGTGATGACTGTTTTCTAGTGAGGCTTATGCGTTCATCCACTGAGGTCAAAGAAGTTCCAGTCATATTCACATCCCAGTGTTTATGTAACATTCAAATATTTCTATTTAGGCCTTAAGGCAAGGCAATGGACACCTGCTGTTTGATACAGAGTTCCAGTGTTTACCCAGGAAATGAAAATGAAATGCAGAGTTTTATGGGAGGGATATTTTATGGGAGTTATATATTTTGTTTGTCTCTACAAGGCGGTCAGATGGATTAATCCACCTGCTGTTGTTTGGTGAAAATGGGAAGATCAGTTCTTCCAGCTCCTTTGTTATTATTGCACTTTTATGAATGTGTTGTCATTTTAAGTAGTTTATTCTTTTTACCTACAGACAAATATATCACACTCTTACGTGTGAATGATTTGTTTGGTTTAGGATAAGAACATATGCACAATGATTTTCCTATTGACTACAATAAATTGTGTGAAGAAGTGTTGCCATTTAGGAGCATTTCAACCTTGATTGATATCTGTCTCTTTTAAAAAAATCTATTTATTCACCTTTCTTGTGAATAAATCCTAGAATAGTTTCTTTTCAAAATTTATATTTACATTTTTTATATTTTGCAAAAAAAGGCAAAAATTTCTACTCCTTCAGGCAAATCTTAGATGGTGGGAAATGCTGCAAGTGTTCTCTCTATGAGGTTTTCTCTACTCAAACACCTAATTCTATAAAACCTAATAAAGACCAAAATTTTCCATAAAAATTCAAAAATATTGTCTAACAAGGCTTTCCTAGATCATACTGAAAGTCCTTGAATTCCCATCTTCCATGTCCAATTGAATATAGGAATAAAGCACAATATTTCCATTAATTTTTTAAAAGGGAAGTATGAGTTATTTTTATGTTTTACTGCCTACCAGTTTAGCTGTCATTGATTCTTTGCTGTGGCTGATTTGCTGTCATGTTCTATTTGTAGTCATCTGCAGCCATAAAAAGCTGCCAAACACTGCTAAAAAGACAGTACAAAAAGGCTTTGCACACATTTTGTCCTATTGTTACAAAGAGCTTTCCCTTTAAGAATATGCTGTAGGTGAGATTTTTTAAGACTTATAATTGAATAATAATTAGAAATTGATTGTGCCACGAATAATTTCTGTCATTTGTCAAATTAATCATCAATAACTTTCCATATTGGTTTGTCACATTTCAATGACTGAGCAGTTTTGAGCCAGAAAGTCATTCTAAAACAATTTTCTTTTTCTTTTTGCCCAAGTGCAAGGAACTGGATCAGGAATGGAATTCCACAGCCAGACCAGACATGGCACTGAGCTGATCTCCTTCCTCCTGGGGGCCATCCCTGCAAAACTGAGCTGTGTGCACCCAGTCACAGAGTGTAAGAGAGGGGAACAGACCTAGACCTTCTTTTTTCCTTCCTCCTCCAAATACCATGGCACACTATTTGTATGTGGACCAGAACACAGGCAGACAGAGGAGTCTGACATAGACTAAGCCTTCTCCACAGATCAGTACTATAGTTATTTAACCCAGTCTTTTGTAAAGAAGAGAGTGATGTTCTCCATTCTGCACCTAGTACAGATTTGATGTGATAGACCTATGATGAAAATGGTGAGGAGAAAAATAGGATGGGGGGGGAGGTTGCTTCAATTCTTGCTATCTGGTGATGTCTCATTGAAGGCATGAGATAAGAAACAAGAGGGATCATTGTCAGCTTTATCCCATAGAGTCAGAAGGATGTTTACTTCCACTTATCTGGTGGCTACCTATGAGATATTTCTCAATATCTGTCTGGAAGCAAACACACCTTTTTATGAGGTCTTTGTCACCTCACTCTGGGTTTATACTCAGTCTCCATGGAGCCTGAGAAGCAAACGGATGTGAGCAGTCTCGACCAACAAGTGAGTGAAACAAAGATGCCAAATCAGGAAGACAGCATTCCTCCCTGCACACTCTGAGCAGCCAAGGAGAGGGACGGGAAGGGAAGGGAAGGGAAGGGAGGGGAAGGGAAGGGAAGGGAAGGGAAAGGAAGGGAAGGGAAGGGTAACATTTTCATTTTAGGAGCTTTCTTCAGTACAATTTCTGTGTAACTTAGTAAAAAATTGAGAAACTATAAGAGAAAGGATAGACACCTACTATCCTGATCCTCAAGTCAGTTTTGGTTGTTTATCCACTGATAATCTAATAGAAAGGAGTTAGCTATGTCCAGCTGTGTTCCACTAATAGCTCTAAGGGCTCCACAGGCTCTTTGGATGAAAGATACTAAATAGCATTTCTGTTCTGTTGTCAATTTTCTGTCAGTGTGCTAACCACCCAGCATCTCCCTCCTTCTGTCAGCATGCGAGACACTGCTCTAATCAGCAGCACATGGGCATTGTCATTGTGTCAAACGAAAGTAATCACTGGTTTGACAAAATCTCATTTTTCATTTTCTTCTCCAAGGGGCTTGGGCAGTGTTTGAGTGCCTGTACTCCTCATCTTGAATCCCAAACGGCTTTAGATGACAGACACTCATTTCCTAGCAACAGCAATTTGAATGTTTGAAGGTGAATCAAAACAGGAACTGAAAATTTCAAACAGGTAGTAAGATTTAACGGCTTAGTGAATTTTAGATACCTACAGGATTAAGCAAAACTGGAAATTGACTGACTTTTGGGAACCTAAGTCGCAGCATAGGTGGGGTTTTACAGACTGAATCCTGTTCAACATTTTTATCATCTGATACCTTAAATGAAGCGATTCAATCACCTGCGTCATCAGGCAGATTTCTTTGTTCTTCCACCTTCTGTGTCTCCTTAAAGAGAGTTTTCACTGGCTTTTGAGCTTACAAACACATTTAAGAATGCCTAAATAGATTTTCTGCAACTGCATTTACAGATCACAGTTTGACAGTCTGGGCCTTCAACATTCAGAATGTAGCCAGTATAATTTTGTTTCTTTTCCCATGATCATGAACCCGTGATTATTTCGAAGTCCCCACCCAACTCCAAATGGAGTCACTGGGAAGCGTTACCTCTGAACTTGATAACAGCATTCACCTTATTTGACATGGTTTGGTGCTATTGCAATAGCTGATAACACACAAGAGCAGGAGGGGGGAACGAGGGGGAGAAAGACATCCCAGGGAAGGAGCAGCAAGTGCTTGCACAAACCTTTCTTTCAGTTCAAGTATGTAAAGTGAGATAAATGGCCAAACTGCAGACATACTGTATGCAGCAGGAGCCAAAGGCTGCTCCCCAGATTGGCAGCTCCAGAAACCATCAGCACCAGATCCTCTCAGCAATTACCAGCTTGGAAATCTCCTTCCATTGATAGTGATGGACATAAACCAGCTGAGTCTCAATAGTGAGAGAACAGAGGGAGGAAGAGCCAGACAGCAGGACACAAACAGCACCAAACACTGGGACCAGCTGCAGCCTGCAGGTCACACTTCCATGTCAACAAAAAAATGTTATTTAATATTTTCCAAATACTGAAGCAATTCATCACAAGGTATAAGTGGATCTATAACGTCTGAGATTGCCTGTTGAAGATTAACTGGATGTATCACATTTCCAGTGCAGCAACTTAAATGGGAAACAAAATAGCCTGAACCTCATAGGCAAGGCACTTATTCATTCTCTGCAGTAGCAGGGTTCCCATGCTGGTCAGCCTCAGCCATGTCATTAAGGAAATCTTCATGCCAGAGCATTTGTATGCATGAAGGATGGTGCTAAAGCAGGACAGTGCCAGCCTGTCGGAATTCAGCTGATGTGAGAGTCTGATCAAATGTACGCAGCTGCCTTCATCTAATCTAGAGCCTGTACAGCACAAAATTACTGTGAATCACCAACTGAGACCGGAAGATTATTGTTTAAACATAGAGACAAACTGGCAGTGAATGGTCTGCTACTGGAGGGTGCCTCTAAAAATACCTACTTTCCCTCGCAGACAGTCTTCAAATGGACACCAGGCTTCGTGCCTGTCAGAGGTGGCACTTCCAGAGAGCCAGAGCTGCAGCAAGCTGCCTGCACTCACACGCTGCACTTGCTTCACACAGCTTCAGGATTTTATAACAGAACAAAGACCTTTAAAATACACAGCACAGAGGGAAGTCCCACATGAACTTTATAGAGAGGTGAAATTGTGCCACATATCCCCAAGTGTAGATGAAAACAAAAGAGTTTGGAAGTGGCTTTTAATTTCTGGCTTATTACTTTTTAGCACATCTAACTCAATCTATATCTGTGTTAATTGTATCTAAAAAACCCTAATAAATAATAATTCAGTGCAGAGCCACCCAGCAATGGTAATGACTGACATTTCTGTTCCCTGACTTCTGACTGATTGCATCCCAGTTGGACTCCAGCACTGGTGACATTGCCTCAAGTCAAGAGCAATGCTTAGGTAGTGACTGTGGAGCAAGACAGTTCTGACAGGAACTGCAATGCTGTCCCCTGTATTGTCCCTTCAGAATAGTCACTTACTGGGAACACTGATTAAATGCAGCACTTGTATGCCACAGTACCAGCTCTTCTACCAGACCTCAGGAGTGGGTTCATGTGCCCTACTTCAGGTGTCTAAATCTTAGATGGGCAAGTCTGAATACAGCAAACAGAGGAAAAATAAATCCCTCAGCATTTAAGCAAAACCTCTCATCTGACCCCAAAGCATTTATTTTTTCCCCCCACAATGTTCCTTCAATAAATTTTTAAATAATGTATTTCTACTGAGAATAAAGTTCAGTGCTGACAGTTTGAAACTCTGGTACAGCTTTTTACTCTATACACATGCAGTCAGCTGGAAAAGCACTGCCAGAGTCATTTACTTAGAATGAAGAGGGAGGAGGACATGCCTGTTCTGGTTTTCTTTTTCGATTTTTTTTTTTTATTTTTAAGAGCTCTCTAATTTTCCCGAGAGCAGTACCAAGGCTTGTCAATACACATCTATCTGAAACTGAAACCCTAACAAGCAAGAACCAATGGATATGCAGCCAGCAAAATTTCAAGTTCCCTTCTGATAAAATTCCATCTTTCAACAGCTTTTTCAAGAGTTAGCTTTGCACTGGAGTGAAGGAGAGGTGGCAAGGAACATTCCCTGATGTGTTGTCAAATAAAACAACTTCACTGGCAATATGGCTTGTTTGAATTCAGTTTCATGTAAATTTGAAATAAGCATGCCCCTTTTTTTCTTAGAAACAGTCAGCATTGTCCTGCATTTTTGTACTACCCATCATAGTTAATAACACTCTCTCAGGGTGCCCAGCTGTATTTAGCAGAAACCAGTTCAGACCCAGCACAGACAAATTCTGCCCTAGAAGTCAGATGTATTAATTAGTTAATAAGTGTAGGGCTGAAGGAACAAGCTTGACAAGAAACTTCCAAGTGATGTTCCAAGTGATGAGACAGGGACTCGTCTCAGCATGATCCCAGCAAGGGAAACCACCAGGGAGAGAGAAAATTCCCACCTAACATGCAAGGGTTGGCTACAGCCAAAGCTTTCAGCATGACAAGAGAGGAGCAGAGCAAAGCAGGACTTTGATCTGCCTGGAGCAGAAGCGAACTTCTGATCATTTAAACAAAGGAGGATGACTGACAACTGATGAAACCAATTTCCTTTATCAGAGCTGGAGGTCTCACAATTAGCAAAGCTTAGGACAATTACAGGACTTTCTTCTCTTCTAGGTTTTGTGGTTTGTTTGGGCATCACTTTACATTACTGCATTACGCCTGCACTTTTCAGCCTGAAAGGACTTTTGGCTGTGTGCTGAGATCTCTGCCCTGCAAGCTGATCCATGAAGTCAGACCAGAGAAGTTTCTGCACAGCTGAGGGGCTGTGCTGGGGATAGGGCTCCCTCCCCAAGATGAGAGTGTTGGAGATGCCATGGTGGCAAGTGACAGTGGAGGAAGGTGGCTGCTACCCAGGAAAACAAGTGCCAGCTGAAAGAAGGGAATAATCATTGAATTCAAAAAGGCAAGAGGAGATTTTTAATTGACAAAAAATGAAGAAGGGATTGATTTTAAAACCCCTGACTTGTGAGAATGTAGAATAGCACTGCACAGAATTAGCAGCAGCTCTAAAAGAAGTAAGAAAATCTATCCTGGGGAAACATATTACAAGATTTGGTACTGTCCTTCCTGTTCAAGCTTTCCAATGAAAAAACAAAAAACCAAACAAACACCAACAAAAAACCAATGCAAGTTGATCTTGATTTGTGTGGGCTTTTGAAAGAAAAAAGGGTAAACAGGTGATGTGCCACTTTATGTAATTCACATATTTTACCACTTTGAAATGTGTAACATTATTTGTGCTGTTTGTGTTGGTGATGCATTCTTACAGCATCCAAATCACCTCAGAGGTGAACCGTGCTGTGCACACATCACAGGAGCCAGCCCTGTATGTCCCTGCACACACACATACACACACACCTCCCTCCCATTGCTAGTCAAAATAAACACAGCAGGCAAATAGTCTGAAGAGAACCCACAATTACAGAGCTGAAATGTCCTTGTTTACAGCAAGGCAGCAGTGAGGCAGCATGGTGATGGGATCCTCACCCAGACATACCCATGCTCACTTCCACCAGGAGGTTTTACCACTTCTAAACCCACTACTGAAGTTGGGAAGCCAGGTCTTTACTTCAAAGCTGAACAACCCTCCTTCCTTCCTGGACTGGAAGGACTGTCCACTTCTAACCAATAACACATGCTCAGTTCTGGTTTTTGGGAAGTGGAGGACAGCAGGAGCAAAAGGCGAGGAAGCTCTGCCTTGCCTCCAGTGTGTTCAGTTCATGCCGCTGTCAAAACTCTGCACAAATGGAGTCACAAGTGAGCCCTGCTCACTTGGCAAGCAGTTTGGATGTGCCTGCATTGGGTCATGCAGTGCCCAAACACCTGCCTTTTCTCCTGAATCCATACCATAGCCTTTCTGGTTTCTTGTTGCCACAGGAAAATATATGAATAAAAGACTTCCTTGTTCTACAGGGTGTTGAAAATACAAATACATGAAAGACAAAAGATGCTTGGATCCCATATTAAGGGAATCATCCTCCTGTTCTGCAAGAATTATTTTAGCAAAATGCATCTGACTGTTACCAATTTTAAGATTTTATTTTTTAAGTGCCAAAATGTGTGTACAAATGCATTTTGAGAGAGAACTTGATACACTCTGGTCTTTAAAAAGGACAGATCCTTCTCTGTGCTGAATTTTTTTTAAAGTCCTTAAAAAACAATAACCTGCCCTTCACCACCACTACCCCCGGACTCTTACCCAGAGGCTGCACCATGTGCCTAACTAATCAAAGTGTTGTGTTATGATTGCCATGGTGACTGCAGTCCAACAGCTGCCTTGACATTTCATCTTCAGCTGCTTTCAAAATGCTTTCTTTTTGCCAAGGAAAACTTTTCACAATTATTAATTTTTTACTATGCACTGTTCCCTCCACTTACAAAATAAATATTTAGGAAAAAAATCAGCAGAAACTGCCTCAGTTCTAAAAACATATTTTGCTAATTGCTTTTGTTCTCATCTCAAGCAATTTTAAAGGTTTCTGAGGCTTTAAACAAAAAAGCTTATGCTTTGTTTTGAAGACCAATGATTGTGCACTACTGTGTAGGGTCACCGCAGGTGGCCAGGAGCAACCTCCAGCTCCCAGGTGCGAGGGCAGCTGCCCAGCCCTACCCAGCCTCCCTAAAGAGACACAGCAAGCCCATCCTCACCCTCCAAGCCACCCAAATACAGCCATCTCACTTTGTTGTTTCCCAGTTTTGCTGCTCATTCTCCCACCAATGCTTTCATCTCCATGCACATTTCTCCTGGAACTTTCAGGCTGTTTCTACTTCTACTGTCTTTTGAGGAGGTGAGGAGATGAGATAGTAAACGACACAGCTAAACATGTCTGTTTCTTTCTACCCTAATAGAGGGCAGGTTGTGCATTGCAAAGCACCTGGCTGGTGTAGAAGCCCTCAGGAAAAGTTTTGGGGAAGTCAAAGAAGGTGCAGCGGTGGAAGACCATGAACTCCCCTTGTGGCATAGCCATAGGGTTTAGCATCTGAAGTGGCTACATTTCATGTACAGACAGGGATAAGAAAGCACCATACAGATTTTAAGGACATACAGAAGAGCTCTGCTAACTGAAGATTCGTTTCACTGCTATTCATTTCACAAACAAGCATTTTTTAATTAACTAAGCTGGTCGCCCCCTTTCTTTTCCAAAGGAGGGAAGGTCATAGACTTCCACTGAGCAGCCTGGGACATATAAGAAAGAACCTTCTCTGCAGCCTTTCAAAGCACTTTCTCCCAAAGATGCCTTCCCATCCTAGCCTGCACTCGAGGATGTCTTAGATAGACTGGTGCCAAGAAGGTGTGGCTGGAGACATGCTGGGGCATGGAGATGTGCACAGGACATATTGAAAAGAGATTGATTCAAAATCCCAGCAGGCTGGATTATCTGCATCTTGGCCAAGGTAGGAGACACATGATGTGTGTGTGTGTGTGTACATGTTGAAAGGATTCTGACAATAGTAAGAATAAAGTTAAAACTCTGAGCCATTTAGGCTGACAAGGAGTGGGTTTAAAATGAAAGCTTCAAACCACTTTTTAACAATTTTTCTTTAATTTTAAGATATGATGACAAAATCAAATTAAAAGCCCTTATCTGAAAAGCATGTATGCTTAACAGGAGGAAGAAGGAAAACACCTTCAGAAGCAGTCAGCTTCCTGTCTTATGTTTTTGAAGTTGAGCTGATGGCTCACAGGACGGATCTCAAATATGTATATATATAATCCCCACAGCTAAAAGTCGTCTATTTTAAAAGACAAGTGTTTGCTCACCCGAGGAACATTGTATTCAAGCTTCAGACTTTGTGATCCATATGGATTTCATCAACTTGTTTGCCAGGAATTTAAGAAAAACAAACTTTATTCATGTTCCTTAGAGAAACGAATTCACTTCATGGTCTGCACAAAAAGAAATACAGCTTCAGAAAAAAAAGCCCAGGGCATTCCTGGAACTAGAAGGTCAGAGAGCCAAAATAATGGATCCACTTAATAGGAGAAATTAGTGACTTGCAGTGGCATCTTTATCAGTGCTGGAAGTACATTTTTTCAGCTTAGAAAGTGATTTCATGTCACATCCCATAAAGGACCCCCAACCACGAAGTGCTTTCACAAGCCCTCCTAGAACCAGGCACTGCCACTGTTCTGAGAGCATTTAACTTCAAGATGGGGGTATATAATCCACTAGGAGCACATCTGCCTTCAGACTTACCTTTGAGGAGCTAAAGTTAGATGAGATGAGACCTATTCCATATAACCCTGTAACATGCCTTGGTATATTCTTTTGTGTGTAAAGAATTTAGTTGTATAACCCTAGGTTTGGTTTTCCAAGCTTGATAAAAACCTGTGGACCTCTACATAATTTATCAGTATTTTGTTTTCTGTATCACAAAGAACAGGCAGCTTCCGTAAGATGTGTTAACATACATTGCTGCTGCAAACAGAGGCATTTATCTCCAATGACACTTGCTTTAAAAGTACAGTCTAATGCAGGAAATATAAATTCTGATTCATTCTTAAAGCAAATAATTATGCAGATTAATCTCCATACTGCCCAAATTTAAATAGGCAGCCTAAAATTAATGTATGGCAAATCTTTATGGTTGCAACATTATAGTATGGTATCTCATCAGCTTTTAAAGAAAGCTGTATTTCTGCTCCATGAGTGGTTTGTTACATTGAATTAATGTTGCATTAGAACCCTTTGAGTAAGTCAAATCACATTACTCACTCATATAGCATTCTTGGCAAGCATCAAAATACATTTTTAATACTTAGGAACTGTGAGATTGAGCCAGACAGTGATCTGATGTTTAAAGCAGGACAAGGCACCTTAAGTCGAAATTGCAACAGAGGGGGGAAAAAAACCCCAAAATCTATTTAAGTTCTTAAGTCAAAAGGCACCTACTGTTGGAAAATGTTTCTACATACCCCTACATCCTGAACAGAGTAGAATAATTTAGCCTTTTCTTCGCATGTTATTGTGAAAAATAACTTGTGAAACCACAGTTATTTTTCAAACAATACTGAGAAAAATCCATAGCTGATCTGTTCTTAGAAAATGAACCTGATCTATTTTAATGGTGTGTGTGGGACCTGTACAGCCTTGTGCTGTCAGGGAGGGAGGGACTGTCCCCTTCTGTCCTCAGCTGTAAAGGCCTCAGCAGAATTTCTTCCATCCCTTCCTCTGAGCAGCATAAAGGGACCAAGTCACATGAGCAAATCCATGGTTACCCCTGTTTAGCATTCAGGCGATGACACTTGGCTTGCTTTTCTCACGGCAACAACCTCCCTCAGATGCATTCAACCTCTTGGCTGTCCACCTTTCAACAAGTCTTCAGGTGGCTCATGGATAGACACCAAAAAAGTGAAAAGTCCCGCACGTCAGGGGTTAATTTTTATGCCGATGATGACTGTAGCTGTTTACTTTTAAAATAAATGCCTGAGATACAGTGCAACCGGCTGAGTGCACAGCCAAAAACAGACCTCAGGAAATCTTTTTGACAGCCAGGATTGCAGAATTGTTAGCATGGGTCTGCATTGTGGTTAATTTTTTTTTTTTAATTGAAAATAAAAAGGTTGTGAGATCTCAAGGAAAAAAGCGGATGCTACAGAAAAAAACAAAACCACAAATGGCCGGTTTCTAAGAAGAGACATCTATGAATAGCACAGCATAAATAACTTTTTCCATTTTATCTGAAGGATTATTGTGGCTTTTCACCCCAGTTTATTTCAGCGGAAGTAAAGATGACTCTGTAATACCAAGCAAATAAACCAGCCTAATATAAAATGTTCACTAGAGATAAGAAAGCACACTAGGTTATTTATTGCTGTGTTTTTATATTTTGTTTCTGTTGTCCTTTGATCTGTGCTAACACAGGCATTAAACTGACAGCTTAGGGTCACCATACGCACCAGGATATTGAAAGCCAGTCATGTAAAAGGGAGTATCAAATTGTTCATTTAGAGCAAGTTACAAGTTTTGGTTAATCACTTCTCCGGAGTCTAGTTCCATCCATAAAGATAAAATGTTTACTGGATTTTTAAAAAATTAGTAGATAGAGACACCGTGTGTGCTCCTGGCTTTTTAAGGTATAACCATCTGCAGCAGATACCAGGGTTGATTCTGCTTCCAGTTACAGTGGTGTAACAAGAGTTGCTTCACAGACGGCAGAGGAATTTCAACAGTAAATGAAAAAAGAATAAGGCTCATTGTGCTTTTAATTTTGTTTCATGTAGGCAAGAGGGGAGAAAATTGATTTTAGTCCCAGCCTTTTTTTTCTCATACATGTCACTGATGCATTTTCAACCCTTGGAGAATTGGTGAATGTGGGAATACAGGCTCTAATACAAAACAGTTGGCCTGTTTTCAGTTCCTAACACATACTCCAGAGTTCATGTTATGGTTATCAGAAAGAATCTATGAAAAATGAAGCTGCACACAACTGCAGACCATCAGCATGGCTTAACCCCGTCAGGCGGGGATGAAGCAGGAAGTGCTTTGTGACACTGACTGGCAGAAATACAAACTGATGAAGAAAACACGCGGCAGGAAAGAGGGTCTTAGACAGTGAGTTAGAGCCGGGGACATTAACTACAACTATACTCTGCCAGGGCTGAGATCAGAGGAGCTTGACATGCTTGTTAAAGGTTTCATCAAAAGGATTAGTTCCAGCAGCTTTTTTTAACCTTTCCTACAACACAATTTACCCAAAGGTGGCCGAGGGCAACAAGGGCTGCCCTGTGAGATAACATTTTTAATTGTACAAATGCCATTCTTGATGTCATAATCCCGAGGTTAATGCAGTTGCAGGTCCTGAACAGATGTGGTGTAGGCTGCCCCGTTGTACAGAGAGGTGGCCAAGCAGGCAGTGAAAATGGCCACAGTTCAGCAAGGAGTTAAGCAACTCTCCTGGGTGTTTTCCTACACTTTCCCTATGTACTTTTGCACTGTATTAAATGTTCTCTGCCCATACATAAAGCAAGCAAACAAACAAAAATATTGCTCATACAATGTGTGACCAAGAATCAAGAGTCAAGTAAGTATAGCCACTGCCTAATGGCACAACTCATAGACAGGGCAAGGTGATCTGTGAATGAATGAAAGAAAGAAAAAGGGGAAGAGCCCAGAAAATATTTGGATCCCACCATGCTAAATCTTACACCTTGTTGTACTTTAGCAATGCTGATTAATAAGAAATAAGTTTCAAAAGGAGAACCCCGACATCTTCTTTAAATTCAAATACACCAGCTAGATTTTAGCAGAGATCATATTTTACACATTTTGGAAAGAATTTTTTGATGGGTTTCTGGATGATGTACTCGCTTCCTCCTTAAAAAAAAAAAACCAAAAAAAACCCCAAACATTTCTTAAAAGAAATGTTCACACCACAGAGTTCAAAGAGAAAAGTTTTCTTCACTTTTAAACAGAGCAAATAGTTTGCTCCATGTGTTAAGTTGTTGCCTATGTCACCAGTTCCCAAGAAGAAAAGCATGCCTTGTTGATGTGACACAAGCATGGGAAGATTGCAGATCAGTTAAATAAGAGAACTGAATCTGGGCAAATAAATTTTATGTGGGACCAAGTCAAATATTTTTGCACAACACTTCAAATATCTGCAGCATGGTACAGAGTAGTTCAGAGAAACTCATTCACTGGAGTAGGAATGGGTGAAAAGCAGCAGATGAGGACACTCTCTGATAAAGGGCAACCCCATTTTGTGTGTCAGAATTTGGGTTGTGTGTCACTAGAGGGTGCAGAAAATTGGGTCACTGCCATATAGGCTTTAGAAAAGCTAGGGAAAATCAACAATAGGTCATATTCTTCTTTTGTATGTCATCTGTGTGCCTACAAAAGAGGATTTGCCCCCATCAGATGCAGCAATTGTGATTCAGCATCTTCTGCCCTTAGACCTCACTTATCAGGGGTAACTGTGCCTCACAAGATCGAAGGGTATCTTTCCATGGATGCACATTTCTCTGCTAATGACCACAACCTTGTATCTCACAAATGTCTGAGGAATTAAAAGATCATTAGAGTGATGCTTTGATTATCAAAAATATGGTTTAAATTTTGGACTTCTGGGTTATTAAATCCTCTCTTCAACCATTTCAGTTCTACATACCAGTTCAACCTCATGTGTCCATAATGCAACAGTGAGGTACTAATGCAGTTTATTCTTGCAAGACATTGCACAGAATACATCTCTTTATGCAAGTATGACTTTACAGTCATTAGGGCTGAAATTGCCTCACAAATCCCATCCTGTACTGCTCTGCATCGCTACACTTTGCAGCATTTGGCAAGGAAAGCCCAGTGTTTGCAAAAGATACGTAAAAGGAAGATTATTCTTCCTGAATACCAGCTAAGATAGGAATAAAGATGAAAATGATCATACAAGGAAAGGATTACTTAGTGCAGTGGAGCCAATTTACTCAAGAAAACTGATGGAATTGCAAAGGGAAGGCATAATTTCAAATAGGATTTGGGGGAAAGCTAACAGGTGCTGGGGAGCACTCAGGTCAGATGAAGACATCTGCTAGAGATGTCAAGAGCACAAAGGTAACTCTGTGTCTGGGAGTAGAGGGTAGAATAAAAATGACAACTGAACAGGAAATGTGAAAGACTGAGACTGCAGAGGTACATCCCAGCAAAGAAACAGGGTGTCAGATGGCAGAGTAAAATACAAACAGACACACAAAAACTGAATGCAGACACTTGTGAGGAGCCTGGGGAAAAAAAAACAACAACAAAAAAAAAAAAAAAAAAAAAAGAAAAAAAAGGAAAAAAACCAACAGGTGCACTAGAAGGCTGGATGGCTGGCACAGAGGGATGATGATAACCTAAAAGCATTTCTGAAACGTGACAGGATGGCAATATTAAGGCAGAATATCCTTCCACCAGTCTTTGTAAGTGAATGTCTTTTGAGATGCTTTCAAGCTCCTATACACACTATAGACTTGACTCTAAACTGCAAGCTGACCTATTGGCTACATCACATAGGAGATCTGATGGGATGTTTTCAATGACCCTGTGACTGAAATATAGAAATGAAACAGTATAATATAACATATGGGCAGATCAGCTTGCAAGATGAAGCAATTTATATCAGCAGTTCTGTGAGCTTTTAAGTCACTGAAAGCTGATCTTTTTCCTTTAAAAACTGTGTGACTATGTTTAGTCAACTTATGGTAGAAGGATACTGAAACATATGTATTCATACATTTAAATGAGTGAAAAAAACATAAAAAATAAACTGCCAGAGCTTTTATGCAATATACTTTTGTTTTGTACAAAGACAGAGAACCCTTTCAGTTAATTGCATGTTTGATCATCAATATCCTGTCTTTTGCAAGTAAATACTCCCACGTAAGAAATTCAAATAAGGCACTCCTGAGTATAGAAGCTTTCAACTACTACTTTCAGTTTTCTTATCTAGGTTATTTCATGTGTTGGAGTTCATCTTTCTCACAACAGGACTTAAAAATAACCTGTGTGATGAACTTTAATAAAATGCAATAAACAGAGCCAACAGTGTAAATTGAAATTAAACACATAGGATCAGTAGTAGTATCATATGATACAACAGGATTTATGAAACAGATCTCATCAAAACACTTGATTAGTTTCAAAAACATATATATCTAGGACATGGGCAAATTCACACTGTCTACAAGAGAATTGTTTTTATGATAGGTGAGCACAGCTTTGCTCCTGATTTCTGTGCAAATAAAAGTTTTTAAGACAAGGATCGTCCATTTCCACTAATTCTGTGGCAGAAGTCCCATTTTTGGTAGTGGTACAGTACAAGGTGCCCACCCAAACACTCCTGAGGTGTCCCAGACACTCATCTCAACCCAGAAGCAGGGGTACCTCCTTTCTGTAGGTGATTCTTGCTCTTTTGTTGTCCGCACAAAGGAAACACTGTTCACAAAGGGTGAACACAAAGCAACAGTGCTTTTAACCTTAGACACCTCTTGTGATTTCTGGTGCACTTGGGCTCCAAGTTTTGAGTCTGAACCACAGTATGCAGTCCTCCACGTGGAACTCATGGCTAAGAACTGTCTCTTTGACAGTTGCTATTAAACCAGCCCTTTCTTGCAAGTGGCAGTCAAAAGAGGAGAGAAAGGCCTCATATTTCTGACATGACCAGAGAATAATTTAACCCTGGCTAGCTTCTTCTGCTGGCCTTTATGAGAACAAATGCAGTAAGGTTTATCCAGCTCTGGGAGTTGTTTCACAGCTGCAACCCCAATCACCAGTAGACGTTTCTTTGGAACCTCAAAGTCGGTGTTTCACTTTCCAAAGTAGTGCCTAAACCACACCATCTAATAAGTATTTCCTTAAAGCTAGCTAAGCTTTTCCAGTCTATACTGACTTCTGTGGATCTGCTTTCTGGGACTTTCTCTCCTCGTGGCTTGATTTCACTACTGACAGAAACACAGACTCCTCTAATCTAATGTCAGCAGGCAGAAGGATGAATGTGTAATCCAAGCTGGCCCTCTCGGCTCCCTCTATGGTAAGCAGAGAGGAATTGGTGTTTTCAGACAGAGCCACAGCCCTTGCCACAACAGCCCCATCTCAAATGCCAGGCTGGATCCACTTTTAAAAGGAACTTATAAAAGAAACAAGGTAAAAGGAAATTGTGAAATGTGGTACCAGTTAGAAATTTTCCCAGTTTCTACACAACAACACAAAGAGGTTTTTGAACATTTTACCTAAATCTTTAACACCAAGCGGACATAAATCAGTTGGTTCCTGTGACAGTAGGATCTGAATACATTATCTTCCAGCTCAAGGCTATATAAGGCTTTCCAGTCCCAAACAATGAATATTAGAAATGGCAAGAGTCTCTGCAACTCAGAGCCAAGCTCTGACAATGTTTGAAGTCAAGCTAAAAATACAGCCCCTGTCCAGATCCCAAACAAGGCAGGCAACAAATGCAGATGATTATAGGGGACAGAGTGGCAGGGATGTACAAACATGCACAGCAAGACACAACATTATACACAACATTGCTTCTTTCTCATGCTGACTGCTACTTCCTTTCCTTGTATTTCCAGGAATTTCTTACCATTTTTTAGCTATTCTACATTCATCCTGAAAGAATTTTTACCAAGTTCACAAATTCACATCAGACTGGGCTTGGCTGCCTTTTTCCAGGTTTGTGTCATGTAACTCCTTAACTCAAATGGCTTTTCATCAGTCCTTGTTGAGAAATGCAGTGCCCATTCAGGTTTCTGTTATTACCCCTTATTCACACTTTCTTAGCACGATGCAAAAATTTCCCCCAAGTTCAGAGTCATCAGATCAGTCAATCCCCAGTTCTTTGTGAGACAGACTCCTGCTTTGACTCTCCTTCCTTTGCAGCAGCAGTAGGAAGGATACTTCAGTGCCCAGAGATCAGTGTTGGGAAATTCATTCTGTAACTTTGGAGCAAGTCCATCTTTCTTCAACTGATCTTGTTTCTTTATATAAACTATACCAAAGTTTGTTTAACCTCTTATTCACAAACCTCTAGTGGTAGGTTTCCATAGCCTCTAGTCTAGTTTAGCATTTAGTCACCCCTTATGTCAGAAAGGCTTTTGACCAAAATCATTTCCACTCTAGTTTAATAAAATTGTTGAAATTATTTATTTTCCCAATGGACCTGAAAAGAAGATGAATTTCCTCCTTTTGGAGTTAAATTTATATGCTATAATCACTCTCCCTTCTTCCATTGCATCTTATGTAATGCGAGGAATCAGCAAATAGTTCTAGCAAGTAAAAACTGTCACATGCATTAAAGGCAGAAACACCATTCAATTTAAAGAAGTCCCACATGTGGTTTTGTGCTGTGGAATGTTTTGAGGAACTGTTGCAAGTGTCTCTGTATTAACCTGGTCATTGTCTGAGTACCTTGACTTTCAGCTGAGAACTGCTTTTGTTCGCTCATGGTAGGATATAACTTGTCTAAATATTAAGCATCTAACATATAGTCAGCTAACCTAAGCATACTGCTTGGGCTACCCCTGAATGAAGGAGGGAAGAATCCCTGGAGAGAGAGAACCATCCTTATTTCAGACCATTCCTCTTGAATGGGGATGAATCCATCACCCCTGACCACAGAGGAACCCTAAAGGATGAGTTTAATTTGGAGTGAGAGAGACTTTAAGCCTAGCAATCAACTCTGGCATCACAAATTGTGCCTTTACATGTCTATTTCAGAAAAAAAGTGTGGTTTTCAAGTGCAGATTTTTCAGGAGACACAATAAGAAAGTTTTTACCACTTTTCAATCCATGTCCTGTGTGGTGCTGTAGGACATCAGCAATACAGCCTGATCCTACCCAAAGTATGTTGGGGGCCCATCCTGTTTAAGGACTGTTTTTGCACAATTTTGCAAGCAGTAAATGAGTCCTGTAGCACTTGTGGGAATTCACATGGCCTGCATGGAAACAAGGAATGTAACTCATTAAGTTACAGGAAAAACTTAGACAAAAAGGCTTAAAAAGACAGAAGATAAACCTTTTAATTGGCTCTGGCCTGGTGAAGACCAGAAGGTTAGAAAATGCTTGGCTGTACTGGTGCATGTCTTTCCTCTTATGGTCTACAAAAAAACAAAAAGAAAAGGAAAGCAGCTCAGCTCTTTCCAAGCCCAGGAGGATGGTGGTGGGGAGGATATTTTCCTTGCTGATGTTCAGATACACTTCCTGGCACTGCATCCTGCAATTTAATTTAGTGCGAAACTGTGCCTTAAAGCGTCAGTCTGTCTCTGAATAAAGACTAGGGGATATGGTTTTGTAGCAGTACCGAGAGTTTCTTTCTTTCTTTTTTTTTTTTTTTCCCCTTTCTTTTTTCTTCTTAGTACTGAATGCAGAGAGGAAAAGGCAGGCAGATGCATGTCATAAATAAACCCAAAGCGAACAAAGAACAGATGTCCCGAGGAACTTGCTGTCTCAGTATTTGGAGCACAAAGAAATGAAGTAAGCACAGCCCTTCATAGAGGAAGTCCTTCACTTCCTCAAGAAGTTCGAACATGCCGAGAAAGCAAAACAATTTCACAAGGCCAGAGTATATGGGCTTCTAATCCCATGAAAGTAGTATATGCTCTGCCACAAATCCAGAGTCAACAGAGCTTTCCTTTAATACTGGTACAGTATAATTAAACCATGGGCCTAATACCAGGAAGGTTGCCACTCATCAATTAGGAATTCTATTAGAAAGTGTCAGGAGCTTTTTTGCAAGATTAAAGCAAAGATTAGAAAAAAATTATCCTGGTTGCTCCTTTTTTCTCCCTTAGCTAATTCAGTGCATTATAACACAGATGGATCTTAACATTTTTCAGACCTGGGCAGCAACACAAGGAAAACCCACAGGGATTTCAGAGCACTGTCAGCTTCAAAATTCTGATTCATGATTATTCATATACTGTAAAAAACCTATAAAACAGAACGAAAAAATAGGCAGAGCTCACCATACTTCACAAAGAAAGGTTGTAGGATCTGCTCTATTTACTCTGCATTAAATGCAATTGTTTTATTTCCCTTGCAGCAAATCCCCTAAAAGCAGACCTGTGAGTGAATGCAGAATTAGGGATGTGGAGCAGAGCCAGACACCTCTATGCTCTTGGGGCTGCTGCCGCCCACCACAGGGGCTATAGGCCAGCAGCAGCAGGGTCACAGAGAGACAACAGATGGGGAGGGAAGAAGTTGGAGGGAGAAACCACTCCAAGCAGCACAGCTCTGGCCACAAATATTTACTGATAAGTGCTGCTGGAGTGATGATGGTCTAGGAACATAGGCAAGGAAGAAGCTGGAAGGAGATGTCATATCTTTTATTAGTCCTAACCACTGGAGAAAAAAATAAAGACAAGATTTCATAACCTAAAGCTGAGCCATTATATCTGGAAGTTGCCTATTTTTTCAGTGGTATCAGTGTCTAAATAAAAGACATTGCCTGTCCCTGCAACTCGGGGTTCATAAGTATTTCCAGATCAGTGTTTTTTGCTATTACATTTCTAATCCAGCCTTCCAGAAAGCTGATGGAAAAATAAAAATTAAGAAGCCACCAATCGCAAGTTGGAGGGAGATGTAAATAAATAAATAGACTGGAAAGTTGTTATAAGCCGAAGAACCACGTGGTCCTTGCCAGTTGCAGTTTTTGGACTCAGGCATACACCTGTTTTGTCGGCTCTCAGTCTTGGCATGTGCTGAGGAAAAGAAAACGGAGGGAGGTGGTAGCTGGAGTTTCCTGCTTGCCTGTCATGGTGCCACAGCAATTGACAGACTGGAATGCAGACAGAGCTGGATCCCACTTCCAGCTATAGTGGAAGATGGCCAGGAAGGACAGTAAGGACACAGGATGTCCAGTGCACAGCAGAGCCATGACTCCTCGAGGTGTGACTCTGTCCCCAGTGCTACAGGCAGCATCTCTCCTTGCACCATATGTAGGGGCTCTGTTCTTATTCTCGCTAGACTGCCGCTCATGCTTGTCACCACATCCCACTTTTGATCTTTTTTTTATCTTGTCTTCTCTCTGCATCTGCTTGTGTGCTCCTCTGCACCTCCCTGCCCCACTGCACTGCCAGAATCCCTGCCCAGCTCCGCTCTTGTCCCTCTGTCTCTTCCTCGGCACATTCACCCCAGAGCCTTGTTAGCTCTTGCCCCAGCTCTGGACAAGAGCTGTTGGGCCTGTCCACAGCTCCTTCCCCACCAGCATGGCAGCAAACTGTCCCCAGGGCACCTCTGCTGTGCCAGGGGACAGAAGGAGGCTTCTCATCTGCAGGGGACAGCTCCTCCCAGCCCCAGCTCCCTGTGCATCACCAGTAGGGGTGAGAGGCTGCAACCAGCAAAGGAAGACCTGTTGACTGAGACATATTAGACCACAGACACCTACTTCCCACGGGATATCTTTTTTCTGCACAGCCCAGATTTTCTCACAGACAAAGGGTCTCTCACATCACCATGAGCAGGGAGCAGTGTGCTGCAGTGGGAAGCAGAAGTGGGGGATCATGGGAGCCAATTCATCTCTCTGAGTGCAGGAGCAATGCAAGAGGCAGGAACATGCCTTAGTTTTGCAAAGTGCCCAAGGAAAGACTCGTAACATTCTGAAAAATCACATCTATAACTATATGACCCCTTCTTTCTCTTATTCAAGCCTCTATATCATCTTTTCCCCATACACACACAACATCTTTTGTATTATCACAGCTGAAATGACAGTATTTGCCCTACAAATGCCACAGAGAAAAGCTACAAATACTGTTTATTCTTAGAGCATGTTTTTATTTCTTCTGGTAGAATTTAAATATTTTTCTGCAATTAGATTTCAAAGGGTTAACTTACTATGATATGGAAAAAAAATAAAATAAAAGTTTACAGCTCCTGAGATAGTATCAGCCCATTAAACATAGGTAAGAATATGAGAGGGAAAGAGAAGGGAACAGATATTATATATGTAAGGAAAATTAAAACTCAGGATGTTGGGCGTGGGGGGAATGTGCTTTGAAGTACAAAAGTTCCATTGTTAATGTGGGACAAAACCTCCCCAGTATGGGACAGAGATAAAAAGGAGGGAGTTTCTAACAGATCAAGGTCAACCAAGATAGATGAATAACATAAATGCTATTAATCTCGTACAGCATGAATCAGAGAATTGCAGCGGGGTATAGCTGTGTGGTGGAGTTCATGGCATGAGTGTTTTATGCCACTTTGTATTAGATAATGAGCGTATTCATTACAGACTCCTACACATCATCCAAACTGGCAGAGAAGGAGCTTTAAGGAGCTTGAGAGAACAAATCAAAGAGCTGGATCTAAAGCTCGGAAAGGTAATAGGGATGTTCAAATACTGCCCCAAGTTTAGATATTTGCAGGCATTCATACAACCTGACTCTGCAGGAAATAGCGTGAGAAAGAAGCTTGGACAGCTTGCTGCTTATTATTTATCATGCTGCCTCTGTCATAACAGCTGATTTTATCAATTAAAAAAAAATACATAGAGCAATACAGGAAAACACTACACCAGAAAAAGTCTTCCTTGCTTTTTTTTTTTTTTTTTTTAATTTCTCATGTCTGCAAATTCAGAGACACAAAGAAAATCAATTTTCATCTTGGAGGGCTTAATCTAAACATCACTGGGAAGCAAGGGACTGAGCCATACTGGAGTTAAAAAGTACATAACCAGATGTAATTTGACTTCACATGTTGCATTTCCACATATTATAGTCCCCTGGAATTCCAGAGACACGTGTTCCACAGGAGAAGCTTAAAGAATAATTCACCTTGGGAAGGAAGGAAATGAAAACATATATATGTGTATATATTTTGACAACAATCTGCAACCAGATTGTTTGCAGTGGTTTGCACTTCCATTTATTTATTCCAAACAAACATTTTAACTCAATGGCATGGATCAATGTAGCATGTTTTTTCCTGATTGTTATGCTTTCAGATTTTTGAAATAAAGCTGAAATACAGTTGGGACCAAATTAAAATTCCAAAACTGACTAATTCTTTCTCCCTGAGGTTAGCAGGGTTTTCTCAGCATGAACCTAGACTTGCATTCAATTCTACATTTTGGTGCCACGTAATCAATGGAAAAGGGCAAGCCCCGTAATGGGGCCAGCGTTCCACAATGAGCACATCCAAACTTAAAAAAGGAGATTTTCAAAGAGGGGCTGGTTGTTTGCATGCAGTAGCATCTAGAGGCTGTGCTGCATTTCGAGCTCTTCTGCAATATTCCATATATGCATATATGTGCATACATATATAAATACATGCTTTGTGTGTGTACATTTGCACTACCCATGCATATACATGTGCATTTTACATACATATTCATACAACACAAACTGCTTCTCTACCTGATCTCTAGGAGATACATTGTTTGAGCTTAGCGAAGGGAAGCTGGAGCAGAGGAGGGGAGGAAGAAAAAGAGAAGAAAGGGCTGGAATGGTTCGAGGTAAACCACCCCTCAGCAAACATCTGAAGACTGCTCAAAGGCAATGCCAGTACTATGATCCAGCTAATTTACAAAATGGGCTTAAGCAGGACAAAAAGAATAATGGAAGATCAAAGGATAAGCAGCAGATGGGTTTCAAAACTGTCGGCAGAATTACCATTTTGTGTAGGGAAAATCAGGTGAAGGCAAGATTCAGTCAAGATTCAGACCACCAAGCTCTCCTTGTGGCTACCTATATCCAGGTAGACAAAAGATTCTGAAAACCTGTACTGGACAGCAGCACCAAAGCCTGAGGAACCTACAGTCCCTCTGAGCCTCCCTGGTGAGCCTGGGAGCTTCCAGAATCCCTTGCCTTGAGCACACTCCTCTCTGTCAAGAGGCATGCATCTTCCACACAGGCTCTGCAAGCTGCTGCTCCACATCCTGTAGACCTTACCTCTACTAGTGAACATGACAGACCTGGGATATTAAAATGTTCCGCCTCTTGAAAGAGGTGCTTGCTGCATCCGGGGTCCTTTCAGGGCATACCTCTGGTGCCTTTTGTGCACAATTTTAGCTCAGCTGGTCAGAGCACGGCGCCAGTAATGCCAAGGTTGTGGGTTCAATCCCTGTATGGGCCATTCACTGAAGAGCTGCACTTGATGATCCTTGTGGGTCACTTCCAGCTCAGAATATTCTGTAATTCTGTGAATGTCTCTGGAGAATGTGATTCAGGCTTCACCTACAAAGCTTACATAAAGAGACCATGGTGAAAAGAAGTACCTTGCCACTGGAAGTACCTTGCCCTTCTCCCTGGGCACCTTTACCTGGCAGGACAGGCCATCAAAAGTGTGAGCTGGAGGAGGAAGAGGAGTCAGAGGCAGAGAAAACCCTACTCTACAGGCTCACTGTCAGGGCATAAAGCTGAGAAGGGGGAATCAAAAATATCAGACCAGCTTCCAGTTTTCGAGTCAGTGCATGTCTTAGATAAAACCCATCCCCAGTCTCCTTCTATTCCCTAAAAATTCCTAGCTACATTAAACAGGTACCCTCAGGGAGCTGTTGCTCATAGAGAGCTGAGCTGCTCTAGTAAGGGGAAACTAAGGCACCCTCTATTTCTGTAGAGGGAAGAAGCACCATGAGAGGAGGAACAAGAAACGGCACATTCCCATGAAAAATTGAAGTGTGTCGTAGCATCTTCTTTCCAGATGTGGAGAACAAAAATGTGAATGCTTCATTTCTGACAACAGCCCCAGAAAGCTGGGAAGGCAGCAGGGGACAGTTGAATGTTCGCTCCTACCCCACCATACAGACACTCAGCCAGGGCACAAGAACAAACAAACAAAAAAATTGTAATATTCATAGCTGCAGAGTTACAGAGTTGTGAATACAACCCCCAATACAATTTGGGGGTTTTCAGTGTAATTACTACATTCCATGTATTTGGATTTGTGAGACCAAAAAACACTTCTCTCAGAGGCTTTTACCTCATAGTTAAATATAGTGGTGAAGCAGTTAACATAGTTTTATGCATCATCGTGTTGGCATGGGGTTTTCATCTTTTATTGGCACCATTTTATCCCTGGAGACAATAGGAGATTGTTCTCACTGTGTGTAAAAAGATCTTGTTCTGGCAAGTAGGGTTTTCCCAGTCAACAAGTTTGGAATCCTTGGTAAGGGAGAAATAGGCCGTGTTGGGACTGGCCTGCTAAGCACCTCCTCACCACAGCAATCACTGTGCCATTCACTGCTCACAGGGTGCTGCAGCTCAGAGCCCCTGCCTGCAGCCCAGTGAGGTGAAGGATTAAGCACCAAACCCACAACCTTCTGCTGTACTGCTATTACAAAGACGGGACAAAAGTCTATATTGATCTTCTCTAGGCACAAACTACACCATAACTGCTAAAAACTATGTGGTAAGAAGAAAATACGTGTGCTTGGAAGCCATTCTCTTTTCTAAAACCCACAAAATCTGTAGGAAAAAAAAGGTTCTGATTCCCTGATTTGGATGCTTTTGTGTACCCCTAAAGGACGTACAGGATTTTCTTTTTCATTCATCGCTTCCTGGTTGTATAAATAGTGCAATACACAATTACAGCAGTCAGAGGCATTAGGGATAAGAAGGTATTTACATCAGAGATGTACATACGAGATTATGTGAGAATGGTAAAGTTTTATCTCCATCTTTAAATAAATATTATGCTTCATCCACACCCAAAGTCTTGAAAGAAAGCTGTTTTAGTGTAAACAATTAACTTCCTGGCCAATCATTCAATTTTTTTGATGACTTGCTGCTGAGAAATTCAGATTCTATACTGGAGACTACACCTTACCAATTTTGATCAGTCAGATAATCCACCCCAAAATCACCCAGACACTGCAGTTTATTTGCAGTCATACCACAACATTTGGCAAGCCTGGTATTTCAGTTGTTCCTATTTGCAGAGGCTATAAAGTGATTTAGTTGCTAGCAGGTTTGACAGCAATTAGGAGCACAGGCATGAGCGATGGCAGCCTCTGCTGTATATTTCATGAGTGCCCACAGCTCAACCCTTCTGCAAAACATGCCTTGGATCTCAGATTACACTGGAAAATAAAGTCTCTAGTAGTTAGAGCTGCAGTCAGCTTTCAAAATGTTTACTGAGCATAAGGCAGTGCAAAAGTGATTAGAAACCCAACCAAGCCCCCAGGCTCTGCAATGATAGGAACCGCCCAGAAGGTCAGAGCTGAACTGAGATCCTACAGCCATGACTATTTTCCAGATGAACTGAAATTCATCATCTTGCAGCAGACAGAAAATGAAAAGCTATCTCCTTGCCCTGCAGGGATCAACCTGCAGCTGCCTTTCCCTTGCTGCCTTTTCTCTGCAAGGCCCAGCAAGCTATAGATGTGTCAATAAATTCCTTGGGTTTTTTCATTTTACTTAAGTCTTGAAAATAAACCACTGAAAGAAATTAAAAGGCATTTTTTCAAAGCAAAATGGGACTTGAAGAGCAGTGTTCTTAATGACACTGAAACAAACCAAGCTGTTTTGGGGCACATGAAATGCTCAAGCGGCTGCAATTCAGCATTATCTGCAAAATGAAGGCAGTAGTGCTTTTATTCAACAGCTAGCATGCTGGATTTGGGAGATACTGGTTCAGGATGTGGAATCCTTAGCAGTCATCTCATGGGAGAGGATCCTGCCTGCCCTGACAAAGCAGCCCTGTTCTGCCAAGCTCTGCTCCTGGAACTGTTCCACTCCTTTGTATAAAGTAATTACTTAAATATACATTGAACAAAGAGAGAGGGAAATTACTTTAAGGCCTATCAGTTAGGGCACTCTGCTGGGAGGTAAAGCAAACCAGTAAATAATTCATTAATGATGTTGCTATTTCAGAGACCTAATAAATTTTTATTGGTTAAGAAAAAAGTCATCATCAGTGACTGGGAAAATAGGCCCCAGACACCTTGTCACTTGGGGGTGCTGCTTCAGCATGGCATAACTGTCACGTTTCAAATGGATACGGATTGAAAAAGTCCCCTGCAGGTAAAATGAGAATTGCAGCCTCCCCTGGCAGGTGTTTTAGTGACACAATTTTTGGATAAAATGGAAAGTGGAGTTTGTTTCAGAGCCTTGAAAAGGCTCATATCTTAAAAGAAGAGAATTGCAAGTCAGGCTTTTAAGGAGCTCAAGTCAGACTATACCTTTAAATAAACTGCAAAGTTCCTGAACTAATTGTTTTAAATGCATCCTCCCTGCTTTATTTGGAGGCTCTGGACGCTGGGCAGGATACCTATAGGTCCCACCAAAGTCTGCTACAGCTCCTTTGCTCACTGGCACCATAGCCCAGGAAGAGGTGGAGACAGACAAATAGCCTGAGAGCAACTTAGACACCACAAAAATTAATAATAAGCTCCTGGATTTCCTGAGATATAAGAAAGGAAGAAGACCAAGGTGCTCGACAGTGCCACATCATACTCCCCAAGTCTTGCTGAAGCAGGAACTGGGAAATGCAGCTTAATGAATCAAGTGTCATCAGGAATAATGACCATGTCAATCATTAGATGCAACGTTATGCCCATAATATTTTCAGCTTCAAACCACAGCACAGAAACGGAAGATGGCTAGCTCCAAAGGGAAGCTAATGCAACACAATGCATGCTGTTGGAGGATTTAGACACTCCTGCTGCGGAAAGTGGTGACACGGTGCCCTGAGGAGAGCTCCTTGTCCCACTTCTTTCCTGGCCACGGAGAAGTCTCCCTCTGACTTCCAGAGCCTGAAAACTTTGCCATCTGTTCTCACTTGAGGAAAATTCTCATTTTATCTCTTCCATTTGTATTAAATAGTTTTTAAACAGGAGAGGCTTAACATGCAGGCTGTGCAATAGCGTATGGTACAGTTAATTTCTCTCACCATCTAATGTTAACAACATATGGAGACTGGCCTGAGCTGCCAAGGACATAAATCTATCCTTCCCTCCTGGTTTGTTCACTGAATCTCAATTTTTTATTACTTCACATTCCTCCACAGGACTTCACCAAAACACCTGGTGGGGACCTTCCAGAGGAAAGAATTTCACTCTTCTCAAAGAAAAGACTCCTCTTCACCCCACCCCCAGAAAACAACCCACCTCCCATCAGTCTCCTTTCCCCCAGGTCCAGATTCCCGGTTCCATTGATACAGCACATTCCATTAGCAAAAAATGATTCATGTTTACAGTGTTATATAAATGTCTACAATGTTTCTTTAATGTTGTTTGACTTGTGGGTGACTTCAGAGCTCCTGATGGCATGGGGAATTAGTATCAGCTGGAGCAAAACCAGTGGCGGGCAGGTATTGTGCCAGCTTCCTCACCATTTTGCCAGCTGACCTCACTCCTGACACACCAGTTGGCTGCTGTTCCCTTCCCATGCCAAACTATGCAGTGGTTTTGAGATGTATACAAATAAACTATCCAACACACTGAATAAACCAATGTTTGAATTCAAGTTCCAGGATGAAGATTATTTACACAAACCTTGAACTCTGTCGCAACTAAATCTGGGCATTTCAAGGACACTGGATATCACTCTTGTAGCTTTTATTACTTACTGTAGAGAAACAGGAGATGAAATACTGGGATGCAAACTGTAATGACAAAGCTGCAAATGGGCTTACAGAGCAGCTCACTGGAAAACCATGGAAAAGGGAGCAATGCTGCAGACTTGAAATGGGCATTTTTCTCTCACTTTCCAAGTACAACTTCAAGAAAAACTTGGATGGTTTTGTCCTTCTCCTTGCACACAGCATTAAATGGTGCATTCTTACGTATGGAGACATAAAAGATGGACTCTGCTTGCAATCAACATGTGCATCTGGTCTCTCACAAAGCCTGTATGTGAACAGTAAAATGGAACCAAATCCAAGATGTGAAACCCACATCTGCCTCAGGTGAAACCAGATGTTAATTGATGCCTGCTTATTCTCCTCTTTATGTATCCTGTCTCTTTACAACATATGTAATGTTCATATTTCATCTTCACTGTAGCAGTATGAACATCTTTCAAGTCTGTCAGAGATGGAGGACTAAGCAGCCATCAGTACAGCCTATGAACTCCTTTCTGTTAAAGCAAAAGTTGTCTTTAAAGTTAACGAGTGCCATTTTCTTTAAAAAGTCTTTTGATCAGATTTGTTCTACTGTCTGTGGAACAAATCTGATCAAAGCTGCCTGTGGAAGTTAACTCAGCACTGTTTTCATAAAAAATACCTGGCCACATAATCTTGAGCAATAATTCTTTTTTTTTCAGTATTTACTGGAATATCATATGATGAACTGGATTATTCATTATAAATTTCTTCTGTCATATTGTCTTGCATACTATGAACTCATCTGTGTTTTAAAGAATGTGTAATGCTACATCTTCACTTTTTCAATCATTTTTATTAATTATTTTATTCTGGGTTTGGGACTTCTCCCCCAGTTCTAGTTCTTAATCCCATTTTCAGGAATACATTATGCCTAAAGAATATCAGCATGCAAAAGGTATTATTTCAAGGAACTGTCTTTTTTTTTTTGGTGGAGAAATTAATCCAGAGTTTGTGTTTGGAGAAAAACCCCAAACCTGAGAGCAGCAGGTAGAGAAGGAGGAAGCAGGGCTTGTTATGCCCCATCCAGACAGACACAGGGATCTCTCCTTGCAAAGCATAACACACCAGATCCCAATCCGTGGCTTTTTTGGTGCTGGGACGCACTGCACCTTTCACAAGCAGTGAAAGAAAGGACGCTGTATGGTGCAAACGGGATTTTATCGCTATGTCAACAACTGTGTGGGCCCCAGCATTCAGCAAGAGATGTTTGCATTGGACCTGAGAAGTTTCTCATCAGCCGGGGCAGACAGCACACACCACCAGTTTCACCACAAGGCCCCTGTTTGTTTTGGTGTCCATACAGCAAGGTGCAGAAACACCATGTCCAGCTGCTGTATTTCTCGGCTGGAGAGTTCAGGTCAAGCTCTCGCTGCCCAGTTAGGCCCCATGGAGAGGGGACGGGGAGGAGGGGACGGCTGTGGGCCAGAGAGCACAAGGAGCTGCCTCCCATCCACACTGTTTGCCAATGTGGAAAGGAGTCTCACAAATAGGTCACTCATTAAAACTTTATATAGCTGAATTCAGGAAGCCTCTTCTCACTAGAACAAGAGCAAAAGGAAAAAAACCAACAAAGCAGGTTTTTATTGAGCCTTCTGGGTGGGCACAAACACCAAGGATGAAGACAAAGCTCAGGTGAAGCATTACATTCCAGATACCCATCCAGCCCCTCAAAGAGCAACTGGTTATCCTTTATGCTTGTGCCAACAGCTCTGCCATCCTTTCCGTACCTCATTACAAAAAACCAAAGGAGGAAAAACATGGCTCAAATATTAAACAAGTCACATTTTCTGTGCTTATTCTTTAACCAGAAACATTGATTGAGATTTAAAAAAAATCAGACGAAGCCTCAGTCCCACAAAGAAAAGCGCCTCTTCTAAACTCCCCCAGTCTTCAAGGAGCAGGGGTACCACTTACAAACGCAAAGCAAAGATTATGTGCTAACACTGGCAGGATTTGAGGCCTTACAGCTTGTGAAACTACCCCAAGTGTGGTCTCTCTGCCTGGGTGGGGCAAGTATATTCCATAACACACCTTCCTTTCATAGTTGTTTGGACCTGAGGATATTTTTCAGAGCTCTCTGAAACTTCCTTCCTTTGTACGGAAACTGCCCTGCCAGAAGATGGGATGTGGGGTGGAGGTGGGAGCGGGCAGACACTCCTATGTCACACAGTATGGAAATTAAATATTAACATGCTCCTTCTGCTACCTGCCTGGAAGTCACACAGTCACAGCATTTTAACTTGCATAGTGGTAGCGAGGGTAAGTTTGAGCTTAGAAGTGGTGTTAGACTCACCCATTTTGGATGACTTCTCATTTCATGTAACAGATTAAAACATTCAGGCTTAACCTTGTAAATCACAAGAAAATCTTGCTTATTTTGGAGCAACTGAATCAGTTTTCCAGAGTTGAGAAGAGTCTCCACTACTTCTTAAACAATATGGAGGTTTTTCTCAGGTTTTACCTGATTGAGCTTGCAGCAAAGTAAATTTGTGGTATCATGAAAATAGGTTTTAAGGTTATGCCCACATTGCTCAATGAAGGAATCATGGATTGAAAGCAAGCACCAGAGCCCAAATATTCTGCACTGAAGAACTGTTAGGTCATTCTCTGGTGCTGTTTTGGACTGCTCTGAGTAAGTTCTCTCCCCGTTGACTGGACTTGGATGCAGTTCAGGCATGAAACTATTCTAGAGGAGGCTCCCAACAGGCAGTATGACTGAGACTGCAGCAGCTTTGACTCTCTTTCCTCTTCTACTGTCTCAGTCCTCCAAACACTGTCTCAGAAGTCCTGGGACAATTGAGCATTATATACATATGCAGCATGGATGCAGTCAGTCCGCTGCAGGTCTGCTGTATCTGCACAAATGCAAGCTGTTCTGCACCACTGGCCTGGGTGTTGAGGATCCCTGTCTGCAGCTGCACTGCACTGAGTGTCCCAGGCTGCCTCTGAAAATCAGTTTAACTCATGTCAGTGCAAGTCCCTAAGCCCCATCTGGAAAGTGTTGCCTAGCTGCTGAGCAGCACTCCTGCAGCAGGATTGTTGTTCTTTGTGCCAAGTGTCTAAGTAAAACTCAGAACTGGGGGAGCTCTCACTGTTACAGGGGAAGGATTCAAGAATCAAATGGAGCTGTAGGCCTCAGAGCACTTGGGTGACCCCTCAAAATCTCAAAATTACTCAAGTAGCAATTAATCCCAAAATAACATCTGGAAAGACTGTTCATAAACTAAGTAAATGAGCCAGGAACATGAAAATTTTTGACCAGCAGCTTGCTGTGTGGCACTCTTAACACACCTTGCCAGCTCTATCATGGAAACATACAGCCTCCACAAGCCATACCAAAAAGTAGCCTGGCCATGGAAACTGGTTTCTTTGGTCTTTGTAAAGAACTCAGCCACTTTAATCACAATAAATACCAAAATACTGGGGGAAGGAGTCCCACAGCTCAATGGTATGTTTTGTGAAAAAATTTTGACATCTGCATACTTGCTCCATTATGTCCTGACAATTCTTGGATCAGAAGGGAGCAAACAGCTGATCCTTATTTGCTTATGAAACAAAGTCTGTAGGAAAACAGGATTTCACAAAGCCCAAACCATTCCATTCGAAACACCACAGACTGAAGTCTATTGCCAAATACAAGGCAGGATCCAGGAGGCACCCAGGGGACTGGCAACTCTGGAAGTTGTGGTATCCTCAGCCACGGGACAGATGGTCCTGAAGGGCAGGAACACTGGAAACTGTGGAAAATTGCACAACTGAATTTCACAGAAAGAGCAATTTTCCTATAAATAGAGAACTCTTCAGCAAGCTCCAGAGAGACCAAAAGCTATTGTTTTCTTAGACACATTTTTTGAAAGGTACATTTTTTGAAAGGTACTGAAAGGCGCAGTTTGCAGTCCCAATATTTTAAATGCTGATTCCATTGACTCCATTTTGGACATATGGCTTCGGGTGGAAAAAAGCATCATTTGAAATTGCATTTCTTGATCTGGTGACAGAGTAAGCCCTGGTAACTAGCTTAGAATAGATGGGAAATTAATGCAAACTTTTAGGCAAATGAAATTAGATGACGTGAGTCCTATGGCAAGTGATTCACACACTTAAACCTACAGCTAGTCTGAAGCAGGAATCACAGGAGAATATGCAGCTGCCAGGTATTGAGGAAGAGGCCTCATGAGAGAGATAATTTCAGGAACAATCCAGTACCCTGAGTGCTACAATGCTTAAACAAGTTGGCAGGACATAGCAAAAGACCCACAATCTTTTTTCAGTGTTGGAAATGTGAGCAATTCATTAGAGTTTCCACACTCTTTCCCTCCAAATGCCTTCTGCCCTTTGTCACTTGACAGCAGAGCAGTTTTCAGGGCTGCTCAGTAACCCAGAGACCTGGCTTACATTTCTCCTCATGGCAGGATTCCCCTGTCAAGAGAGAGCTCAGAGCTCCGGGGTGCTGTGGAAGGAGGCACTGAGCACATCCCTCATCAAAACTTCAGTGATGTCAGTGGGGTCAGTGATGACAACAAACAAGGATAATCAAGCACTGGGACAAGTCACCCACGGTGTGAGGAAAATCGTTGTGCTCTGGGGTTTTTAAGATCTATCTGACAAAGTCTTAAGCAATGTAGTCTGAATTCAGCACAGGCCCTGCTTTGAACAGGAGCTCACACCAGATTACCTCCTGTGTTCCCTCCAACCTGAATGACTGGTTGTGTAGTGAGTGTGGAACTTAGTGGTCCAAAGGAAAGCAGGTAAGAAGCTGCCCAACCCTGTAACCTAGCTATAGGACTCATATAGCAGCTGGGATTCTTGGGAAAGGTGATTTTTATTTATGTTAAATGTAGAAATACTCCTGAAAGCAGGAATTCAGGACAACCAAGCAATACACCCAAATCTGGCTTCATAAAGGAACTTAAATCAGACTGATACTCATTTCTCACTATCATCACAAAAAAGAACTGGTTAATATGGATACTCAAATGTGCTGAAGAGTGTGATGCTCATGTTCAGCCTGACCCCAAAGGCAAATGCTTTAGCCTCACCAAATCTGTTTTATAGATTACAACCAGCCACATCAGACCCAAGCTGGCTCCATATCAAAATTTCTGCACCATAATTCCCAGTAGTCCTGATGATACTAGTCACAGTCTAGGAAACTAAAGATGGCTCAGGATGCAGCTAGATCAGTTGCAAAGGACTTATTAGCCCAGGATCAGGGACATTGGGTAGCTGTGGTAACTTTTCCAAACTCAAACCTAAATCCAAAGCTCTTAGCATGGTTGCTGTGACTAAACAGATCCAAGCACAGACTTGGGTGCCAAACAAGACCAGTGCAGGTGTCAGTCCATGGGATTCACCATGCAGATAAGCTGCCTCTGGATAGCTGAGAGTTAATAGTATGGGGTCTATCATTTGAAGTGCAGAACAACCCTGTACTAATTAGGAGTACAAATAATACTGAACTGGATTCTATGCATTTCACAAGTACCAAATCTGGATTAAATCACACACGTGATTTGTAATGTGAACTGTTTAATCACTTTTGTAACACAGATGCTCTATAATTAGAAGCTCTAAAAAAGATGGGCAGTGGGATTGAGCTGAACACTTGCACAAGCATTAACACAGGCATCAAAAAAAGAATGAGAAAAATCCAATGAAATAAATATACAAAAATCACCATTACCACTACAATTAACAGTTTAGGGCTGAGATGCAGAAGTAATAAACAGTCTGCTGAAACTTCTAAAGCAAAAAAAGCAATCTTCACTAGACTTATTAAAAAAAAAAAAAAAACTAAAAACCCACACACCATCTTTTCTCTTGATAACTTAAATGTATACTGCCCACACATAAAATACAGTAGGTCACTTTATAGACAGGGACCACAGACAGAGATCAAATTCTATATATAGTACTTATATAGCCCAAATACCATTAGTAAATCTTTAAAAAAGCCACAGGGAAAGAACAAGAAGTATCAAAAATGCTGTGATAGCATTTATGAAGTTTGTAAGAAATCTTTAAAGGGCATCTAGTCCAACCACTCTGCAATAGGAAGGAACATCCTCCAACCGGCCTTGAACGTTTCCATATATGATGCATTCACCACCTCTCCAGACAACCTTTCCAATGGTTTACCACCCTCATAAAAAAAAAAAAAATGTCTTCCTTAGATCTAGTTTAAACCTAACCTCTTTCAACTTAAAACCATTCTCCCTTGTCCTATCACAACAGACCTTGCTAAATATTTACACCCCATCTTTTCTGTAGGCCCCCCTTAGGCACTGGGAGGCTGCCATAAGAGCTCCCCAGAGCCTTCTCCAGGCTGAACAATCCCAGTTCTCTCAGTCTTTCTTCACAGGACGAGGTGCTCCATCCCTCTCACCATCTTGGTGGCCTGTTGCAGTGTGTGAGACCGCACTGGTCAGGACCAGTGGGCCAGTTGGCCCAGGAACAAAAGAGGTCGGCTGGTGGGACAGCCCCTAAGTCCTGAACCACCCCCCAAGGTTGTGGTGAGCACAAGGAGCTTTCCCACAATGCATTGTGTCATTATGTTGATATATGCTGTTTCTGTATTCTGGATTGGCCCCTTGGTCCCCACCCCTTTATACCTTGTTTGGCCCCCATCTAGGAAGTTCCCCTCTCCTGGTTCTCCCAGTGCTTTCTGTTCTCCTGCCCACCCCTCCCACTTCCCCATTGGTTGTTGCACCTTTGTTCCACCATCACTCTGCCTTCTTGCCCTCAAACCATCGGTTCTGATGTTTCCCCACCCCAACCAGCCCCATATAGAAACCTGCACCCTCATCCTCCATTTTGTCTTTTGCTCCTGGACCCTCCCCATGTGGAATAAACCCTCGTTGTTGGAACCCCATACAAAAGACCCTTCTCGCCTCTTTTCCACTGATCGCCACCTTTGGACGTGTGATTGAGTGGTGGCACCACCCAGGGGGTGTGAGCCTGTGCCTGCATTCGGCCTCAGCACCAAAGCAGCTCCCTCTATCTGGGGACAGTTTTGGGAAGGACGCGGCACCCAGCACTTCAGACTCCAGGAGAAAGCTGGAAGTGGGCAGAACAGAACAGTAGTAGAAGTGAACTAACCAGCAACACTACTGCAATTATATTAAACTACCATACCCAGTTAATGAATGCATCCAAGTGAAGCATGCTTTACAGTTATTTAACTCATAAACAATTTATAGCAGCAGGAGTCCACGTTCCATGTGTAACTGGGCAATTGAAAGTCACGGGACTACACCATCCTAGAAAATTAAGAAGGATGGGCACCTGTGCAGCCATGTATAATGAAGAACCAATGAAGAATTTCTCATATTACACTAAGCAGATCCACACACAAACACAGTGTTTCTTTGACCACAAGAAAGATTAGAAGTGAAGACTACAAGAACAAAAGTAAAAACATGAGGATAACTATGACCATCCCTCAGCATGAAAGAACCAAAACTTTTTTAACTTTTTTTGAATAGGCACCATTCTTGTTTACACATTAAAAAAGGAACAAGAGCTGGATGCTGTTTGCAATACTTTTAAGCCTCATTGCATTCCACTTACCTCAAGCAGAAAATATACCATATTAAAAATCCAAGAAAGCTGACTATTTCATTTGAAAAGGGTTGAGGGCGAAAGGCAATTACCTATCAGAAATAAAATATGGATGTATGGGGATACAAATCATCGCTGCAAGAAAAAAAAATACCCTTCAGAATTGCTAGGTGCTTTATTTATTAACTGGAGCCTACATGCAGTAGAGCAGCCTTCTGCCCATCCTTGCAGGAAGCATAGCCAGTGCACAGAAAAAGGAGAAGGGATGTGGAACTGGAAAGCATATGCTAGGTAGAGAACATACAGATGGTAAAAGTATACTCAGAATTATAAAGAAAAAAGAATCTCTGGATGATGGAAAAGAACAACATACACTGGAGAAACAATACCATGGACTCTGCTGTTTCTGGGTAGCTGTGCACATGTTAATCATGCTACAGCATGATTAGAATTTTTTTTTTTTTTTGCCTTACTGAGAGAATGTTATTTCCATAGCAGAGGTTATTCATCGTCTCTCCAAAAGGCCAGGAAGCTATCTATAGTCATTTCATGAAATGAATGCATTTTGCTCAAGTGAACAATGCAAGCAACCACACAGGAGGGACTAAAGCAGAGTATTATAGGAAAACATTCTCAAAAAGTGGAAGAGAGATTAAAAGGTTTCTGATGTTATGATAACACACGAACAAAGCCACTTTTCCTCACCTGCTGTCATCATTCAAACAGAGGGAAGCGGACACAGAAAGAGTAGGGTGTTGAAAAGGTGTTGCAGGACAAGGACTGTGTCCATACTTTAGGTGAGACAGCAAAGTAGAAGCTTGGAGACAACCTCTGCTCTGAAAGAGGACTGAAAGTGTGAGTGACAGATCATTTCTGAAATGTGTTAATAAGTCCCACAGGCTACCTGAATCACATTCAAGATGTCAATCTTCTTGTGGTGTCCACATCAATAGAAGTAGATGACAAAACTGGAAAAATTATGATAATGCCATCTGCTCAAATAAACCAAAATTTTCTCTCCCCACCTCCCCTCTTCAGCTGTTTTTGCCCCAAGCTTCAAAGCCTTGTTTGCATTCATACAAAATCTGTTTACTTCACTGTGATACTGGAGCTTCTCCCCCTGCACCCCCAAGACACAAAGCAAAGCTGGCCAGGTGTCTCTAAACCACAAAGCCAGCTGCTCCAAACCAAGCTCACAGGAAATAGCAAGGAAAATATGCAGCATTTGACACATCTGGAATAGATTGCAGAGTCTTTGAAAATAGTGTCCCAGTTCCCTTCCTCCTGCTGATGAGATTTCAGGCTTCCAAAGTGATGCATCAACTATAGAGAATTAGACAACGTGTACATTTTTAACCCTACATATTCTTTCTGACCAAATAAGAATTTTTCCAAGGTAGTACACAAAGTATCTGCATGAAGCTTTCTATAAAATGCATGGATCAAACAGAAGTAATTCTACCAGAAGTTGCTACTTAATATGGGAAAATTGACATAGTTCAAAAATAGTACTAGTTGACTGTGGTAAGCATAGAAAATGAAGCAGTATCGCCTGCTTTGCATGGTTGCATTAACTCCTTAAAATAAATGTTCTCACAGTTTGTTGCCATAAAATATGAGATGAAAAAGAGCAAGGAGGATTAGTTAGTACCTATTTTGCCAAGTAATTTGTCTGTAATTCGATGTTGACAAAAATACTGCAGCGTGCATTTTTCGACACGAAGTACAAAAAAAACCCAAAAAGCATTAAGTCTTAATTAGCAAAACAAAGCAATGCTTTATTATTCGCTTCTTTTTCATCTGGACAATGAATGCAAAAGAACACAGAAACAAACAGAAGTTTAGAAGGAAATATCAGTAAGATATTGAACATAATACTTAACTTTCTTCTTTCCTTAAAATGCTGAGAAGTAGAGGTGCCCCTAAAATTTTAGTCACTATCAGTTATCTCTGAAAGATTAGGAAAATGAAAATGTTTACATATGTATATTTTAAACATTCATTATAGATACAAAACTCAATTCAGCACTAGCTTAACACAACATAAACCTCACTGTTTTTAATGTTAGTAATAAAAAAGCAGAATTCTAATTAAAAAGAAAAATGGAGGAAACTATTTGTACTTTTTTCCTCAAAGGTGCAACCAACAGCCAATGTAATTTTGCAACTGAGATTCCAGTTGTACAAAGGACTGAGAGATGTCTTCTCCTATTTAAAGAAGAAGCATAAATTTCACAAACTTTAAAAGAAACCACACATGCATGAACAGTAGACAGTACCCCTTAAAGAGATGATATTTATAAGAACGTAATTGTATACCTTAAATGAATAAAGGGAGAGGTAAAATACACATTTTCTACTTTCAGAGCTTTAAGATTTTTTTCCTTCACAGATTACTTCCAAAATTACCTTGCATTTAAACTAGTTTGTTCTTATGAAATGGCAAAGTATTTATTCTATACAAGCATTATAAAGTGGTTGAATGATTTTTATTGAGAAGCCTTCCGTGTGGATGTTGTATTTATAGTGACCTCAAGAATGCAAACCTCCAAAATTACATCTACTACTAACTCAACCTTTAATAGCCAATTAACAAAAAATATGTATATAGCTCTAAGATTAAACAAAATTTAGAGAATATGCTGTTACAAAATATATTTTGACATATTTCCTAGGAAGCAATTAAAACAGTCATTTATGCAGAGTTATTTACAGGGGACTCAAAGTGTATCAGTTTTAGCACAAACCAGTATATTGGTTTGAATTTAATAAAATATTGGTGAATATATGTTTGTGACAAGGAACTCTGGGGTTTAGTAAACTTAAAAATGTTCTCTACAATCATTAGATGAATCTAAATTATATAAAAAAAAACCTGCCTGAACCGGTTAATCTGAATCATTTAATGCATTTCATTGTACTCTTAAGTTCAGATCACCAAGTCAGTGGTACATACAAGCTGTGAAACAAGTTACCACTCAAATCTTTCAGATACAACAAGCACAGATTAACTGAGTCTGACTGTACCTAATCTATACTTACAGAGAGTTTGTTCTTACTTCAGTACTATCTTTTTAACAAGCACATATACAAATGTGCTAAAACAAAAGGCAGCAATTATAAATATTTACTGGAATGACCAGAACTGGTACTTGAGCATAACCATCCTGTCATTCATTTTTGGAGCCATATTTTCACTAATTTATCTTCTGGTTTTAGTAGTCTTCTATTTTATTAACTTGGAGGGTTACAGATCATCTGGAAGTTTCACACCAGCATAGGAAAGGAATGTCTGTTCGATGCAGTCTGGAGATAAAGAAAAAGTTGTACTTCAGTTCATCACCATGACTCACCAGAAGCAGCGTTGCTAAGTGACCAGCAAACCTGAACTGCAAGCAGAACAGCAGCCTCCCCACCCCCCATGTCAGGATGGGAGAAAAACCCCAAAAATTTACTGTTATTTTATTATGATTTCAAAAGAACACCTGAGAATATTTTTTAACTGTAGGGGTGTTATTTGTTATTTATTAAAACTAATAATCAGTGTACAGGAGTCACTGTAACAAGGACATTTTAATGTGATAGCAATTAATTTGAACTTCTTGTTTCAGTACTTAAGATGCTTCAAAAACATAATATTTATGTGTTCATCTCTCTAAACACTACACAGACCTTATGAGCCCACAACCCGTACATCTCAGTGGTGCATACAGGTAAAGAAAAAATTCAAAGCCACTGAACTTAGGACAACTCATTAACTTCAGTAAATGCTGGGTTAAACAGTGTTTTGTCCCAGTGCAGAATCAGAACTGCAGAAGAGCAAGGAATCCCAGAGTGCATTATCTTACACTCTCACTGTTCTCTTCAAACTACAGTTCTCAAATACCATTTAGTCCTAACAACTGCTTTTAAAATAGTATTTTTAAACAGAATTGTACTGAAAGCTAACAGATATTTTCAGTCTCACCTCAACAAATTTCAGTATTCTGAAGAGATTACCACAACACTAAGAAAAGAAGCCATAAAGGCAAAAAAGCAATGCTGCCATGTAGCTGCCAATTTAGATTGGTTACTAAAAGGCAATATAGGCCTCAGTTAATTAATTCACTGCATAATTTGGAAAAAATGGCACATTTAAAAGAAATATTATGTCACAGTTATGTTAACAGATTTTTTTCATGATCAAGTGTATATTGTATAGCACACATTCATCATTAGCTGTTGCTACATGTTTATCACTGTTTTATTGATCCTGTGACCGATCCTGGAGAAAATTTATAATAAACTTTTCATTTTTTTGCAGCAAACATAGCTTCTCAGGTATGTCAAAATGTCAAAATACAGTCTTTAAGCATTTTTAGTAAAGTGCAGAGAAATGAAAATGCTGCAATACTTGTTTCTAGGCTTAAATTTATCTTGTCATGTAATTCAAATAAAAAAAGTTGAATGCAAATAAAGACCCCTGGTTTAAGTTACATAGTGAAGTCCAATAAATCCACTTAACGGATAAATAGCATTAAAAAAAAGAGTGGATATGTGCCAGATTGATTAGTCAGCTACCTGAAGGATACATAAAGCACACTGTTGCATACACAATAATCATACTTGTACATGACTGTCTTAATCCAGTCATGTAAAGAGAGACAATACTCAACTATTGTTTGCATGTTCAGACCCATGTCAATCAGATTTAATATGCAGGCAGATTAGTGCTTCCTAACTTGCTGACAACAGGTTGACTACTAAAGCGAGTTTTCCAACACAAAGGACAGTATCCTGACAGGAGCAGATACTTTCTTGGGGAAAAACAACATGTTCCTCTTCATTTTTGTTACTGAAAATGAGTTCCAGGGAAGACTGGAGGCAATGAGGATGCATTATTTACCTTCAAATAAGAGACTTCACACATCTCCAAGCCCACGAAGAATATATATGCAATATTCATGACAGATGTTCAAAAACCATGCAACTTCTACTTCATGACAGAAGTTTGATTATTTATTTTTAATATTTCATTCTTCTCCATTTTTCCTGGGAAAGATAACCTCATCACTGAAAATTGCTTACCTTCAGTACAAGAAAAAAAATCTTGTTCTGTGAGCAGCTGCCATGCTTTCAGACATATTTCTGACTTTAAGATAATTAACAAAGCCTCGAAAGAACAGAAGGAGTCCTGAAAGTGTAGAAAATGCACAAAATTCAGTATATTAACATATATCCATACTATCCTACATTATTCTTACTAACAAAAATTTTTAATTAGCCTAAAAAGTAAATTGAAGACTTTATTTATCATTCACAAATTCACCAAGCAAGTCAACTTTTATCTTGTGATACAAAGATTCAATTTTATGGAAGCCTTTTCAGAAATGTTTAGTTTTCAGAATTTTCAGTTCAAGTATCATCTGCTAAAACGACTGCATGAAAATACTTATAAAGAAGAAAAAAAATCCTGAAAATGGTCTGATTTGCAAATTCTTTTCAAGCAGAATTCTCAAAATAAATTACTAATGTGTTAGAAGACTACCTGGTTCACAAAATGTACATTTAGCAATGTATTCGGTAAATGTACTGCAAGTCAAAAGAGGAAAAAAAAAAAAGACATAGTAAGGATTGCTCTAGCAAGAAGCCAATAATGAATTGTAGAAGATTATGACTTGGGATTTAACCATCTATGAAAAAACACCTGTCCAAGAGGAGGAAGAACAATTGCCAAAGAAAATTACTCAACATATGTCAATATTACAGTTTTTGTCAACTCCACATTTCAAAATCCTTTAAAAATATTTACATTTCACTGCATTTGAAAGAATATTTCAGCTAAGAGGAAAAAAGATGTACACAATAGTCACAGAGAAGTTACATTAGCAATAATGGTACCTTGAAGATATATGCTTATGTGCATATACACATGTGCATTTAAACTCCAAAGGTTCAAATGAAAATCTACACCAAGATTTTACAAGTTCAGCAAAAGATTTAATTCCTTTCTTTCCTGCATTATGCACTTTTTCTTCCTGCTGTCCTGGATGAGCCCCTGGTTTTTTCCAGTGATCATTTCTTCTCTAAATGATTTTTGTTTGTGGTTTTTTTTAACTTTACTTTTGCTTTTTTAAACCAAAGTTTCATCAGGACATGCATGCAAGCAAGAAAAAAAAAAAAGAGAAGACAACAGAGAATGCTCTGCTAACCAGTGGAACTTCAACTAAGCCGGACACACCTCTGTGATCAAGGTGAATTTTGCACAGAGAAGAAAAGCAGTAAGTTCTTGACCACAAGTCTACTACAAAACCTGCTTCTGAGAGGCTACCAGAGGAAGTCCCCCTTTCAACTGAAAAGCAGCTGAAACAGCAAAATGAGGGTAGGCAGCTCTTTAGGTGCTTGATAGCATACCTTCTGCATTATACATGTTGGAAAACCAGTCCAAGCTCAACCCATATTTTAAATTTCTCTGTTAAGGGAAGAAAAAAAAACCACCCCACTCGCCATTGTCTTCCTCAATAAGAAAAATTGGCTAGCATTTAAATTTCAAATTTAGAATTGTCTCTCTCCAATTTTTTCACTGTACATGACAGCTCTTTGGAATTAGACCACTTTGCTTTTCCTCGACGCAGAAGCGGATCTTTCCAGATGCTGAAAGAAGGAGAGCGAGCAAAAACAGATCAGTGAACACCAGAAGAGAGAAGATAGCAGTAAGTGGGCTCAAGGGTGTCAAAGCACTGTGCAAAAGAAAGGCTCCAACTCATTCATTTCTGGAGAGATGCTGGACATACTACTTTGTGTGCTCTAAGGGAAGGTTATTGAAAACAACAAAATACAGATCTGGTTGGCAGTGTTCCTATGACATGATAATACTCCTCCGTGTCCTGATAATAGCTTTTTTGGGTTGAATCCTCCTGTGGCGTCCTAGCAATCCCATACAGCCACTTCATCAGCTTAAAAACATTGTTGGTATATTTCATGCAAGACATACATAAGGGAATGCTGACTGTCAGATGCACACTGTATGCCTCAGAGTGACTTTTATTCCAAGGCATATTATAAACTTTGTGATTTAAAGAAAAAATAAAAAATCCTCAGACACATCAGACCAAAAATAAGGTTATCCCAAATTAAAGTGAGCTACTTCCTGAACATGTGCAAAAGACTAGTAAAAATAAAAACTACAGCTTTTTCCATAGACATGCGGGGGTGGGGGGAGTGCTAGGGGAAGAACACTAATTTCATCCTAGTGAAAAAAGGTGTAAAACCTCAGTCTCAGGCACCACAGGGCTTGGTTTTAATTAAAGACTTATCTGGAGATATTTGTGCCTGCAAAGTCATTTCACTTCAATGTCTGTCTGTGCCTACAGAGAGTCATTTCACCTACTTCAATATAGTAACCTCAAACAATACAAAAACATTCAAGGGACCAATGCTGTGATGTGTTAAACATTTGCAGTTTCTACATATTTCAAGCAACCAAGTGCACCACAGCAGAGCAAGGTGAGCATTAGAAAGTCTGATGAATGCCCTTGAACACTAAAAAGCAGATAGAGAAAGTTTTAGGTAATGTTGTTTAAGACTTTTGGCATTTCTTGCAAGATAAATAGCAAGTCACAAACAGTCAAGATCTCAGAATTGGTGTTTTTTCTTAATTTACTCAACACTTCATTCTATCATTTGCTGTCAGCCACTTGCATCAATTGACTCAAAGGGAAGAGTGCCACCTACTGAACCAGCAACAGTTTAGCATGCTTCCAGAGCTGGAAACAGAAATTAAAATGCATAGCAGCATTCACTTCTGTAAAAGAAAATCATTCCAGATTCCATATTCAAATTACAAAATCCACAGTTGGAAAAAAAGTATAGTGGTTGGGGTTTGGTATGCCTTCATTACAAACAAACAGAAGAGCAGAATTTGATGTGCATAAGACTTTGAACATGGGCAGGCAGAGCTCTTAAGAGAAAGCTGACATCATGGGACCACTGTGATCAGCAAGCATGAAGCCATTCTCTCATCCTACTGAGCAACTGCTGATGCAGTTTGCATTTCAAAGGACTCAAAAAGGACGTTTTGTGACCTGTGCACAAGACAGCAGACTCCACCTTCCTGGGTTCAGTCCTATTTCTTAAAATTACAAGTCTCCGTTTTACACATTATCACTTATGCAGAAGAAAATTTTTTGAGCTGAAGTGTATTTGAATGGTTCATAGTTCACACAATAACACTACTATGGTAACCAATAACCTCATGAATACTACGGAAATCAAAACAACGCACAAAACTATCAGCAGCTAAACATGTGACAAAACTCTTACTTACAATGACATGATTCATCTCTGAGTACTTCCACATCAAAACAGAAATTAATTCACCTGCCACTTACCAAGTACGAGAAATATCCACCAAAGCCAGTACTGCCCATTGAAATATCCAGTAAAATAATCTGAAAACTGAAATTCATACATGAGGCTTAGCTGCAGTAAGATAGATGACTAAGGCATATTTAATGCAAATAGAGAAAGCACAGAGGAAAAACGCAAATTTAAATGAAAGTAATGTATCCTACTAAAATGCAAAACTAGTATTTGTGCAGCAGTTTAACACACAAAACACTTCTAGTATCAGTTGGTTTGTGGCAAAGTCATTTAAAATATCTAAAAAATGTGTGTGTGTACCTACATAAAAATATATATATTAAAAAGGCACTTGTATTATTGCCAGTAATCCAATGTTTTTTATTATAATGAATCACCGCTTGTCAATTTTCCTTTTTTCCCCCCATGCCTGCCATGCCAAACACATTACAGCAGCCTGCTGCTTTAGATATTAACACGAAAAGCCACATTAGTTTAATCTTATCAGACAGGGATGTTCTGCTGACCCCACAAAAGAAGAGCTTTTGACCCTCTGTATACCCCCTACTGTTAATCGTTGCCACGAATACCAGCCCCATAAAGACCCCCAACTCATTAAAGTCTTTTCATTTTCAAACCAGCATTCAGTTCCCAGCAGCGAGCTGAACGCAACCAAATGAACCTTGAAGTGCCATTTCAACTGTTCCTTCGAGAGACCATGGCAGGCAGTTTTGTCCTCCCTGTGATGTGGGAGGCAGCTGAAGGGCAGGGTGTGATCGTACTGGAGACAGGTATCTGTGCCTTTACCAGACTCCAGACTTCATGCTTCACTGATAAAAAGGCTAATCAAATGTCTCTAAAACCCACACAAAAAGTAGAATGGGGACATGTGTGAAGAGTTTCCAGAAGGAATAAAATAACCTACTTAGCAGCTCTGCACACTTTCCATACACTTCCACCCTGCTATCATTCATTATGTTTACTGCATCCTGATAGTACTTCCCATTTGCCCTTTCTAGGACATTTCAGTATATCAACCAAGAAGTAGTGGGGGAGAAATAAAAAACCCTGCATGAACAAAAGAATGCCCACAAAACCAACAAAACATCAGCAACAACCAAAAAAAAAAAAAAAAAAAAAAAAAAAAACACCACCACAAATCAACCAAAGAAAAGATACTGGGTCACATATGCAACGAGATAAAAATCCAATACATTTAAAGAACTCTAGGTATAGCTGGCTCTATTCTTCAATTAATCCACACGTTTTTTCCAGAATAAAGCCAAATCATGTGAATTCTTGGAGGGTTTAATCTTATATACTCTTCATTTCTATCATCAAAGAAAAAAATAGAACAGAATTGCTAAGTTGAACTAAAGAATTGCTATTTACATTATCCCTATATTAATACTCTATTCCTAGGATATTGACAACACATTGACAATGATCCCATCTCACTTGTTAGTCAGTATTTTCAATTCAACATCATCTATGTGTGTATATATATATACACACACATCAATACACTTTTTGAAAAAATACAATTTCATTTAACTGGAAAGAAGATTTACTAAAACCAGTAATCAAATACTTCCCCACGTGCCTTACTCTCCTCAGGCCGAAACAGCCATGGGTGCAGAATTTCCCCAATAGTAAAACTGTGCTTTTGCTCCCCCTGCTCTTCCTTTTCCCCAGTAAAAACTGATACAGATCAAGTATATGTGAATTCAGGCTGTTTAGACACTAAAAAGTTTTGTACTACTGAACCTGAGTGAAAAAGGGTGACACAGACCTTCGGAAGAGCTTGAAAGAAAGCAACAGAACAATTTGGTGCACATAGGCCTGCTTGTGTGTCACCATTAAACTGGCTTTCAACACACACCTCATGGGCTTTCTGCTCTTGTCTCTAGGAAGGGAGACAACAGAGCAACAAGATGATCTTCACTATGAAAAAAACCCACCCCTGAGGTCTTGGAATCAGCCAGCTCTAATATTTTTGAATTAGTAGTGGATTGCATACAATAATTTAATTATAGTCTAGAACACAGTAATTCCACAAGGAAGTTTATTACATATTAATTTTTATGTTTGTTTTGAGCACATTTTCCAGCAGAGAGGAATAATAAAGCTGACATAATGAGCAAGTTCTGCCCTCTGTTTAGCATGCCTTAAGGGAAGCTGAAAATATCCCCAATGAATGCATAGTTGAAAAATTTATGTCTCTTCTCTCCATTAAGATAAATTCCATCTCAGCCCCTGAATTCCAACAAATACACCAGAATCACATCTGGTCCAGCAGCATTCCCCTGCTCTGAATGAGCAAAAAGCACATTAAAAAAAGCTCTAAGAAGGATGCAGTACATGTCCAGGAAGGACCATGCAACCTTTCTGCAACTTTTTTACTATCATGCTAAAATCAAATCAAGTCACTAACACACACACACACAAACAGGGAAAAAAAAAAATTTTAAAAAGTCATGGATGGAAGAACATAGAAGTTATCTAGGTTATCCAAGATCTTTTTCTTCATAAAAAGGGATGAGATTTTAAATGTTGTGTCTCACAGATATATAGAATTCAAGTTCAGAAAGCAGCATTACATTTCATCTAGCATCCACACTTAGCTAAGTAACTTGCATTTGGCTAATATAGCTTTTGGAAAAGTATCTAGTTTTGCAGTGAAAACATCAAGAATCAAGCATTTAAGATGGTAAAAATGTGACTAACTTAATATTCAAGTTGGATTTGATCCCATATGTATCTTAAAAGGAATAAAAGAATCAAATACAAGGAAGAAATGCTTTCTTATATTTCCTTCCCAACAGACCAAGACATTTATAAATCTTTTATACAGGACACTGTAATACCAGTGATATTTTAGGTACTTGCTCCACTTTTTCTGTAGATTTTTAAATACCTGTGCAAGGAATGAGTCATTCTGCATTTATTTTAGTGGAAATGTGAACATCAAATGCTATGTCAGGTAAAAAAAGAAAAAATACTTATTTTTAATTCCCTTATTATATCCTTGAATAAATTGTTATGGGTTTGTTCTACAGAGTCTGTACAGTGTGAATCAAGAAACATACCCGTACAATGAGAATCCATTTGATCAGGGAGAGACCAAATCCACAGATTGCACCATACCTTCCAGCTATGGTATTTGTTATACAGAAGGATAAACAAAAGCCAATCCAGTTGAAAATAAACGCCACTATAAAATAAAAGAAACAGTAGCTTCTGTTAATCTGTATAGCTAAGCAAACAGACTTAACAGTAATTTCACTTTTAAACTACTAAGGACATGCTTACACAGTCAGTTAATTCCCTTCCGGTAATTCAGCCTTTCAGAGATTGACTTTGAACCCAGACATTCCCCATGGTATAGTCACTTAATGACAAAGCAAATGGTAAACAGGCTGGAACCTACTACTTTACACAAGCAAAAATTCCAACATAAAAGAAAGTATTGCACTTCAATAGACACCTAAACAGATTATACTGGACATGAAGGGTAAATTCACAAAAAGGACTATAACATACAAGATTTGGATTAAAACAAAGAACCACCCTTGCTACACTTTTATAACCAAAAATACAGTTATATGCACACATATGTGCATGTATCAACTTTATCCAGTTTGGATCGAACAGAATAAAACTATCCACTCTTGCTCTGTAAACATAGGATAGGAAGGAAGATAAGTTGAGAAGCTGATGTTTCATGGGTCTCCTTCAGATCTATATTCATGTCTTCTCTTTGAGATCTATATTCATAAGACATAAGAAGCCTTGGAAGTTTTACGCAGAAGTTTAAGAAATCAATGAACAAAATAGGACATTGAGCATAACTACCACTGCTGCTTCAATTAACACTTTTACACAACCCCCAGTTTAACAACTTAAATTTTCATATCTGCAGATGTACTTGGCAATCAGCATCATCTGTATTGACTTCAGGTTGCATACATTACATCAGAGTGTGAGCATTCACAATTAGGGGAATGTCCCAGTTTGGGAATCAGTGAGGGCATATAAAAAGAAAACCACCAAACAGAAAAGCTGGAGGAGCTGGTAGAAGGCGGCACTCAGGAATTGTGGAGAGGACATGACAGTGGAAAATTGAAAACATTAGGGAACTCCACAGTAAACACAAGAATAACAGAGGATGGAAACAGGAATGGAAATGGGGCAGAGGGGAACAAAACCCCTGCCCACAAATCCTTCATGTTTAAAATCCCAAACTTAGCTACATAAAATTCAGACATTAAATCATGACAGGAAAAATAAGTCTGTCTCTTCAGTTAAAGTTTGAACAAGAACTAGGAACAGAAAATTGATCAATAGTTTTCTTTAATTAAAGCATTTTGAAGTATTATCTATAAAAAACAACTATTCTTATACTTTACAACCTTCTTACAATTCTTCCAATAATCCACATGAAGATGCAATGATATGCTCACAAAATTAGTCTGTAAAACTGCAGCAGGATTCCATGAACTGTAAAGAAACTGAAGTTCCAAGAGAAGTTTTGGAAGGCTTCACATCAACATAGTCATTTAGTACAAGTGAGAAATTTTGCTTTTTAAAAGCAAAAAAAAAAAATTTTGCTTTTTTGAAATTTTGAAATATTGCTTTGGTCAGACACATGGGTAACAGACAGTGGCAACAAGAATTCTTACTTTTATACAAATTACTAATCTAAAAGGACCCCAAAAAAAAAAAAAGAAAAAAATTTTAAAAAAATTAAAAAAAAAAAAAGAA